>NC_092738.1:21087590-21445324 GCF_047496885.1 Scyliorhinus torazame | reverse complement strand
CGCAAGGCACAAGGCCTCGTCACACTTCAACAGTTACATCGCAAAAACTGTCGCAAAGCACAAAGCCTCGACACACTTGAACAGTTACATAGCACAAACAGTCGCAAGGCACAAAGCCTCAACACGCTTCAACAGTTACATCGCAAAAACAGTCGCAAGGCACAAGGCCTCAACACACTTCAACAGTTACATAGCAAAAACAGTCGCAAGGCACAAAGCCTCGACACACTTCAACAGTTACATAGCAAAAACAGTCGCAAGGCACAAAGCCTCGTCACACTTCAACAGTTACATCGCAAAAACAGTCGCAAGGCACAAAGCCACGTCACACTTCAACAGTTACATCGCAAAAACAGTCGCAAGGCACAAAGCCTCGACACACTTCAACAGTTACATAGCACAAACAGTCGCAAGGCACAAAGCCTCGTCACACTTCAACAGTTACATCGCAAAAATAGTCGCAAGGCACAAGGCCTCGTCACACTTCAACAGTTACATCGCAAAAACAGTCGCAAGGCACAAGGCCTCGTCACACTTCAACAGTTACATCGCAAAAACAGTCGCAAGGCACAAAGCCTCGACACACTTCAACAGTTACATAGCAAAAACAGTCGCAAGGCACAAGGCCTCAACCCACATCAACAGTTACATAGCAAAAACAGTCGCAAGGCACAAAGCCTCGACACACTTCAACAGTTACATAGCAAAAACAGTCGCAAGGCACAAAGCCTCGTCACACTTCAACAGTTACATAGCAAAAACAGTCGCAAGGCACAAAGCCTCGTCACACTTCAACAGTTACATCGCAAAAACAGTCGCAAGGCACAAAGCCTCGACACACTTCAACAGTTACATAGCACAAACAGTCGCAAGGCACAAAGCCTCGTCACACTTCAACAGTTACGTGGCAAAAACAGTCGCAAGGCACATGGCCTCGTCACACTTCAACAGTTATATAGCAAAAACAGTCGCAAGGCACAAAGCCTCGACACACTTCAACAGTTACATCGCAAAAACAGTCGCAAGGCACAAGGCCTCGACACACTTCAACAGTTACATCGCAAAAACAGTCGCAAGGCACAAGGCCTCAACACACTTCAACAGTTACACAGCAAAAACAGTCGCAAGGCACAAAGCCTCGACACACTTCAACAGTTACATAGCAAAAACAGTCGCAAGGCACAAGGCCTCAACACACTTCAACAGTTACATAGCAAAAACAGTCGCAAGGCACAAAGCCTCGACACACTTCAACAGTTACATAGCAAAAACAGTCGCAAGGCACAAGGCCTCAACACACTTCAACAGTTACAGAGCAAAAACAGTCACAAGGCACAAAGCCTCAACACACTTCAACAGTTACATCGCAAAAACAGTCGCAAGGCACAAGGCCTCAACACACTTCAACAGTTACTTAGCAAAAACAGTCGCAAGGCACAAGGCCTCGCCACACTTCAACAGTTACATCGCAAAAACAGTCGCAAGGCACAAAGCCTCGTCACACTTCAACAGTTACATCGCAAAAACAGTCGCAAGGCACAAGGCCTCGTCACACTTCAACAGTTACATAGCAAAAACAGTCGCAAGGCACAAAGCTTCAACACGCTTCAACAGTTACATCGCAAAAACAGTCGCAAGGCACAAAGCCTCGACACACTTCAACAGTTACATAGCAAAAACAGTCGCAAGGCACAAGGCCTCAACACACTTCAACAGTTACAGAGCAAAAACAGTCACAAGGCACAAAGCCTCAACACACTTCAACAGTTACATCGCAAAAACAGTCGCAAGGCACAAGGCCTCAACACACTTCAACAGTTACTTAGCAAAAACAGTCGCAAGGCACAAGGCCTCGCCACACTTCAACAGTTACATAGCAAAAACAGTCGCAAGGCACAAAGCCTCGACACACTTCAACAGTTACATAGCAAAAACAGTCGCAAGGCACAAAGCCTCAACACGCTTCAACAGTTACATCGCAAAAACAGTCGCAAGGCACAAGGCCTCAACACACTTCAACAGTTACATAGCAAAAACAGTCGCAAGGCACAAAGCCTCGACACACTTCAACAGTTACATAGCAAAAACAGTCGCAAGGCACAAAGCCTCGTCACACTTCAACAGTTACATCGCAAAAACAGTCGCAAGGCACAAAGCCACGTCACACTTCAACAGTTACATCGCAAAAACAGTCGCAAGGCACAAAGCCTCGTCACACTTCAACAGTTACATCGCAAAAACAGTCGCAAGGCACAAGGCCTCGTCACACTTCAACAGTTACATCGCAAAAACTGTCGCAAGGCACAAAGCCTCGACACACTTCAACAGTTACATAGCAAAAACAGTCGCAAGGCACAAGGCCTCAACACACTTCAACAGTTACAGAGCAAAAACAGTCACAAGGCACAAAGCCTCAACACACTTCAACAGTTACATCGCAAAAACAGTCGCAAGGCACAAGGCCTCAACACACTTCAACAGTTACTTAGCAAAAACAGTCGCAAGGCACAAGGCCTCGCCACACTTCAACAGTTACATAGCAAAAACAGTCGCAAGGCACAAAGCCTCGACACACTTCAACAGTTACATAGCAAAAACAGTCGCAAGGCACAAAGCCTCAACACGCTTCAACAGTTACATCGCAAAAACAGTCGCAAGGCACAAGGCCTCAACACACTTCAACAGTTACATAGCAAAAACAGTCGCAAGGCACAAAGCCTCGACACACTTCAACAGTTACATAGCAAAAACAGTCGCAAGGCACAAAGCCTCGTCACACTTCAACAGTTACATCGCAAAAACAGTCGCAAGGCACAAAGCCACGTCACACTTCAACAGTTACATCGCAAAAACAGTCGCAAGGCACAAAGCCTCGTCACACTTCAACAGTTACATCGCAAAAACAGTCGCAAGGCACAAGGCCTCGTCACACTTCAACAGTTACATCGCAAAAACTGCCGCAAAGCACAAAGCCTCGACACACTTGAACAGTTACATAGCACAAACAGTCGCAAGGCACAAAGCCTCGTCACACTTCAACAGTTACATCGCAAAAACAGTCGCAAGGCACAAAGCCTCGACACACTTCAACAGTTACATAGCACAAACAGTCGCAAGGCACAAAGCCTCGTCACACTTCAACAGTTACATCGCAAAAACAGTCGCAAGGCACAAGGCCTCGTCACACTTCAACAGTTACATCGCAAAAACTGTCGCAAAGCACAAAGCCTCGACACACTTGAACAGTTACATAGCACAAACAGTCGCAAGGCACAAAGCCTCGTCACACTTCAACAGTTACATCGCAAAAACAGTCGCTAGGCACAAGGCCTCGTCACACTTCAACAGTTACATCGCAAAAACAGTCGCAAGGCACAAGGCCTCGTCACACTTCAACAGTTACATCGCAAAAACAGTCGCAAGGCACAAAGCCTCGTCACACTTCAACAGTTAAATAGCAAAAACAGTCGCAAGGCACAAAGCCTCGACACACTTTAACAGTTACATCGCAAAAACAGTCGCAAGGCACAAAGCCTCGTCACACTTCAACAGTTACATAGCAAAAACAGTCGCAAGGCACAAGGCCTCAACACGCATCAACAGTTACATAGCAAAAACAGTCGCAAGGCACAAAGCCTCGACACACTTCAACAGTTACATAGCAAAAACAGTCGCAAGGCACAAAGCCTCGTCACACTTCAACAGTTACATAGCAAAAACAGTCGCAAGGCACAAAGCCTCGTCACACTTCAACAGTTACATCGCAAAAACAGTCGCAAGGCACAAAGCCTCGACACACTTCAACAGTTACATAGCACAAACAGTCGCAAGGCACAAAGCCTCGTCACACTTCAACAGTTACGTGGCAAAAACAGTCGCAAGGCACATGGCCTCGTCACATTTCAACAGTTATATAGCAAAAACAGTCGCAAGGCACAAAGCCTCGACACACTTCAACAGTTACATCGCAAAAACAGTCGCAAGGCACAAGGCCTCGACACACTTCAACAGTTACATCGCAAAAACAGTCGCAAGGCACAAAGCCTCGTCACACTTCAACAGTTACATCGCAAAAACAGTCGCAAGGCACAAAGCCACGTCACACTTCAACAGTTACATCGCAAAAACAGTCGCAAGGCACAAAGCCTCGTCACACTTCAACAGTTACATCGCAAAAACAGTCGCAAGGCACAAGGCCTCGTCACACTTCAACAGTTACATCGCAAAAACTGTCGCAAGGCACAAAGCCTCGACACACTTCAACAGTTACATAGCAAAAACAGTCGCAAGGCACAAGGACTCAACACACTTCAACAGTTACAGAGCAAAAACAGTCACAAGGCACAAAGCCTCAACACACTTCAACAGTTACATCGCAAAAACAGTCGCAAGGCACAAGGCCTCAACACACTTCAACAGTTACAGAGGAAAAACAGTCGCAAGGCACAAGGCCTCGCCACACTTCAACAGTTACATAGCAAAAACAGTCGCAAGGCACAAAGCCTCGACACACTTCAACAGTTACATAGCAAAAACAGTCGCAAGGCACAAAGCCTCAACACGCTTCAACAGTTACATCGCAAAAACAGTCGCAAGGCACAAGGCCTCAACACACTTCAACAGTTACATAGCAAAAACAGTCGCAAGGCACAAAGCCTCGACACACTTCAACAGTTACATAGCAAAAACAGTCGCAAGGCACAAAGCCTCGTCACACTTCAACAGTTACATCGCAAAAACAGTCGCAAGGCACAAAGCCACGTCACACTTCAACAGTTACATCGCAAAAACAGTCGCAAGGCACAAAGCCTCGTCACACTTCAACAGTTACATCGCAAAAACAGTCGCAAGGCACAAGGCCTCGTCACACTTCAACAGTTACATCGCAAAAACTGCCGCAAAGCACAAAGCCTCGACACACTTGAACAGTTACATAGCACAAACAGTCGCAAGGCACAAAGCCTCGACACACTTCAACAGTTACATAGCACAAACAGTCGCAAGGCACAAAGCCTCGTCACACTTCAACAGTTACATCGCAAAAACAGTCGCAAGGCACAAAGCCTCGTCACACTTCAACAGTTACATCGCAAAAACAGTCGCAAGGCACAAAGCCACGTCACACTTCAACAGTTACATCGCAAAAACAGTCGCAAGGCACAAAGCCTCGTCACACTTCAACAGTTACATCGCAAAAACAGTCGCAAGGCACAAGGCCTCGTCACACTTCAACAGTTACATCGCAAAAACTGTCGCAAGGCACAAAGCCTCGACACACTTCAACAGTTACATAGCAAAAACAGTCGCAAGGCACAAGGACTCAACACACTTCAACAGTTACAGAGCAAAAACAGTCACAAGGCACAAAGCCTCAACACACTTCAACAGTTACATCGCAAAAACAGTCGCAAGGCACAAGGCCTCAACACACTTCAACAGTTACAGAGCAAAAACAGTCGCAAGGCACAAGGCCTCGCCACACTTCAACAGTTACATAGCAAAAACAGTCGCAAGGCACAAAGCCTCGACACACTTCAACAGTTACATAGCAAAAACAGTCGCAAGGCACAAAGCCTCAACACGCTTCAACAGTTACATCGCAAAAACAGTCGCAAGGCACAAAGCCTCGACACACTTCAACAGTTACATAGCACAAACAGTCGCAAGGCACAAAGCCTCGTCACACTTCAACAGTTACGTGGCAAAAACAGTCGCAAGGCACATGGCCTCGTCACATTTCAACAGTTATATAGCAAAAACAGTCGCAAGGCACAAAGCCTCGACACACTTCAACAGTTACATCGCAAAAACAGTCGCAAGGCACAAGGCCTCGACACACTTCAACAGTTACATCGCAAAAACAGTCGCAAGGCACAAAGCCTCGTCACACTTCAACAGTTACATCGCAAAAACAGTCGCAAGGCACAAAGCCACGTCACACTTCAACAGTTACATCGCAAAAACAGTCGCAAGGCACAAAGCCTCGTCACACTTCAACAGTTACATCGCAAAAACAGTCGCAAGGCACAAGGCCTCGTCACACTTCAACAGTTACATCGCAAAAACTGTCGCAAGGCACAAAGCCTCGACACACTTCAACAGTTACATAGCAAAAACAGTCGCAAGGCACAAGGACTCAACACACTTCAACAGTTACAGAGCAAAAACAGTCACAAGGCACAAAGCCTCAACACACTTCAACAGTTACATCGCAAAAACAGTCGCAAGGCACAAGGCCTCAACACACTTCAACAGTTACAGAGCAAAAACAGTCGCAAGGCACAAGGCCTCGCCACACTTCAACAGTTACATAGCAAAAACAGTCGCAAGGCACAAAGCCTCGACACACTTCAACAGTTACATAGCAAAAACAGTCGCAAGGCACAAAGCCTCAACACGCTTCAACAGTTACATCGCAAAAACAGTCGCAAGGCACAAGGCCTCAACACACTTCAACAGTTACATAGCAAAAACAGTCGCAAGGCACAAAGCCTCGACACACTTCAACAGTTACATAGCAAAAACAGTCGCAAGGCACAAAGCCTCGTCACACTTCAACAGTTACATCGCAAAAACAGTCGCAAGGCACAAAGCCACGTCACACTTCAACAGTTACATCGCAAAAACAGTCGCAAGGCACAAAGCCTCGTCACACTTCAACAGTTACATCGCAAAAACAGTCGCAAGGCACAAGGCCTCGTCACACTTCAACAGTTACATCGCAAAAACTGCCGCAAAGCACAAAGCCTCGACACACTTGAACAGTTACATAGCACAAACAGTCGCAAGGCACAAAGCCTCGTCACACTTCAACAGTTACATCGCAAAAACAGTCGCAAGGCACAAAGCCTCGACACACTTCAACAGTTACATAGCACAAACAGTCGCAAGGCACAAAGCCTCGTCACACTTCAACAGTTACATCGCAAAAACAGTCGCAAGGCACAAAGCCTCGTCACACTTCAACAGTTACATCGCAAAAACAGTCGCAAGGCACAAAGCCACGTCACACTTCAACAGTTACATCGCAAAAACAGTCGCAAGGCACAAAGCCTCGTCACACTTCAACAGTTACATCGCAAAAACAGTCGCAAGGCACAAGGCCTCGTCACACTTCAACAGTTACATCGCAAAAACTGTCGCAAGGCACAAAGCCTCGACACACTTCAACAGTTACATAGCAAAAACAGTCGCAAGGCACAAGGACTCAACACACTTCAACAGTTACAGAGCAAAAACAGTCACAAGGCACAAAGCCTCAACACACTTCAACAGTTACATCGCAAAAACAGTCGCAAGGCACAAGGCCTCAACACACTTCAACAGTTACAGAGCAAAAACAGTCGCAAGGCACAAGGCCTCGCCACACTTCAACAGTTACATAGCAAAAACAGTCGCAAGGCACAAAGCCTCGACACACTTCAACAGTTACATAGCAAAAACAGTCGCAAGGCACAAAGCCTCAACACGCTTCAACAGTTACATCGCAAAAACAGTCGCAAGGCACAAGGCCTCAACACACTTCAACAGTTACACAGCAAAAACAGTCGCAAGGCACAAAGCCTCGACACACTTCAACAGTTACATAGCAAAAACAGTCGCAAGGCACAAAGCCTCGTCACACTTCAACAGTTACATCGCAAAAACAGTCGCAAGGCACAAAGCCACGTCACACTTCAACAGTTACATCGCAAAAACAGTCGCAAGGCACAAAGCCTCGTCACACTTCAACAGTTACATCGCAAAAACAGTCGCAAGGCACAAGGCCTCGTCACACTTCAACAGTTACATCGCAAAAACTGCCGCAAAGCACAAAGCCTCGACACACTTGAACAGTTACATAGCACAAACAGTCGCAAGGCACAAAGCCTCGTCACACTTCAACAGTTACATCGCAAAAACAGTCGCAAGGCACAAAGCCTCGACACACTTCAACAGTTACATAGCACAAACAGTCGCAAGGCACAAAGCCTCGTCACACTTCAACAGTTACATCGCAAAAACAGTCGCAAGGCACAAGGCCTCGTCACACTTCAACAGTTACATCGCAAAAACTGTCGCAAAGCACAAAGCCTCGACACACTTGAACAGTTACATAGCACAAACAGTCGCAAGGCACAAAGCCTCGTCACACTTCAACAGTTACATCGCAAAAACAGTCGCAAGGCACAAGGCCTCGTCACACTTCAACAGTTACATCGCAAAAACAGTCGCAAGGCACAAGGCCTCGTCACACTTCAACAGTTACATCGCAAAAACAGTCGCAAGGCACAAAGCCTCGTCACACTTCAACAGTTAAATAGCAAAAACAGTCGCAAGGCACAAAGCCTCGACACACTTTAACAGTTACATCGCAAAAACAGTCGCAAGGCACAAAGCCTCGTCACACTTCAACAGTTACATTGCAAAAACAGTCGCAAGGCACAAAGCCTCAACACACTTCAACAGTTACATAGCAAAAACAGTCGCAAGGCACAAGGCCTCAACACGCATCAACAGTTACATAGCAAAAACAGTCGCAAGGCACAAAGCCTCGACACACTTCAACAGTTACATAGCAAAAACAGTCGCAAGGCACAAAGCCTCGTCACACTTCAACAGTTACATAGCAAAAACAGTCGCAAGGCACAAAGCCTCGTCACACTTCAACAGTTACATCGCAAAAACAGTCGCAAGGCACAAGGCCTCGTCACACTTCAACAGTTACATCGCAAAAACTGCCGCAAAGCACAAAGCCTCGACACACTTGAACAGTTACATAGCACAAACAGTCGCAAGGCACAAAGCCTCGTCACACTTCAACAGTTACATCGCAAAAACAGTCGCAAGGCA
Organism: Scyliorhinus torazame; assembly: GCF_047496885.1. NCBI lineage: Eukaryota > Metazoa > Chordata > Chondrichthyes > Carcharhiniformes > Scyliorhinidae > Scyliorhinus > Scyliorhinus torazame. The sequence continues at coordinate 21,436,492 of NC_092738.1, read as the reverse complement.
CAAAGCCTCGACACACTTCAACAGTTACATAGCACAAACAGTCGCAAGGCACAAAGCCTCGTCACACTTCAACAGTTACATCGCAAAAACAGTCGCAAGGCACAAAGCCTCGTCACACTTCAACAGTTACATCGCAAAAACAGTCGCAAGGCACAAAGCCACGTCACACTTCAACAGTTACATCGCAAAAACAGTCGCAAGGCACAAAGCCTCGTCACACTTCAACAGTTACATCGCAAAAACAGTCGCAAGGCACAAGGCCTCGTCACACTTCAACAGTTACATCGCAAAAACTGTCGCAAGGCACAAAGCCTCGACACACTTCAACAGTTACATAGCAAAAACAGTCGCAAGGCACAAGGACTCAACACACTTCAACAGTTACAGAGCAAAAACAGTCACAAGGCACAAAGCCTCAACACACTTCAACAGTTACATCGCAAAAACAGTCGCAAGGCACAAGGCCTCAACACACTTCAACAGTTACAGAGCAAAAACAGTCGCAAGGCACAAGGCCTCGCCACACTTCAACAGTTACATAGCAAAAACAGTCGCAAGGCACAAAGCCTCGACACACTTCAACAGTTACATAGCAAAAACAGTCGCAAGGCACAAAGCCTCAACACGCTTCAACAGTTACATCGCAAAAACAGTCGCAAGGCACAAGGCCTCAACACACTTCAACAGTTACACAGCAAAAACAGTCGCAAGGCACAAAGCCTCGACACACTTCAACAGTTACATAGCAAAAACAGTCGCAAGGCACAAAGCCTCGTCACACTTCAACAGTTACATCGCAAAAACAGTCGCAAGGCACAAAGCCACGTCACACTTCAACAGTTACATCGCAAAAACAGTCGCAAGGCACAAAGCCTCGTCACACTTCAACAGTTACATCGCAAAAACAGTCGCAAGGCACAAGGCCTCGTCACACTTCAACAGTTACATCGCAAAAACTGCCGCAAAGCACAAAGCCTCGACACACTTGAACAGTTACATAGCACAAACAGTCGCAAGGCACAAAGCCTCGTCACACTTCAACAGTTACATCGCAAAAACAGTCGCAAGGCACAAAGCCTCGACACACTTCAACAGTTACATAGCACAAACAGTCGCAAGGCACAAAGCCTCGTCACACTTCAACAGTTACATCGCAAAAACAGTCGCAAGGCACAAGGCCTCGTCACACTTCAACAGTTACATCGCAAAAACTGTCGCAAAGCACAAAGCCTCGACACACTTGAACAGTTACATAGCACAAACAGTCGCAAGGCACAAAGCCTCGTCACACTTCAACAGTTACATCGCAAAAACAGTCGCAAGGCACAAGGCCTCGTCACACTTCAACAGTTACATCGCAAAAACAGTCGCAAGGCACAAGGCCTCGTCACACTTCAACAGTTACATCGCAAAAACAGTCGCAAGGCACAAAGCCTCGTCACACTTCAACAGTTAAATAGCAAAAACAGTCGCAAGGCACAAAGCCTCGACACACTTTAACAGTTACATCGCAAAAACAGTCGCAAGGCACAAAGCCTCGTCACACTTCAACAGTTACATTGCAAAAACAGTCGCAAGGCACAAAGCCTCAACACACTTCAACAGTTACATAGCAAAAACAGTCGCAAGGCACAAGGTCTCAACACGCATCAACAGTTACATAGCAAAAACAGTCGCAAGGCACAAAGCCTCGACACACTTCAACAGTTACATAGCGAAAACAGTCGCAAGGCACAAAGCCTCGTCACACTTCAACAGTTACATAGCAAAAACAGTCGCAAGGCACAAAGCCTCGTCACACTTCAACAGTTACATCGCAAAAACAGTCGCAAGGCACAAAGCCTCGACACACTTCAACAGTTACATAGCACAAACAGTCGCAAGGCACAAAGCCTCGTCACACTTCAACAGTTACGTGGCAAAAACAGTCGCAAGGCACATGGCCTCGTCACACTTCAACAGTTATATAGCAAAAACAGTCGCAAGGCACAAAGCCTCGACACACTTCAACAGTTACATCGCAAAAACAGTCGCAAGGCACAAGGCCTCGACACACTTCAACAGTTACATCGCAAAAACAGTCGCAAGGCACAAGGCCTCAACACACTTCAACAGTTACACAGCAAAAACAGTCGCAAGGCACAAAGCCTCGACACACTTCAACAGTTACATAGCAAAAACAGTCGCAAGGCACAAGGCCTCAACACACTTCAACAGTTACATAGCAAAAACAGTCGCAAGGCACAAAGCCTCGACACACTTCAACAGTTACATAGCAAAAACAGTCGCAAGGCACAAGGCCTCAACACACTTCAACAGTTACAGAGCAAAAACAGTCACAAGGCACAAAGCCTCAACACACTTCAACAGTTACATCGCAAAAACAGTCGCAAGGCACAAGGCCTCAACACACTTCAACAGTTACTTAGCAAAAACAGTCGCAAGGCACAAGGCCTCGCCACACTTCAACAGTTACATAGCAAAAACAGTCGCAAGGCACAAAGCCTCGACACACTTCAACAGTTACATAGCAAAAACAGTCGCAAGGCACAAAGCCTCAACACGCTTCAACAGTTACATCGCAAAAACAGTCGCAAGGCACAAGGCCTCAACACACTTCAACAGTTACATAGCAAAAACAGTCGCAAGGCACAAAGCCTCGACACACTTCAACAGTTACATAGCAAAAACAGTCGCAAGGCACAAAGCCTCGTCACACTTCAACAGTTACATCGCAAAAACAGTCGCAAGGCATAAAGCCACGTCACACTTCAACAGTTACATCGCAAAAACAGTCGCAAGGCACAAAGCCTCGTCACACTTCAACAGTTACATCGCAAAAACAGTCGCAAGGCACAAGGCCTCGTCACACTTCAACAGTTACATCGCAAAAACTGTCGCAAAGCACAAAGCCTCGACACACTTGAACAGTTACATAGCACAAACAGTCGCAAGGCACAAAGCCTCGTCACACTTCAACAGTTACATCGCAAAAACAGTCGCAAGGCACAAGGCCTCAACACACTTCAACAGTTACATCGCAAAAACAGTCGCAAGGCACAAGGCCTCAACACACTTCAACAGTTACACAGCAAAAACAGTCGCAAGGCACAAAGCCTTGACACACTTCAACAGTTACATAGCAAAAACAGTCGCAAGGCACAAGGCCTCAACACCCTTCAACAGTTACATAGCAAAAACAGTCGCAAGGCACAAAGCCTCGACACACTTCAACAGTTACATAGCAAAAACAGTCGCAAGGCACAAGGCCTCAACACACTTCAACAGTTACAGAGCAAAAACAGTCACAAGGCACAAAGCCTCAACACACTTCAACAGTTACATCGCAAAAACAGTCGCAAGGCACAAGGCCTCAACACACTTCAACAGTTACTTAGCAAAAACAGTCGCAAGGCACAAGGCCTCGCCACACTTCAACAGTTACATAGCAAAAACAGTCGCAAGGCACAAAGCCTCGACACACTTCAACAGTTACATAGCAAAAACAGTCGCAAGGCACAAAGCCTCAACACGCTTCAACAGTTACATCGCAAAAACAGTCGCAAGGCACAAGGCCTCAACACACTTCAACAGTTACATAGCAAAAACAGTCGCAAGGCACAAAGCCTCGACACACTTCAACAGTTACATAGCAAAAACAGTCGCAAGGCACAAAGCCTCGTCACACTTCAACAGTTACATCGCAAAAACAGTCGCAAGGCACAAAGCCACGTCACACTTCAACAGTTACATCGCAAAAACAGTCGCAAGGCACAAAGCCTCGTCACACTTCAACAGTTACATCGCAAAAACAGTCGCAAGGCACAAGGCCTCGTCACACTTCAACAGTTACATCGCAAAAACTGTCGCAAAGCACAAAGCCTCGACACACTTGAACAGTTACATAGCACAAACAGTCGCAAGGCACAAAGCCTCGACACACTTCAACAGTTACATAGCAAAAACAGTCGCAAGGCACAAAGCCTCGTCACACTTCAACAGTTACATAGCAAAAACAGTCGCAAGGCACAAAGCCTCGTCACACTTCAACAGTTACATCGCAAAAACAGTCGCAAGGCACAAAGCCTCGACACACTTCAACAGTTACATAGCACAAACAGTCGCAAGGCACAAAGCCTCGTCACACTTCAACAGTTACGTGGCAAAAACAGTCGCAAGGCACATGGCCTCGTCACACTTCAACAGTTATATAGCAAAAACAGTCGCAAGGCACAAAGCCTCGACACACTTCAACAGTTACATCGCAAAAACAGTCGCAAGGCACAAGGCCTCGACACACTTCAACAGTTACATCGCAAAAACAGTCGCAAGGCACAAGGCCTCAACACACTTCAACAGTTACACAGCAAAAACAGTCGCAAGGCACAAAGCCTCGACACACTTCAACAGTTACATAGCAAAAACAGTCGCAAGGCACAAGGCCTCAACACACTTCAACAGTTACACAGCAAAAACAGTCGCAAGGCACAAAGCCTCGACACACTTCAACAGTTACAGAGCAAAAACAGTCGCAAGGCACAAGGCCTCAACACACTTCAACAGTTACATAGCAAAAACAGTCGCAAGGCACAAGGCCTCAACACACTTCAACAGTTACAGAGCAAAAACAGTCACAAGGCACAAAGCCTCAAAACACTTCAACAGTTACATCGCAAAAACAGTCGCAAGGCACAAGGCCTCAACACACTTCAACAGTTACTTAGCAAAAACAGTCGCAAGGCACAAGGCCTCGCCACACTTCAACAGTTACATAGCAAAAACAGTCGCAAGGCACAAAGCCTCGACACACTTCAACAGTTACATAGCAAAAACAGTCGCAAGGCACAAAGCCTCAACACGCTTCAACAGTTACATCGCAAAAACAGTCGCAAGGCACAAGGCCTCAACACACTTCAACAGTTACATAGCAAAAACAGTCGCAAGGCACAAAGCCTCGACACACTTCAACAGTTACATAGCAAAAACAGTCGCAAGGCACAAAGCCTCGTCACACTTCAACAGTTACATCGCAAAAACAGTCGCAAGGCACAAAGCCACGTCACACTTCAACAGTTACATCGCAAAAACAGTCGCAAGGCACAAAGCCTCGTCACACTTCAACAGTTACATCGCAAAAACAGTCGCAAGGCACAAGGCCTCGTCACACTTCAACAGTTACATCGCAAAAACTGTCGCAAAGCACAAAGCCTCGACACACTTGAACAGTTACATAGCACAAACAGTCGCAAGGCACAAAGCCTCGTTACACTTCAACAGTTACATCGCAAAAACAGTCGCAAGGCACAAGGCCTCAACACACTTCAACAGTTACACAGCAAAAACAGTCGCAAGGCACAAAGCCTCGACACACTTCAACAGTTACATAGCAAAAACAGTCGCAAGGCACAAGGCCTCAACACCCTTCAACAGTTACATAGCAAAAACAGTCGCAAGGCACAAAGCCTCGACACACTTCAACAGTTACATAGCAAAAACAGTCGCAAGGCACAAGGCCTCAACACACTTCAACAGTTACAGAGCAAAAACAGTCACAAGGCACAAAGCCTCAACACACTTCAACAGTTACATCGCAAAAACAGTCGCAAGGCACAAGGCCTCAACACACTTCAACAGTTACTTAGCAAAAATAGTCGCAAGGCACAAGGCCTCGCCACACTTCAACAGTTACATAGCAAAAACAGTCGCAAGGCACAAAGCCTCGACACACTTCAACAGTTACATAGCAAAAACAGTCGCAAGGCACAAAGCCTCAACACGCTTCAACAGTTACATCGCAAAAACAGTCGCAAGGCACAAGGCCTCAACACACTTCAACAGTTACATAGCAAAAACAGTCGCAAGGCACAAAGCCTCGACACACTTCAACAGTTACATAGCAAAAACAGTCGCAAGGCACAAAGCCTCGTCACACTTCAACAGTTACATCGCAAAAACAGTCGCAAGGCACAAAGCCACGTCACACTTCAACAGTTACATCGCAAAAACAGTCGCAAGGCACAAAGCCTCGTCACACTTCAACAGTTACATCGCAAAAACAGTCGCAAGGCACAAGGCCTCGTCACACTTCAACAGTTACATCGCAAAAACTGTCGCAAAGCACAAAGCCTCGACACACTTGAACAGTTACATAGCACAAACAGTCGCAAGGCACAAAGCCTCGACACACTTCAACAGTTACATAGCAAAAACAGTCGCAAGGCACAAAGCCTCGTCACACTTCAACAGTTACATAGCAAAAACAGTCGCAAGGCACAAAGCCTCGACACACTTGAACAGTTACATAGCACAAACAGTCGCAAGGCACAAAGCCTCGACACACTTCAACAGTTACATAGCAAAAACAGTCGCAAGGCACAAAGCCTCGTCACACTTCAACAGTTACATAGCAAAAACAGTCGCAAGGCACAAAGCCTCGTCACACTTCAACAGTTACATCGCACAAACAGTCGCAAGGCACAAAGCCTCGTCACACTTCAACAGTTACGTGGCAAAAACAGTCGCAAGGCACATGGCCTCGTCACACTTCAACAGTTATATAGCAAAAACAGTCGCAAGGCACAAAGCCTCGACACACTTCAACAGTTACATCGCAAAAACAGTCGCAAGGCACAAGGCCTCGACACACTTCAACAGTTACATCGCAAAAACAGTCGCAAGGCACAAGGCCTCAACACACTTCAACAGTTACACAGCAAAAACAGTCGCAAGGCACAAAGCCTCGACACACTTCAACAGTTACATAGCAAAAACAGTCGCAAGGCACAAGGCCTCAACACACTTCAACAGTTACATAGCAAAAACAGTCGCAAGGCACAAAGCCTCGACACGCTTCAACAGTTCCATAGCAAAAACAGTCGCAAGGCACAAGGCCTCAACACACTTCAACAGTTACAGAGCAAAAACAGTCACAAGGCACAAAGCCTCAACACACTTCAACAGTTACATCGCAAAAACAGTCGCAAGGCACAAGGCCTCAACACACTTCAACAGTTACTTAGCAAAAACAGTCGCAAGGCACAAGGCCTCGCCACACTTCAACAGTTACATAGCAAAAACAGTCGCAAGGCACAAAGCCTCGACACACTTCAACAGTTACATAGCAAAAACAGTCGCAAGGCACAAAGCCTCAACACGCTTCAACAGTTACATCGCAAAAACAGTCGCAAGGCACAAGGCCTCAACACACTTCAACAGTTACATAGCAAAAACAGTCGCAAGGCACAAAGCCTCGACACACTTCAACAGTTACATAGCAAAAACAGTCGCAAGGCACAAAGCCTCGTCACACTTCAACAGTTACATCGCAAAAACAGTCGCAAGGCACAAAGCCACGTCACACTTCAACAGTTACATCGCAAAAACAGTCGCAAGGCACAAAGCCTCGTCACATTTCAACAGTTACATCGCAAAAACAGTCGCAAGGCACAAGGCCTCGTCACACTTCAACAGTTACATCGCAAAAACTGTCGCAAAGCACAAAGCCTCGACACACTTGAACAGTCACATAGCACAAACAGTCGCAAGGCACAAAGCCTCGTCACACTTCAACAGTTACATCGCAAAAACAGTCGCAAGGCACAAGGCCTCAACACACTTCAACAGTTACATCGCAAAAACAGTCGCAAGGCACAAAGCCACGTCACACTTCAACAGTTACATCGCAAAAACAGTCGCAAGGCACAAAGCCTCGTCACACTTCAACAGTTACGTGGCAAAAACAGTCGCAAGGCACATGGCCTCGTCACACTTCAACAGTTATATAGCAAAAACAGTCGCAAGGCACAAAGCCTCGACACACTTCAACAGTTACATCGCAAAAACAGTCGCAAGGCACAAGGCCTCGACACACTTCAACAGTTACATCGCAAAAACAGTCGCAAGGCACAAGGCCTCAACACACTTCAACAGTTACACAGCAAAAACAGTCGCAAGGCACAAAGCCTCGACACACTTCAACAGTTACATAGCAAAAACAGTCGCAAGGCACAAGGCCTCAACACACTTCAACAGTTACATAGCAAAAACAGTCGCAAGGCACAAAGCCTCGACACACTTCAACAGTTCCATAGCAAAAACAGTCGCAAGGCACAAGGCCTCAACACACTTCAACAGTTACAGAGCAAAAACAGTCACAAGGCACAAAGCCTCAACACACTTCAACAGTTACATCGCAAAAACAGTCGCAAGGCACAAGGCCTCAACACACTTCAACAGTTACTTAGCAAAAACAGTCGCAAGGCACAAGGCCTCGCCACACTTCAACAGTTACATAGCAAAAACAGTCGCAAGGCACAAAGCCTCGACACACTTCAACAGTTACATAGCAAAAACAGTCGCAAGGCACAAAGCCTCAACACGCTTCAACAGTTACATCGCAAAAACAGTCGCAAGGCACAAGGCCTCAACGCACTTCAACAGTTACATAGCAAAAACAGTCGCAAGGCACAAAGCCTCGACACACTTCAACAGTTACATAGCAAAAACAGTCGCAAGGCACAAAGCCTCGTCACACTTCAACAGTTACATCGCAAAAACAGTCGCAAGGCACAAAGCCACGTCACACTTCAACAGTTACATCGCAAAAACAGTCGCAAGGCACAAAGCCTCGTCACACTTCAACAGTTACATCGCAAAAACAGTCGCAAGGCACAAGGCCTCGTCACACTTCAACAGTTACATCGCAAAAACTGTCGCAAAGCACAAAGCCTCGACACACTTGAACAGTTACATAGCACAAACAGTCGCAAGGCACAAAGCCTCGTCACACTTCAACAGTTACATCGCAAAAACAGTCGCAAGGCACAAGGCCTCAACACACTTCAACAGTTACACAGCAAAAACAGTCGCAAGGCACAAAGCCTCGACACACTTCAACAGTTACATAGCAAAAACAGTCGCAAGGCACAAGGCCTCAACACCCTTCAACAGTTACATAGCAAAAACAGTCGCAAGGCACAAAGCCTCGACACACTTCAACAGTTACATAGCAAAAACAGTCGCAAGGCACAAGGCCTCAACACACTTCAACAGTTACAGAGCAAAAACAGTCACAAGGCACAAAGCCTCAACACACTTCAACAGTTACATCGCAAAAACAGTCGCAAGGCACAAGGCCTCAACACACTTCAACAGTTACTTAGCAAAAACAGTCGCAAGGCACAAGGCCTCGCCACACTTCAACAGTTACATAGCAAAAACAGTCGCAAGGCACAAAGCCTCGACACACTTCAACAGTTACATAGCAAAAACAGTCGCAAGGCACAAAGCCTCAACACGCTTCAACAGTTACATCGCAAAAACAGTCGCAAGGCACAAGGCCTCAACACACTTCAACAGTTACATAGCAAAAACAGTCGCAAGGCACAAAGCCTCGACACACTTCAACAGTTACATAGCAAAAACAGTCGCAAGGCACAAAGCCTCGTCACACTTCAACAGTTACATCGCAAAAACAGTCGCAAGGCACAAAGCCACGTCACACTTCAACAGTTACATCGCAAAAACAGTCGCAAGGCACAAAGCCTCGTCACACTTCAACAGTTACATCGCAAAAACAGTCGCAAGGCACAAGGCCTCGTCACACTTCAACAGTTACATCGCAAAAACTGTCGCAAAGCACAAAGCCTCGACACACTTGAACAGTTACATAGCACAAACAGTCGCAAGGCACAAAGCCTCGACACACTTCAACAGTTACATAGCAAAAACAGTCGCAAGGCACAAAGCCTCGTCACACTTCAACAGTTACATAGCAAAAACAGTCGCAAGGCACAAAGCCTCGTCACACTTCAACAGTTACATCGCAAAAACAGTCGCAAGGCACAAAGCCTCGACACACTTCAACAGTTACATAGCACAAACAGTCGCAAGGCACAAAGCCTCGTCACACTTCAACAGTTACGTGGCAAAAACAGTCGCAAGGCACATGGCCTCGTCACACTTCAACAGTTATATAGCAAAAACAGTCGCAAGGCACAAAGCCTCGACACACTTCAACAGTTACATCGCAAAAACAGTCGCAAGGCACAAGGCCTCGACACACTTCAACAGTTACATCGCAAAAACAGTCGCAAGGCACAAGGCCTCAACACACTTCAACAGTTACACAGCAAAAACAGTCGCAAGGCACAAAGCCTCGACACACTTCAACAGTTACATCGCAAAAACAGTCGCAAGGCACAAGGCCTCAACACACTTCAACAGTTACATAGCAAAAACAGTCGCAAGGCACAAAGCCTCGACACACTTCAACAGTTCCATAGCAAAAACAGTCGCAAGGCACAAGGCCTCAACACACTTCAACAGTTACAGAGCAAAAACAGTCACAAGGCACAAAGCCTCAACACACTTCAACAGTTACATCGCAAAAACAGTCGCAAGGCACAAGGCCTCAACACACTTCAACAGTTACTTAGCAAAAACAGTCGCAAGGCACAAGGCCTCGCCACACTTCAACAGTTACATAGCAAAAACAGTCGCAAGGCACAAAGCCTCGACACACTTCAACAGTTACATAGCAAAAACAGTCGCAAGGCACAAAGCCTCAACACGCTTCAACAGTTACATCGCAAAAACAGTCGCAAGGCACAAGGCCTCAACACACTTCAACAGTTACATAGCAAAAACAGTCGCAAGGCACAAAGCCTCGACACACTTCAACAGTTACATAGCAAAAACAGTCGCAAGGCACAAAGCCTCGTCACACTTCAACAGTTACATCGCAAAAACAGTCGCAAGGCACAAAGCCACGTCACACTTCAACAGTTACATCGCAAAAACAGTCGCAAGGCACAAAGCCTCGTCACACTTCAACAGTTACATCGCAAAAACAGTCGCAAGGCACAAGGCCTCGTCACACTTCAACAGTTACATCGCAAAAACTGTCGCAAAGCACAAAGCCTCGACACACTTGAACAGTTACATAGCACAAACAGTCGCAAGGCACAAAGCCTCGTCACACTTCAACAGTTACATCGCAAAAACAGTCGCAAGGCACAAGGCCTCAACACACTTCAACAGTTACATCGCAAAAACAGTCGCAAGGCACAAAGCCACGTCACACTTCAACAGTTACATCGCAAAAACAGTCGCAAGGCACAAAGCCTCGTCACACTTCAACAGTTACATCGCAAAAACAGTCGCAAGGCACAAGGCCTCGTCACACTTCAACAGTTACATCGCAAAAACTGTCGCAAAGCACAAAGCCTCGACACACTTGAACAGTTACATAGCACAAACAGTCGCAAGGCACAAAGCCTCGTCACACTTCAACAGTTACATAGCAAAAACAGTCGCAAGGCACAAAGCCTCGTCACACTTCAACAGTTACATCGCAAAAACAGTCGCAAGGCACAAAGCCTCGACGCACTTCAACAGTTACATAGCACAAACAGTCGCAAGGCACAAAGCCTCGTCACACTTCAACAGTTACGTGGCAAAAACAGTCGCAAGGCACATGGCCTCGTCACACTTCAACAGTTATATAGCAAAAACAGTCGCAAGGCACAAAGCCTCGACACACTTCAACAGTTACATCGCAAAAACAGTCGCAAGGCACAAGGCCTCGACACACTTCAACAGTTACATCGCAAAAACAGTCGCAAGGCACAAGGCCTCAACACACTTCAACAGTTACACAGCAAAAACAGTCGCAAGGCACAAAGCCTCGACACACTTCAACAGTTACATAGCAAAAACAGTCGCAAGGCACAAGGCCTCAACACACTTCAACAGTTACATAGCAAAAACAGTCGCAAGGCACAAAGCCTCGACACACTTCAACAGTTCCATAGCAAAAACAGTCGCAAGGCACAAGGCCTCAACACACTTCAACAGTTACAGAGCAAAAACAGTCACAAGGCACAAAGCCTCAACACACTTCAACAGTTACATCGCAAAAACAGTCGCAAGGCACAAGGCCTCAACACACTTCAACAGTTACTTAGCAAAAACAGTCGCAAGGCACAAGGCCTCGCCACACTTCAACAGTTACATAGCAAAAACAGTCGCAAGGCACAAAGCCTCGACACACTTCAACAGTTACATAGCAAAAACAGTCGCAAGGCACAAAGCCTCAACACGCTTCAACAGTTACATCGCAAAAACAGTCGCAAGGCACAAGGCCTCAACACACTTCAACAGTTACATAGCAAAAACAGTCGCAAGGCACAAAGCCTCGACACACTTCAACAGTTACATAGCAAAAACAGTCGCAAGGCACAAAGCCTCGTCACACTTCAACAGTTACATCGCAAAAACAGTCGCAAGGCACAAAGCCACGTCACACTTCAACAGTTACATCGCAAAAACAGTCGCAAGGCACAAAGCCTCGTCACACTTCAACAGTTACATCGCAAAAACAGTCGCAAGGCACAAGGCCTCGTCACACTTCAACAGTTACATCGCAAAAACTGTCGCAAAGCACAAAGCCTCGACACACTTGAACAGTTACATAGCACAAACAGTCGCAAGGCACAAAGCCTCGTCACACTTCAACAGTTACATCGCAAAAACAGTCGCAAGGCACAAGGCCACAACACACTTCAACAGTTACATCGCAAAAACAGTCGCAAGGCACAAAGCCACGTCACACTTCAACAGTTACATCGCAAAAACAGTCGCAAGGCACAAAGCCTCGTCACACTTCAACAGTTACATCGCAAAAACAGTCGCAAGGCACAAGGCCTCGTCACACTTCAACAGTTACATCGCAAAAACTGTCGCAAAGCACAAAGCCTCGACACACTTGAACAGTTACATAGCACAAACAGTCGCAAGGCACAAAGCCTCGTCACACTTCAACAGTTACATCGCAAAAACAGTCGCAAGGCACAAAGCCTCGACACACTTCAACAGTTACATAGCACAAACAGTCGCAAGGCACAAAGCCTCGTCACACTTCAACAGTTACATCGCAAAAACAGTCGCAAGGCACAAAGCCTCGACACACTTCAACAGTTACATCGCAAAAACAGTCGCAAGGCACAAGGCCTCAACACACTTCAACAGTTACATCGCAAAAACAGTCGCAAGGCACAAAGCCTCATCACATTTCAACAGTTACATAGCAAAAACAGTCGCAAGTCACATGGCCTCGTCACACTTCAACAGTTACACAGCAAAAACAGTCGCAAGGCACAAAGCCTCGACACACTTCAACAGTTACATCGCAAAAACAGTCGCAAGGCACAAGGCCTCGACACACTTCAACAGTTACATCGCAAAAACAGTCGCAAGGCACAAGGCCTCAACGCACCTCAACAGTTACATAGCAAAAACAGTCGCAAGGCACAAGGCCTCGACACACTTCAACAGTTACATCGCAAATACAGTCGCAAGGCACAAGGCCTCATCACACTTCAACAGTTACATAGCAAAAACAGTCGCAAGGCACAAGGCCTCAACACACTTCAACAGTTACACAGCAAAAACAGTCGCAAGGCACAAGGCCTCATCACACTTCAACAGTTACATAGCAAAAACAGTCGCAAGGCACAAGGCCTCATCACACTTCAACAGTTACATAGCAAAAACAGTCGCAAGGCACAAAGCCTCATCACAATTCAACGATCACATATCAAAATCTTCAGTACGCATATACATACAACCACCCCCGCCCCGAATGGCAGCCCCACACCGGTGGAAGAGAAACTCCAGCGAGCAACGCAGACCACCGAAAAGGGGCACGTCAACATAGGGCACAGTAGGATGGCACAGTACGATGGAACCGTACGATGGCACAGTAGGATGGCACAGTACGATGGCACAGAACATTGGCACAGTACGATGGCACAGTATGAGAGAGAGAGTAGAAAATACCCCCCCCTCCCAGAAAGGGGCCAAATTCAGCTCAAAACAATGAGCCACGAAACAGGCCACTGGCTAAAAGCCAACATCTAGCCAATTTATTCCCTCACAGCTCGTAGATAGTCTGTCAACATCGAAACAATTCATCGACATATAGAAACAGTATAATCAGAGACAACAGAAACCAGTAGCATGTCAAAAACATCTACTAACAGAAAACCACCCATGTACGTACACAATCACCCACTGTTTTTCCCCCCCCGAAGGGGTTCCCAGTTAAATCCAAAACAACAGTTCCAGGCCGCTAGCCAGAAACATGTATCGTTAAGTCGAGTGGAGAAAGTGAGGAACTTAAAAGTTGCCAAATAATTCACTGTTCTTTTGGAGATTTAGATTTTAACCAGAAGGACTCAGACTTTCTGGCACCTGAGAGATTGGAGGGATTCGGTTTGATTGATTGGCCGAAGACCCTGATTCTGCCTGGCGATAGAGAGTGATTGGGTCCTGCCAGTTGGGATGTTTTCAGAGAACCTAGGAGACAGATCGCACCAGGACCCTTAGAGAAGAAGCTGTGAGTTTCTCGCTCTCTCTCTTCCTCTGAAAAAGGTTCCTGCTTGCTGTTTCTGAATCTGCAGAGAAGTCTTGTGATCCTGATGAATCTGCAGTGAAAACCGTTACACACTGAAATCAAAGACCTCCTCCAACTGAAGGCCTAGCCTGAAGAAATGTGTACAGGAAGACATCCACCCGAAACAGAGACTTGGGGCGGAATTCGACATTTCTGTGGCTAAGTGCCGATGGTGGTGTGGGACCCGTGGTGTTACACAACCGGCAAATCGGCACGAACCCCTCATCGATTCCGGTACCGGTGAAGGGCTAGCACTGGTGCTGCGTGAAACACCCGCGGATTGTGCAGAAATGGGCCAGAGAATGGCCGGGTCCCAGGCCGCGCATGCGCACGGCTGACGACCTGCACAGGTCACGCCGTATAACATGGCGCCTGCCATGCGTGCAACCAAACTCACAAACTGCGACCCCACAGCCCAACCCCTGGTCACCCCCTGGCCACCCCCCACCAGTCCCCCCCAGCCCTACCAGATGCCCTCCCCAGCCAGCGGCATGGATCCCAGCTGAGTGCGACGGCGCTGGATACAGTCCGCGCCGACAGCACGTCGGCTCAGACCACACGTGTCCCGCGCCGCCGGGAACTTAGCCCATCGGGGGCGAAGCATCTTGGGTGTGTCGGCCGTTGCCAATGGCGCTGAAACGGCGCGCGGCACGTGTCACATTGACGCCATTTTGGAAGGGGCGGACCAGTGTCAAACCAGCACTGGCCCCGATTTCAGCGTTGGGCAACGGAGAATCCAGCCTTTTAATCTTTTTACTTCTTGCATTAATTTCCTTTACACCCCCTCTTTCCCTTCTGTGTTTGTTTTATGTGTGTGTGTAGAAGGTGGGGTGAGTTAAAGAGGGGGGTTAGGAATTAGATTAACAGTTAACCAGTTTTTGGTGCTTGTTTAATCATAATTATTATTATTAATAAAAATTGATTGTGTGTAAATTTACAAACCTATTGATTGTAATTATTGGACAGCCAAAGGAAAGATGCAAGTTAAATTGATCTTACTGTAAATTTTACGTGTCTTGGTTCCTGTTATAAAAAGTCTAAACCTGAGCAGAAGCGACAGTCTGACCATCTGGGATTCCAGGTCAGGAGTTTCTGCATATGGATTCTTCGAAAGAACAATGGGGGGAAATATTCCATTCTGGTACAAGTGGGGTGGATGTGAATTTGAGGTGTCGCCGGGCCAGGAGTTAATGTAGGCCAGCGAGGATAGGAATGATACATGGATGGAACTGGTGGACCGGATTTTCCGTGCCTCCCGCCGCATGATTTGCGGTGCCGGAGGCTGCCCTCATTGGCAGGATTCCGCCGCGCCCCCCCCAATCGGGAAACTCACGGCGGGCATTCGTGGAAGATCCGACTGGCGGGAAAGGCCGGGGTATGAGATCGGGACACAGACAGCAGTGAGCTAAAGTTTCCTGGGAGTTGATTATGGTAGGTGAGCCGGGAAAGTATTGGAATAGTCAAGTTTAAAGGTAACTTAAGCAGAGGGATGCAGCAGCAGATGGGCTAAGGAATGGAGCAATTTAAAAATGATGTCTAACTGTGCTCAACTTATCACTTTGGGGCCTACGTTGCGCTAAGTGTTCCTGGGCGTCTTTTAAAAGGCCCCATTTAATGCGTGGGACACTGAATAATTGATGGTGTTTACCAAGCTGAGGAAATGATCGTCTTCAATCACATTTGCCTGCAGTGCTTGTGACTAAAAGCTCCGACATACTTCAGAGACACATTCCTTCATGAACCATTGCCCATGATCTATGTATTTAGATTTTACTCTTAGAACTTGGGGAGTTTTGGAGAGTTCAAGTATTATGGCTTATATGCTCTTCCTGCCACAGCATACTTGGAAGCAATGGAGCATTTTCCAGTGTGTGTTAAATCAAACATCACACTATCATTAATATTGTACTTAACCTTCCCAACATCTGGTATTTGGAAATATGTGCAGCTGTCTGATGGCCTCTGGGACCCGGCAACAACTACAGCGTATGTGACGGAAGCTTCATGTTTCTTCTGAACAGGACACTGACCTAACAACATTTCATTTAACCATGAATATAAAAGATTAATTAAATACAAAATGAATCATTTGCCAGAGATAGTGCCGGGCCTGGGCTAATCACTATTATTGTGCTTTGCTCCCATTAAGTAATGCTGTGATCTATTAGTTGTTACAACCCACAAATTACATGAGTGAGTTTATGATCTGGAGTGGAATTTATAATTGTTCACCATTTTGGGGCATCATTAATATTAAGTGCAGGGCGGTACGGTGGTGCAGTGGTTAGCACTGCTGCCTCACGTCGCCGAGGACCTGGGTTTGATCCTGGCCCCGGGTCACTGTCCGTTTGGAGTTTGCACATAATAATAATCTTTATTAGTGTCACAAGTAGGCTTACATTAACACTACAATGAAGTTACTGTGAAAAGCCCCTTGTCGCCACATTCCGGCGCCTGTTCGGGGACACAGAGGGAGAATTCAGAATGTCCAAATTACACAACAGAAGGTTGTGGAGGCCAAATCACTGAGTGTCTTTAAGACGGAGACAGATAGGTTATTGATTAATAAGAGGATCAGGGGTTATGGGGACAAGGCAGGAGAATGGGGATGGGAAAAATATCAGCCATGATTGAATGGCGGAGCAGACTCGATGGGCCGAGTGGCCTAATTCTGCTCCTATGGCTCATGGTCTTATGGTATAACTGCATGTCTTTCGGGACTTGTGGGACATTCTCCTCGTGTCTGCGTGGGTTTCGCCCCCACAAACCAAAGATGTGTAGGGTAGGTGGATCGGCCACACTAAATTGCTCCTTAATTGAAAAGAAAATGAATTAGGTACTCTGAATTTAATAAAATAATAATATTAAGTGCAAAGGTGTAACCTGTAATACATAGATCCATAGAAGATAGGAGCAGGAGGAGGCCTTTTGGCCCTTCGAGCCCGCTCCGCCATTCATCACGATCATGGCTGGTCATCCAACTCAATAGCCTATTCCTGCTTTCTCCCCATAGCCTTTGATCCCATTCTCCCCGAGTGCTATATCCAGCCGCCTCTTGAATATATTCTAAGTTTTAGCATCAACTACTTCCTGTGGTAATGAATTCCACGGCTCACCACTCTTTGTGTGAAGAAATGTCTCCTTATCTCTATCCGAAATGGTTTACCTTGAATCCTCAGGCTGTGACCCCTGGTTCTGGACACACCCATCATTGGTAACATCTTCCCTGCATCTCCCCGTCTAGTCCTGTTAGAATTGTATAAGTCTCTATGAGATCCCCCCTCATTCTTCTGAACTACAGCGAGAATAATCCCAACCTAGTCAATCTCTCCTCATATGACAGTCCCACCATCCCTGGAATCAGTCTGGTAAACCTTCGCTGCACTCCCTCGAGAGCAAGAACATCCTTCCTCAGAGAAGGAGACCAAAACTGCACACAATACTCCAAGTGTGGCCTCACCAAGGCCCTGCACAATTGCAGCAACACATCCCTGCTTCTATACTCGAAACCTCTTGCAATGAAGGCCAACATACCATTAGCCTTCTTTACCGCCTGCTGCACCTGCATGCTTACCTTCAGCAAATGGTGCACAAGGACACCCAGGTCCCGCTGCACACTCCCCTCTCCCAATTTACAACCATTCAGGTAGTAATCTGCCTTCCTGTTTTTGCTTCCAAAATGAATAACCTCACACTTATCCAAATTATACTGCATCCGCCATTGGTTTGTCCACTCGCCCAACCTGTCCAGATCTTGCTGTAGGATCCCAGCATCCTCGTCACAATTCACCCTCCCACCTAATTTGGTATCATCTGCAAACTTTGAGATGTTACATTTTGTTCCCTCATCCAAATCATTAACATATATCGTGAATAGCTGGGGTCCCATCATCGATCCCTGTGGTACCCCATTGGTTACTGCCTGCCAATTTGAAAAGGACCCATTAATCCCTACTCTTTGTTTCCTCTCTGCCAACCAGTTTTCTATCCACCTCAATACATTTCCCCCAATCCCATGCGCTTTAATTTTGCACAATAATCTCTTATGCGGGACTTTGTCAAACGCCTTCTGAAAGTCCAAATATACCACATCGACTGGCTCCCCCTTGTCAACTGTACTGGTTACCGCTTCAAAGAATTCCAGCAGATTTGTCAAGCATGATTTTCCTTTCATAAATCCATGCTGACTCTGACTGATCCTGCCACTGCTTTCTAAATGTTCCGCTATGAAGTCCATGATAATCTCTCACAATGAAGAGTAATCCAACTCCCGTCTCCTGCAGTCACTAAAGTAATAGTTTGTAGTGCATTTGAGGTGAATTGCGTGATATCTTCCTGAAGGCACATACCCTGTGAGTGTCCATTTACCTCCCCCATCTGTGTATCTATTCTAGGCAGTGAGTGCTGGGTGGTTATTCAACTGAGCTGGATTTGATCCGTTCCTGTCACATACTCTCGCTTATGTTGGTAGAGGTGGTGGAGTAGGGGTGCTGGATAAGGGCGCGTTAATTTTCCTTCTCCTTTGCCGAATAGCAGACTGGGGCATAGTGGTTGCATGTCAGCTGAAATCGGTTAATGTGGCCTTGACGATGGCGATGAATGGGAAAAGTGACACAAATCAATGCTAAATATTGAAACTGGAAGGCACTTAAAACGACTGCCGCTCATTGCCATGGTGACCTGGATTTTCTGGTCTGAGTGGCTTAGTACCATGCTAGTTATTCATCTGCAGAGTGCTCTTTCAAAATCATCTGAATTCAGTTGAATCGTAACCTTGCAACACACCATTTGGAGCACGAAGGAATGGCCTTTTGCATTTGCTTTCCACTGTTGCTGTTTGAGTCCAGGCCACTCCTTCTGCCATTTGTATCCAGTCATATCAGAGCAATGTGAACCAGAACTGGAATCACACACTTGTAGAGTGATGATCAGGTTTTTTTTACCAATTAAAGAATGGCTGGCTTGGTACATGTTCGCCATTCGGATATGTTATAGCTCCAGGGCTTCTCCCCTGGATCACCCATCAAGTGACTGAATAAGATCTCCAGTCTCATACCGCCAGCATTGAATGAACGTTGGTTAATAGGCTTCGGAGCAGATTTTCAAGTGATGGTTGCTTCCAATGGGAAATCTGTGGTCGGAATGATGTACAATCTGAGATTTACCAGACACATCTCTTAAACATTCTCAAGTGCTCCACATACACAATTCTTTTCGATTACCTTTCATGACCTCAAGACATCCTAAGGCACTTTACTGTCAATGAAGCTTAGTCACAGTTGTAATGTAAGAAATATGTGGTAGCCAATTTCATAGAATTTACAGTGCAGAAGGAGGCCCATCATGTCTGCACCGCCTCTTGGAAAGAGCACCCCACTTAACCCCACATCTCCACTCTATCCCCGTAACCCTGCAATCCCATCTAACCTAAGAACAATTTGGCATGGCCAAGCCACCCATCCTGCACATCTTTGGACTTGTGGGAGGAAACTGGAGCACCCGGAGGAAACCCACGCACACACGGGGAGGATGTGCAGACTCCGCACAGATAGTGACCCAAACAGGAAGCGAACCTGGGACCCTGGAGCTGTGAAGCAATTGTGCTAACCACTATGCTACCGTGCTGCTTGTGACAATGATAAAGATTATTATTATTATGTCCAAATATGAAATAGTGCAGCAAAGAAAAGATGTGGAGAGCAAACTACCAATCCACAAAAGTAGGTGTTCAAATAGAAATAAACATTCTTTGTGGGCAACACTTGGAGCATTTCATTAGCACGACAAACTAGTTTCAGAAGCAAGCACTTTTATCCATTGTATGGCTTTAGTCAGACTCCTGGACATCCCTTAAAGGCCACATGTTACCGGGTGCTTCAATCTGAGTCATCACTGCAAATATATTTTATTTTTAATGTACAGATGCCAGTCTGTTGGGGGAGGAGGGGGAGTGGGTGATGGAATCACTGCACAGGGGCATCTAAAATGCCTGCAGTGACCTGTGTCCTCTGGGTTGCATTTCTAACTGGCATTCTTTCAGCAAGCAAAGTTGAGGGGGGATGGGGGGTCCTCCCTTAAATATTCAGCAAGGCTCTGATTATGTCATCAGGGCCTGACCACTATTTTAACCCAAGGCCTACGTACGGGCCAGGGGAGGGGGTGGTAGCACTGTAGCTTCACCAGGCAAAGTTAATAGAAAGAGGATCTGGAACTTGAAGAGGCCCGGAATGGTAATTTTTGTTTTCTTTCCATGTAAGGTGTTATTTGATATTATTAGTTTATTATATCCTACAAGAGTGTCAGCGATGGCTCAGTTGGTAGCTTTCTTGTCTCCGAGTCACAAGGTTCAAAGTTCAAGTCCCAAATCAAGGCTAATGGTCCAGTGCAGTACTGAGGGTGTGCTGCACTGTCAGAAGTGCTGTCTTTCTGATCAGACATGAAATTGAGGCTTGGGTGGATGTGTGCACATATTGGATGCTGCAGTTCTACATTACAAATCCTGAATTGGCTGTACAGTGCTGAGACACCTGATGATCCTGAAGATTACAAATACAAGTCACTCTTTTCTTTCACACAGAAATGATGATTGGTAACAAATCTCTGGCTGTATTTGGTTTCATGGGAGTCATAGCTCTTCTACACAGCTTGCAGCAGTTAAGCTATTCTCAAGCTGTCCGAACTAAACCCAATTGATGTGGAAGCATCTTCATGGGTGTTGTGGGATAAATGTCACTCAGAGACCGGAGAGGGTTAAAGTCAGAAGTTATTTATTACAAGCAAGCTGGGGAGAGATTCAGACTCCAGAGTCTCTCAAAATAGTTTGAGCTTCTCGACTACAGTGACTTCATCTCTAGTCATGATGTGGACGTGCGACCATCGCCAGGCAGGAATGTTCCCTTCCAGTCGGGGAACATTTCAGCAATCAAGGGCATTCAGCCTCTGATCTCCGGGTAAGCGTTCTCCAAGGCGGCCTTCAGGACGCGCGACAACGCAGAATCGGCGAGCAGAAACTGATAGCCAAGTCCCGCACACACGAATACGGCCTCAACCGGGACCTTGGATTCATGTCGCATTACATTCACCCCCCACCATCTGGCCTGGGCTTGCAAAATCCTACCAACTGTCCTGGCTTGACACAATTCACACCTCTTTAGCCTGTGATTATCCCTCTCTCCAGTTGCTCCATCTGGACCTGTAAAGACTTAATTAGTAGGTAATACATACTATATGTATTGGCTGTACAGTGCTGAGACATCTGATGATCAGATGTGGGTAATACATACTAAATGTATTACCTGCAAAGACTCACATTCAAAGTATTATCTTGCATCATTGGCTGTGTCTTTATATGCTGTGTTTCTGGAACCCACCTCTTCACTCGCCTGATGAAGGAGCTACGCTCCGAAAGCTAGTGATTCAAAATAAACCTGTTGGACTTTAACCTGGTGTTGTAAGACTTCATTTCTAGTAAAACACATATAGAGAAACAGGCCAGATGTACAGGCAAAGGGTTGTGGTTGAAAAATACAACCAGAGAAAACCTCTCGTGGTATAATCCACAAGGTCCTTAATAGACCGTAATATTGGCTTCTTAAAGATGCGTTTCCGATGTTTGGACCTGTCAGGCAGGACTCTCCAAAAATCACCGCAGAGGGTGTCCCACATCATCGTTGTTTGCTGGCCTTGCACAAACTAATGCTGTGAAGGGGAGAGGTGTTGCCAGAAGGAGACATGCAGGAGACATTTCCTCAGATGTGGAGGACTTGGAAGAATAGGAATCTGAAGAGGGCAAAGATTTAGATGAGCCACAGGAGGATGCCATTGTCAGGGGTACAATGTGGCAGATGTGCCCGTAACAATCTCACAGCTACAAGATTTCAAGAAGAATAATGTGAAGACAAACTTTCACCATCAAAGTTCTCGTCAGGCTACGATGCAGGGGACCTTAATTTTCAGCGTCCATTGCTGCCTCACGGCGCTGAGGACCCGGGTTCGAATCCTGGCCGTGTGGAGTTTGCACATTCTCCCCGTGTCTGCGTGGGTTTCACCCCCACAACCCAAAGATGTGCAGGGCAGGTGGATTGGTCACGCTAAATTGCCCCTTCATTTGAAAACAAAATAATTGAGCACTCTAAATTTTTTTTTTTAATTGTCAGCGTCAACGTATTATAAAAGGTCATCACAGAATCGCAGGATTGTTACGGCGCACAATAGGACCATTTGGCCGATCGTGTCTGCACCAGCTCTCCGAATGAGCAAAGAACAAACAAAGAACAAAGAAATGTACAGCACAGGAACAGGCCCTTCGGCCCTCCAAGCCCGTGCCGACCATACTGCCCGACTAAACTACAATCTTCTACACTTCCTGGGTCCGTATC
Source organism: Scyliorhinus torazame (assembly GCF_047496885.1). Taxonomy (NCBI): domain Eukaryota; kingdom Metazoa; phylum Chordata; class Chondrichthyes; order Carcharhiniformes; family Scyliorhinidae; genus Scyliorhinus; species Scyliorhinus torazame. The sequence continues at coordinate 21,413,659 of NC_092738.1, read as the reverse complement.
CTTCTATTCCCATCCTATTCATATATTTGTCAAGATGCCCCTTAAATGTCCCTATCGTCCCTGCCTCCACTACCTCCTCCGGTAGTGAGTTCCAGGCACCCACTACCCTCTGCGTAAAAAACTTGCCTCGTACATCTACTCTAAACTTTGCCCCTCTCACCTTAAACCTATGCCCCCTAGTAATTGACCCCTCTACCCTGGGGAAAAGCCTCTGACTATCCACTCTGTCTATGCCCCTCATAATTTTGTATACCTCTATCAGGTCGCCCCTCAACCTCCTTCGTTCCAGTGAGAACAAACCGAGTTTATTCAATCGCTCCTCATAGCTTATGCCCTCCATACCAGGCAACATTCTGGTAAATCTCTTCTGCACCCTCTCTAAAGCCTCCACATCCTTCTGGTAGTGTGGCGACCAGAATTGAACACTATACTCCAAGTGTGGCCTAACTAAGGTTCTATACAGCTGCAACATGACTTGCCAATTCTTATACTCAATGCCCCGGCCAATGAAGGCAAGCATGCCGTATGCCTTCTTGACTACCTTCTCCACCTGTGTAGCCCCTTTCAGTGATCTGTGGACCTGTACTCCTAGATCTCTTTGACTTTCAATACTCTTGAGGGTTCTACCATTCACTGTATATTCCCTACCTGCATTAGCCCTTCCAAAATGCATTACCTCACATTTGTCCAGGTTAAACTCCATCTGCCATCTCTCCGCCCAAGTCTCCAGACAATCTAAATCCTGCTGTATCCTCAGACAGTCCTCATCGCTATCCGCAATTCCACCAACCTTTGTGTCGTCTGCAAACTTACTAATCAGACCAGTTACATTTTCCTCCAAATCATTTATATATACTACAAAGAGCAAAGGTCCCAGCACTGATCCCTGTGGAACACCACTGGTCACAGCCCTCCAATTAGAAAAGCATCCCTCCATTGCTACCCTCTGCCTTCTATGGCCTAGCCAGTTCTGTATCCACCTTGCCAGTTCACCCCTGATCCCGTGTGACTTCACCTTTTGTACTAGTCTACCATGAGGGACCTTGTCAAAGGCCTTACTGAAGTCCATATAGACAACATCTACTGCCCTACCTGCATCAATCATCTTAGTGACCTCCTCGAAAAACTCTATCAAGTTAGTGAGACACGACCTCCCCTTCACAAAACCGTGCTGCCTCTCACTAATACGTCCATTTGCTTCCAAATGGGAGTAGATCCTGTCTCGAAGAATTCTCTCCAGTAATTTCCCTACCACTGAAGTAAGGCTCACCGGCCTGTAGTTCCCGGGATTATCCCTGCCACCCTTCTTAAACAGAGGAACAACATTGGCTATTCTCCAGTCCTCCGGGACATCCCCTGAAGACAGCGAGGATCCAAAGATTTCTGTCAAGGCCTCAGCAATTTCCTCTCCAGCCTCCTTCAGTATTCTGGGGTAGATCCCATCCGGCCCTGGGGACTTATCTACCTCAATATTTTTTAAGACACCCAACACCTCGTCTTTTTGGATCACAATGTGACCCAGGCTATCTACACCCCCTTCTCCAGACTCAACATCTACCAATTCCTTCTCTTTGGTGAATACTGATGCAAAGTATTCATTTAGTACCTCGCCCATTTCCTCTGGCTCCACACATAGATTCCCTTGCCTATCCTTCAGTGGGCCAACCCTTTCCCTGGCTACCCTCTTGCTTTTTATGTAAGTGTAAAAAGCCTTGGGATTTTCCTTAACCCTATTTGCCAATGACTTTTCATGACCCCTTCTAGCCCTCCTGACTCCTTGCTTAAGTTCCTTCCTACTTTCCTTATATGCCACACAGGCTTCGTCTGTTCCCAGCCTTTTAGCCCTGACAAATGCCTCCTTTTTCTTTTTGACGAGGCCTACAATATCACTCGTCATCCAAGGTTCCCGAAAATTGCCGTATTTATCTTTCTTCCTCACAGGAACATGCCTGTCCTGTATTCCTTTCAACTGACACTTGAAAGCCTCCCACATGTCAGATGTTGATTTGCCCTCAAACATCCGCCCCCAATCTATGTTCTTCAGTTCCCGCCTAATATTGTTATAATTAGCCTTCCCCCAATTTAGCACATTCATCCTCGGACCACTCTTATCCTTGTCCACCAGTACTTTAAAACTTACTGAATTGTGGTCACTGTTACCGAAATGCTCCCCTACTGAAACATCTACCACCTGGCCGGGCTCATTCCCCAATACCAGGTCCAGTACCGCCCCTTCCCTAGTTGGACTGTTTACTTATGACTTAGTGTCATTCCTGCCTTTTCCCCGTACCCCTGCTCATTGTTTCTGTTCAAATAATCATCTAACACCCTCTTAAATGCCTCGATTGAACCTGCCTCCACCACACTCCCAGACAGTGCATTCCAGACCCCAAACCACTCACTGTCTGAAAAAGCTTTTTCTCCCATCACATTTGCTTCTTTTGCAAATCATTTTAAATCTGTTCCCACTCTTTCCAGATCCTTTTACGAGCAGGAACAGTTTTTCCCCGTCTACTCTGTCCTACTCATTCATGATTTTGAACATCTCGATCAAATCTCCTCTCAACCTGCTTCTCTCCAAGGAGAACAGTCCCAATCTCTCCAATCTATCCTCAGAACTGAAGTTTCTCATAAGACCATAAGACATAGGAGCAAAATTAGGCCACTCGGCCCATCGGGTCTGCTCCGCCATTCAATCATGGCTGATATTTTTCTCATCCCCATTCTCCTGCCTTCTCCCCATAACCCCTGATCCCCTTATTGATCAAGAAGCTATCTATCTCTGACGTTCTGGCCTTTGCTTCCCTGGTAGCCCGGCGCCGAATACTGTTAGCATCGAGGGACTCAAAGCCCCTGAGGGCTGAGGTATGGCTATCAGACATGGCGAGCTTTCTTGGCCTAGAGAAAGTCAAGTTCGCCTTGAGAGGTTCGCTACCAGGGTTCGCCCGAAGGTGGCAGCCATTTATTGACTTCTTCGCAGAGGAGTAAGCGCAGCAGGGGTGAGGGGGGTGGGGGGTCTAGGGTAGAGTAGAGTAGGGGGATATTGAGGCAGGTCCGTGCGTGAACAGAGCCATGGTTTGCACTATGTTTAATTTGTAATTTGTGTCTTAACTTCTTTTTTTTTGTGTACTGTACAATGTCACTTTTTCTATATGCCTAAAATACCTCAATAAAATTGTTTGTTAAAAGAAAAGAAGCTATCTATCTCTGTCTTAAACACACTCCGTGATTTGGCCTCCACAGCCTTCTGCGGCAAAGAGTTCCTCAGATTCACCACCCTCTGGCTGAAGAAATTCCTCCTCATCTCTGTTTTAAAGGATCGTCCCTTTAGTCTGAGATGGTGTCCTCTGGTTCTCGTTTTTCCTACAAGTGGAAACATCCTCTCCACGTCCACTCTATCCAGGCCTCGCAGTATCCTGCAAGTTTCAATAAGATCCCCCCTCATCCTTCTAAACTCCACTGAGTACAGACCCAGAGTCCTCAACTGTTCCTCATACGACAAGTTCTTCATTCCAGGGATCATTCTTGTAAATATCCTCTGGACCCTTTCCAAGGCCAGCACATCCTTCCTCAGATCCAGGGCCCAAAACTGCTCACAGTACTCCAAATGGGGTCTGACCAGAGCCTTATACAGCCTCAGAAGTACATCCCTGCTCTTGTATTCTAGCCCTCTTGACATGAATGCTAACATTGCATTTGCCTTCCCAATTGCCGACTGAACCTGCACATTAACCTTAAGTGAATCGTGAACAAGGACTCCCAAGTCCCTTTGAGCTCCTGATTTCCTGAGCATTACGCCATTTAGAAAATCTCTGGAACTGTTCTTGTAAACTTCTTCTGCACTCTCTCCAATGTGCTCACATCCTTCCTACAGTGTGGCATCCAATATTCCAAATGAGGTCTAACTAGTGTCTTGTAGAAGTTCACCATAACCTCCTTACCCTCGTACTCTATGCCCCTATTAATAAAGCCCAGAATACTATATGCTTTATAAACTGTTCTCGCCATCTGTCCTGCCACCTTCAATGATCTATGCACATATATACTGGGCTGGTCTCTCTCTGGTCCTGCACCCTCTTAAGAATTGTACCCTTTCTTTTCTATTGTCTCTCCATGCTCTTTGCACCAAAATCCATAGACTCACCCTTCTCCACGTTGAACTTCATCTGCCACCTATCTGCCCACTCCAGCAACTTGTCCATGTCCTTTTGAAATTCTGCACTGTCCTCCTCACAGCTTACAGTGTTTAAAATTTTTTTATTTTTTATTCGAGTACCCAATTATTTTTTCCAATTAAGGGGCAGTTAGCATGGCCAATCCACCTACCCTGCACTGCTTTGGGTTGTAGGGGTGAAACCCATGCAGATAGGGGGAGAATGTGCAAACTCCACACGGGCAGTGACCCAGGGCCGGGATTCAAACCCGGATCCTCAGCGCCATCGGCAGCAATGCTATCCACTGTGTCATCCTGCACAGCTTACCGTGATTTTAAGTTTCTTGTCATCCCCAAACTTTGAAATTGTCCCATTGCACTCCAAGTTCTAGATTATTAATATACAGCAGAAAAGCAAGGTCCAAAGAGGTGCAGGTTAGGTGGATTGACCATTCTAAATTACCCTTCGCGTCCAAAAATGTTAGAAGGGGTTATTGGGTTATGGGATAGGGTGGAAGTGAGGGCTTAAGTAGGTTGGTGCAGACTCGATGGGCCGAATGGCCTCCTTCTGCACTGTATGTTCTATGTTCAATACCAACCCCTGGGGAACTCCACTGCAAACTTTCCTCCAGCCTGAAAAATATCCATTGACAATTACTCTCTGCGTCCTATTATCCAGCCAATTTTGTATCCACATTGCCGCCGTCCCTTTCATTCCATGAGCTATGATTTTTCTCGCAAGTCTGTTGTGTGGCACTGTATCGAATGCCTTCTGAAAGTCCATGTACACCACATCAACAGCATTACCCTCATCAACCCTCACTGTTACCTCTTCAAAAAACTCGAGCAAAATATATAAACAGGATTTCCCCTTTACAAATCCACGCTGGCTCTTTCTAATCAACCCACGTCTTTCCATGTGACTGCTAATTCTATCCCGAATAATTGATTCCTTAACCTTCCCCGCCACTGACTGGTCTGTAATTGCTGGGTTTATCCTTATAACCTTTCTTGAACAAGGGTGTAATGTCTGCAATTCTCCAGTCCTCTGGCACCTTTGATTTAATTTAATAATCTTTATTGTCACAAGTAGGCTTACATTAACACTGCAACAAAGTTACTGTGAAAAGCCCCTAGTCTCCACATTCCGGCGCCTGTTCGGGTACACTGAGGGAGAATTCCGAATATCCACATTACCTAACAGCATACCTTTCGGTACTTGTGGGAGGAAACCGGAGCGCCCGGAGGAAACCCACGCAGACACGGGAGAACGTGCAGACTCCGCACAGACAGTGACCCAAGCCTGGAATCGAACCTGGGACCCTGGCGAAGACTGAAGGAATATGGCCAGTGCCCTGCAACTTCCATCAATATCCTAAGATGCATCTCATCCCAGTATCTTGTCAACTTTAAATACCGACAGTCCACGCACCACTTCCTCCTCTGTCAATATGGCGTGAATAGCATCTACCTCCTTGGTAATCATAGATTATCATAGAATTTACAGTGCAGAAGGAGGCCATTCGGCCCATCGAGTCTGCACCGGCTCTTGGAAAGAGCACCCCACCCAAGGACAACACCTCCACCCCATCCCCATAACCCAGTAACCCCACCCAACACCAAGGGCAATTTTGGACACTAAGGGCAATTTATCACGGCCAATCCACCTAACCCGCACATCTTTGGACTGTGGGAGGAAAACGGAGCACCCGGAGGAAACCCACGCACACACGGGGAGGATGTGCAGACTCCGCACAGACAGTGACCCAAGCCGGGAATCGAACCTGGGACCCTGGAGCTGTGAAGCAATTGTGCTATCCACAAGGCTACCGTGCTGCCATGTAATGACACATGCAAAGTATTCATTTAATACCTCAATCATGCTGCCTGCCTCCATATGTAAATTCCATTTTATGCTACTAATCCTCCGTTTACTATTTATAATATCCCAAAGACTTTGGGATTCCCCTTTATGTTGGCTGCCAGTTTGTTCTCATAATCTCTCTTTGCTTCTCGAATGAACTTTCTCACCTCCCCTCTGAATCTTCTAAATTCCTCTTGATTCTCAATTGTATGAAGAGAAGTTGGATAGGCTTGGGTTGTTTTCTCTGGACCGGGAAGACTGAGGGGCGAGCTGATCGAGGTGTACAAGATTATGAGGGGCATGGGCACGGTGGATAGGGAGCAGCTGTTCCCCTTAGTTGATGGGTCGGTTACGAGGGGGACACAAGTTCAAGGTGAGGAGCGGGAGGTTCAGGGGGGATTTGAGGAAAAATATTTGTACTCAGAGGGTGGTGAGGGTCTGGAACGCACGGCCTGGGAGGGCAGTAGAGGCGGGTTGCCTCACATCCTTTAAAAAGTACCTGGATGAGCACTTGGCACGTCACAACATTCAAGGCTATGGGCCCAGTGCTGGCAAATGGGATTAGCATTGGCAGATAAGGTGCCTTTCATGTTGCTGTGCAGACTTGATCGTCCCAAGGGCCTTTTCTGCACTCTATTTTTCTATGATTCTGTATTTTCTACCTGATACCTGTCAGCAGAACACTTCTCCTTCCTTATCTGAATTTCTATCTCTTTTTTCATCCAGGGAGCTCTGGATCTGTTTGCCCTACCTTTCCCTTTTAGGGGAATACACCTTAACTGTGCCCGAACCATTTCTGTGTTGAAGGTAGCCCATTGTTCAGCTACAGTTTTTCCCACCAACCTTTTATTCCAGTCTAACCGGCCCAGCTCCCTTCTTGCCCCGTTGAAGTCGCCCCCCCCCAGTTAATTATTCTTACTCCAGATTGCCTATTTTCATTTAATATCATCACTCTAAACCTTATGATATAATGATCACTATCTCCTGAATGCTCCCCCACTGACACTCGATCTACCTGGCCCACCTCAGTTCCAAGAACCAGGTCCAGCAGTGCATCCTTTCTTGTTGGACACACACTGCTGAGGAAAACATTCCTGAACACAATCTAGGAAATGTTTCCCCTCTCCATCCTTCACACTGCCACTGTCCCAGTCTACAATTGGATAATTAAAGTCCCTCATTATAATTGCTCCATAATGTTTGCGTCTCTCTGTAATTTCCCTGTAGATTGTTCTTTTATATCCCTCTCACTAGTTGGCAGTCCATAGACGACCTCAACAATGTAATTGCAGCCTTTTTGTTCCTTCGCACCAGCCAAATAGATTCTGCCCTTGAACCCTCTGGGACGTCCTCTTTCTCCCAAAAACTCAAAGTCATAAAATAAGCTGGTCGCGACAAATACTTGCTCCATCCGCAATCCACAGACTTCAGTGCAACAGCATCAGGATAATCACTAGCAGATGTTAAATGCTAGGGTATTCCAAAACCCAGAAGGGAACTTTGGAATGCCCGCTCTCAACTGTGTTTTGCAATTTGGAAAAATGTGAGGAAAGATGTGATCATCAGAGAAGGAAGTCCGGACTCTTTTGTCATGATTTTAAACAAGCTGAATGTTTATTAAACAGTAAAACACAACTAAAAATAAACTTAACTACAAAAATGGCTATCCACAATATCTTTAAATTCAATTCCAAACCCCTCTATTTTCCTAAACTTCCCCAAACAACATCCTATAGGTTTAAACCGTAAGCAAAATAGTTACCACACCAGACACCTGGGATTGCTTCCGATTTAGAATAGACACAACTGGCTACCAAGGAAGGCGTGACGATGGCGGGTGTGGAGAAAATGGAGGGTGTGGACATTTCTCATGTGCCCCCTCAAAGGGGCAGCTGATGCGGAACTGTCTCAGGGATCTGCTGACCTGTAAAAAATAAATTGCAATGGAGAAATGTTGCAATGAGTATCTCGGCAGCACAATCAAAAACAAACCTCAGTCCCCAGACAACGGGCAGGATTCTCTCAGCCCAGGCCGGCCCGGAGAATCGCCGGGACGGGCGCGAATCGCGCGACGCCGATCCGCCGATTCTCCGCACAGGATGGGCCGAGCGGCCGCACAAAAAATCCAAGTCCCGCCGGCGGCGTTCACGTGTGATCTTACCCGGTGGGACCTCGGCGATCATGCATCCGGGGGCGGCCTGGTGGGGGGGGGGGGGGGGAGAGGGGTCCGACCCCGGGGGCCTCCGCTGTGGCCTGGCCCGCGATCGGGGCCTACCAATCGGCGGGCCGGCCTCTCGGGCTGCGGGTCTCTTTTGTTCCGCGCCGGCCCCTGTAGCCCTACGCCATGTTGCGTTGGGGCGGGCGCGCGTTGGCACCGGTCCCGCTGCGCACGCACAGACCCGTGGCACCCATCTGACGCCAGTATCGGCAGCTGTAGCGGCGTGGGTTGTTTCAGTGCCATGCTGGCCCCCTGCAGGGGTCAGAATCGCTGCGTCTGAGAGCATGTTGACACCGCCGAGAAACGCGACGGGGTTTACGGCGGCGTCAACACTTAGCCTCGGATCAGAGAATCCCGCCAAACGTTTTAAATTTTATTTCAACCCGGACAGTTCATCCTGCCCTGGATTGAGGTTGCAGCTAAAAAGTAAAGGCCGTCTAGCTAACTGGTCCATCCGCCAACTGTAAAAGCAGATGAGGCAACTTTAAATTTCATTCAATTGGCCCCGTTAATGAGCTCAATTGCTTCCCAATCGAAATACCCTGCGAGTGGACGATGACATCGGGATACACACCCGATGTCTTGCGCGATTTCATGCGCTTCCGGGTTGGGTGTGTGCCCACCTGAGCAATGTAAAAATCTGGCCCTCGTCTTGAGAATGGAAAATTCCACCCAATGACTCGATGCCAATGTGACCCTTGACTCCTCTCAAAGGCGTCATGACACTTGTCTCTTTCCATACCCACGTCCCCCAGGCAGTAATTAAAACGGCAACATGGGAATTATTTTACACTTCAGACTTTGATGAATAGTTTATTTTGCACCTGATTTATTAATTTCAGAGTTGTTTGGGAGATAGAAGATTATTCTTCCCTTTCATCTGCGCTGTGGAAGTCGCACTGCTTCAGACATTGCTCTTCCCTGAGCGAAGTCCCACATTGCGCAACATAATCTGCTTTGCTCATCCACCCAACCGCTGTCACAGTGCTTAATTCAGCAGAGGGCAGTAGAGCGGAGCTGCTGATTGGCTGTTGCGGGGGAAATTTGCAAACGTCCGTGTGCTCACCCTAACTTGAAGATGGTTTGTGGAGGAGCTGTTGTCAAGTGGCACTTAAACCCGAAACACTTCTTCAGTGTTTCCCTCCCTACCCCCTCCTCGAACCCAAAAAAACCCAACCGCTGTAAAGATCAAGAGGGAGGCTCGAGGGCAGGTAGAAGTCGAAAGAAGTTGAACCGTGATGTCACAGCCTGCAGGTAAGGGACTGGCTGGTGACTGGTAAGTAGTTTTTCTTTTCTTTTCCCTCAGGTGTTATCGTGCGGGGTGCAACGGTTGCTGAGTGAGTGCTTGCTGAGAACGGGAGTGAATAACAGGTAAGCTCTGTCTTTCTTTTTCTTTTTTTATCTAGAGGGGATGGCAGGGTAGGTAGTGCTGTGTTCCTCCTGCAGAATGTTTGAGGTGAGGGACGCCGTCAGTGTCCCTGCTGATTTCATCTGTGGGAAGTGCACCCATCTCCAGCTCCTCAGAAACCGCGTTAGGGAACTTGAGCTGGAGCTGGATGAACTTTGGATGATTCAGGAGGCAGAGGTGGTCATAGATAGAAGCTTCAGGGATGTAGTTATTCGAAGAATAAAGATAGATTGGTGACAGTGAGAGGGGCTGGGAGGAAGCAGTCAGTACAGGGATCCCCTGTGGTCGTTCCCCTTAGTAACAAGTATACCACTTTGGATACTGTTGGGGGGAGGGGACTTACCAGGGGTAAGCCATGGGGTACAGGTCTCTGGCACAGAGTCTGTCCGTGTTGCTCAGAAGGGAAGGGGGAAGAGGAGTAGAGCATTAGTCATTGGAGACTCCATAGTTAGGGGGATAGATAGGAGATTCTGTGGGAACGAGAGAGACTCGCGGTTGGTGTGTTGCCTCCCAGGTGCCAGGGTGCGTGATGTCTCGGATCGTGTTTTTGCGATCCTTAAAGGGGAGGGGGAGCAGCCCCAAGTCGTGGTCCACATAGGTACCAACGACACAGCTAGGAAAAGGGATAGGGATGTAAGGCAGGAATTCAGGGAGCTAGGGTGGAAACTTAGATCTAGGACAAACAGAGTTATTATCTCTGGGTTGTTACCCGTGCCACGTGACAGCGAGATGAGGAAAGGGAAAGAGAGGAGTTGAACGCGTGGCTACAGGGATGGTGCAGGAGGGAGGGTTTCAGATACCTGGATTATTGGGGCTCATTCTGGGGTCGGTGGGACCTCGACAAACGGGATGGTCTACACCTGGACCAGAGGGGTACCAATATCCTGGGGGGGAAATTTGCTAAGGCACTTCGGGAGGGTTTAAATAGTTCAGCAGGGGCTTGGGAACCTGAATAGCTCCAGTATACAGGAGGTTGAGAGTAGTGAGGTCATGAGTATGGTTTCAAAGTTGCAGGAGTGTACCGGCAGGCAGGAAGGTGGTTTAAAGTATGTCTTCTTCAATGCCAGGAGCATCCGGAATAAGGTGGGTGAACTTGCGGCATGGGTTGGTACCTGGGACTTCGATGTTGTGGCATTTCGGAGACATGGATAGAGCAGGGACAGGAATGGTTGTTGCAGGTGCCGGGGTTTAGAGATTTCAGTGAGCTCAGGGAAGGTGGTAAAAGAGGGGGTGAGGTGGCATTGTTAGTCAAGGACAGTATTATGGTGGCAGAAAGGATGTTTGATGAGGACTCGTCCATTGAGGTAGTATGGGCTGAGGTTAGAAACAGGAAACGAGAGGTCACCCTGTAGGGGTTTTCTATAGGCCTCCGAAAAGTTCCAGAGATGTAGAGGAAAGGATTGCAAAGATGATTCTGGATAGGAGCGAAAGCAACAGGGTAGTGGTTATGGGGGACTTTAACTTTCCAAATATTGACTGGAAACGCTATAGTTCGAGTACCTTAGATGGGTCTGTTTTTGTCCAATGTGTGCAGGAGGGTTTCCTGACACAGTATGTAGATAGGCCAACGAGAGGCGAGGCCATATTGGATTTGATACTGGGTAATGAACCAGAACAGGTGTTAGATTTGGAGGTAGGTGAGCACTTTGATGATAGTGACCACAATTCGATTAAGTTTACTTGAGTGATGGAAAGGGATAGGTATATACCGCAGGGCAAGAGTTATATCTGGGGGAAAGGCAATTATGATGCGATGAGGCAAGACTTAGGATGCATCGGATGGAGAGGAAAACTGTAGGGGATGGGAACAATGGAAATGTGGAGCTTGTTCAAGGAACAGCTACTGCGTGTCCTTGATAAGTATGTACCTGTCAGGCAGGGAGGAAGTGGTCGAGCAAGGGAACCGTGGTTTACTAAAGCAGTCAAAACACTTGTCAAGATGAAGAAGGAGGCTTCTGTAAAGATGAGACATGAAGGTTCAGTTAGGGCGCACGAGAGTTACAAGTTAACTAGGAAGGACCTAAAGAGAGAGCTAAGAAGAGCCAGGAGGGGACTTGAGAAGTCTTTGGCAGGTAGGATCAAGGATAACCCTAAAGCTTTCTGTAGATATGTCAGGAATAAATGAATGACTAGGGTAAGAGTAGGGCCAGTCAAGGACAGTAGTGGGAAGTTGTGCTTGGAGTCCGAGGAGATAGGAGAGGTGCTAAATGAATATCTTTCATCAGTATTCACACAGGAAAAAGACAATGTTGTCGAGGAGAATACTGAGATTCAGGCTACTAGACTAGATGGGCTTGAGGTTCATAAGGAGGATGTGTTAACAATTCTGGAAAGGGTGAAAATAGATAAGTCCCCTGGGCCGGATGGGATTTATCCTAGGATTCTCTGGGAAGCTAGGGAGGAGATTGCTGAGCCTTTGGCCTTGATCTTTAAATCATCATTGCCTACAGGAATAGTGCCAGAAGACTGGAGGATAGCAAATGTTGTCCCCTTGTTCAAGAAGGGGAGTAGAGATAACCCCGGTAACTATAGACCAGTGAGCCTTACTTCTGTTGTGGGCAAAATCTTGGAAAGGTTTATAAGAGATAGGGTGTATAATCATCTGGAAAGGAATAATTTGATTAGAGAGAGTCAACACGGTTTTGTGAAGGGTAGGTCGTGCCTCACAAACCTTATTGAGTTCTTTGAGAAGGTGACCAAACAGGTGTATGAGGGTAAAGCAGTTGATGTGGTGTATATGGATTTCAGTAAAGCGTTTGATAAGGTTCCCCACAGTAGGCTACTGCAGAAAATACGGAGGCATGGGATTCAGGGTGATTTGGCAGTTTGGATCAGAAATTGGCTAGCTGGAAGAAGACAAAGGGTGGTGGTTGATGGGAAATGTTCAGACTGGAGTCCAGTTACTAGTGGTGTACCACAAGGATCTGTTTTGGGGCCACTGCTGTTTGTCATTTTTATAAATGACCTGGAGGAGGGCGTAGAAGGATGGGTGAGTAAATTTGCAGATGACACTAAAGTCGGTGGAGTTGTGGACAGTGCGGAAGGATGTTACAAGTTACAGAGGGACATAGATAAGCTGCAGCACTGGGCTGAGAGGTGGCAAATGGAGTTTAATGCAGAAAAGTGTGAGGTGATTCAGTTTGGAAGGAATAACAGGAAGACAGAGTACTGGGCTAATGGTAAGATTCTTGGCAGTGTGGATGAGCAGAGGGATCTCGGTGTCCATGTACATAGATCCCTGAAAGTTGCCACCCAGGTTGAGAGGGTTGTTAAGAAGGCGTACGGTGTATTAGCTTTTATTGGTAGAGGGATTCAGTTTCGGAGCCATGAGGTCATGTTGCAGCTGTACAAAACTCTGGTGCGGCCGCATTTGGAGTATTGCGTGCAATTCTGGTCGCCGCATTATAGGAAGGATGTGGAAGCATTGGAAAGGGTGCAGAGGAGATTTACCAGAATGTGGCCTGGTATGGAGGGAAGATCTTCTGAAGAAAGGCTACGGGCAGCACGGTAGCAGAGTGGTTAGCACAATTGCTTCACAGCTCCAGGGTCCCAGGTTCAATTCCGGCTTGGGTCACTGTCTGTGTGGAGTCTGCACATCCTCCCTGTGTGTGCGTGGGTTTCCTCCGGGTGCTCCGGTTTCCTCCCACAGCCCAAAGATGTGCAGGTTAGGTGGATTGGCCATGATAAATTGCCCTTAGTGTCCAAAATTGCCCATAGTGTTGGGTGGGGTTACTGGATTATGGGGATAGGGTGGAGGTGTTGATCTTGGGTCGGGTGCTCTTTCCAAGAGCTGGTGCAGACTCGATGGGCCGAATGGCCTCCTTCTGCACTGTAAATTCTATGAAATTCTATGATAATCTATGACTTGAGGCTGTTTTCGTTAGAGAGAAGAAGGTTAAGAGGTGACTTAATTGATGCCTACAAGATGATCAGAGGATTGGATAGGGTGGACAGTGAGAGCCTTTTTCCTCGGATGGTGATGTCTAGCATGAGGGGACATAGCTTTAAATTGAGGGGAGATAGATATAGGACAGATGTCAGAGGTAGGTTCTTTACTTAGAGAGTAGTAAGGGCGTGGAATGCCCTGCCTGCAACAGTAGTGGACTCGCCAACACTAAGGGCATTGAAATGGTCATTGGATAGACATATGGACGATAAGGGAATAGTGTGGATGGGCTTTAGAGTGGTTTCACAGGTCGGCGCAACATCGAGGGCCGAAGGGCCTGCACTGCGCTGTAATGTTCTATGTTCTATGTTCTAAGTATATTGTGTGTGCTTTTTAAATACTTTTTAAACCATTACCTCATTGTGCCAAATTTTAGGAGGCTTGATGGGGAATCTCACACGATAGATCCACCCCCCCCTGTCCACAGTCAGGTTTCAAAAAGAGAATTCTTTCTGTTTTGAAGAAATAAAATCCGTCTTAAATCGCAATCCATGCAAATCACATTAAAGGGCAGATAATTGTGATACAAATGTATTTTGGTGTTTAAATTATAAATGGACAGTGAAGGAGCATTTGATAGGCTTTAATAAGATTTTTCTGGATTTAACTCAGTAAAGGCACTGTGGTTAAAAACAGAGAACATTTAATTCAATAAGAGCTGCTTTAGCCCAAAACAATTTATACAGAGGCTCGTTAATTCAATTATCTGCCTTAAAAAAAAAGACCCTGGAATCATAACCTTTATCAGTGGAAAGCTAGATCTGGCTACAACAGGGACTTTGAGTGGGTCCCACCTACCAGAGAGATAGACCTGAGGGTATTTGTTTTTTTTTGGAGTAAACTGCAGCCATTAACTAGCCAATTGTGAAGGAAGCTTGAGGCTGGCCTGAGTAAAAAGATCACTGATTGATTGATTGATTGGTATTTATTGTCACATATACCGAAGTACCGTGAAAAGTATTTTTCTGCGGCCAGGGGAATGTACACAGTACATGCATAGTAGGCAAAAGAAGAATCGACAGAGTACATTGACAATGGTACATCAACAAATAGTGATTGGTTACTGTGCGGAACAAGGGGCTAAACAAAGAAAATACACGAGCAAGAGCAGCATAGGATGTTGTGAATAGTGTTCTTACAGGGAACAGATCAAAATCCGAGGGGGAGTCGGTGAGGAGTCTTGTAGCTGTGGGGAAAAAGCTGTACCTATGTCTGGATGTGCGGGTCTTCAGACTTCTGTACCTTCGGCCTGGTGGAAGGGTCTGGAAGAAGGCAATGCCTGGTTGTGAGGGGTCTCTGACAATGCTGTCTGCCTTCCTGAGGCAGCGGGAGGCGTGTACAGAGTTAAGCAACTTCAAGAATGCCAGTCCTCTACACTTTGCCAGTCATGCTGGCATCCCTGTGGTGGTAAACATGTTTCATTCATCTTTGGCAAAGCACACAACTAGGCGTGAACATATAACGAGTTTTGCTGCATTGGGTTTAGACTGCACAAATGCAGCACCAATATTCCCTCAGTCCTTTCCATGGCAGCAATCCATACTGAGTATACAATGTGTGCCAGTGGTCTCTTCTGTACCTTACCATTCTTTGTTTGGGATACTGATAGAAATCAGATTTTGTGGTTAGCTATAGACGAGGTAGATAAAAGGTTTAAATGAGAAATCATTAAGAGTAATTGACTAAATCATATTAACCATGAGAGTAGGAGAAACTGACTAGCTGGGAATTAATCAGATAAGACTTAAACTGTTCATAAGTTGTGGTAAACTGCTAGAGACTGCAAGGTCAAATATCAGAAAGACCCTTTGTGTTAAAGAACTGGGTTGAGGTCCCAGATCTGTTTCCATGGTAATGACCAGTCAGTCCATGGTGGTAAGTCCTGGTGGGAAATGTGTTTTGCTCAGACAATGTTATGGAAAATTACTCCAAATCATTTATCTCTTAAATTGACGGACAGGCAGTTTGGTCGAATTGAGTGAATTATAAATTAGTTAAAGCCAATCACAGCTGTAAAGAGGGCAAAACTGTAAGATAGTAATCTCCTTAAAAGATCAGTTGTCGGGATGAGAAAATTCATTCCAGAATCGCTAACCTATTTTCTGAGACGTATTCTGCTTGCTTTGCAAAATCGCCATTTTCTTTTGTTTTAAATCACTGTCGTTTTTGTATGTGCATCTTGATTTGAAGAAATTACCAAGAAATATAATTGTATTTTGAATTCAACTACTGTATTTGCTAAAGACAATCGAGCTGACTAGCTTGCTGCAGGGCTAGTTGGGACTTTCTAAAATTTTGTACTGAAATTGAGTTGACCAGTAGACACTAAAAAGCTGACAAATAATGTTTCAAATAACTTTGCCAAAAAGTGCTGTCTGGAATCTCTGTTATTTGGGAACTAAGAAGGGATAACGCATATCCAGGGTTCTGAATAGACACAAAGGTCCATCAGATACCAAGCAGTGAGTGTTGGCAAGGTATTTGATTCAAGGATGGAGCGAGGGAGGAGATTAAAGCAGTCCAAATGCACAATCCAGCAGGAATAGCAACCAGGAGCATGAACCTTGGCTGTTCCCTCACTTCCATGCAGGGGCTCCAGAGGCGGTGCTCCAACTGTTGCCATACCAAACCAGGACCTTCTACTCCCCATAACTTAGTATTAAACCACATGATGGGACCCACCAAGCCATCAATGGAACCCCACTTCAGAATTGCCTATCTAAACTTGACTCAGTACATTTCAACTCACTTCCAATCTGGCTTTCTTTTTAACAGACTCTCTTGCCCCTCTCTCATTAGGGAAGGTCTTCCTTTTGTTTCTGAAGAGTGCAAAGGGTTAATGCTCTCTCGCGAAAACTGAAATGACGGATTATATTATGTTGGAGGAACAAAAGTGCAACTCCAAATGTTACTAAAAGGCCATGTCTGACGAGAAAAGTGGAAGCTTTGTCAGTTGACCTTTTTATGTAAGCTCTTGTCTCCATGGAGGAATTTTGCATTGTACAATTGTTCAGGGTAAGATGCATTATTTTTTGTTTTGTTTTGCTATTTGAACATAGAACATAGAACATAGAACATAGAAAATACAGCACAGAACAGGCCCTTCGGCCCACGATGTTGTGCCGAACCTTTGTCCTAGATTAATCATAGAGTATCATTGAATTTACAGTGCAGAAGGAGGCCATTTGGCCCTTTGAGTCTGCACCGGCTCTTAGAAAGAGCACCCTACCCAAACTCAACACCTCCACCCAACACCAAGGGCAATTTGGACATTAAGGGCAATTTATCATTGGCCAATTCACCTAACCCGCACATCTTTGGACTGTGGGAGGAAACCGGAGCACCCGGAGGAAACCCACGCAGACACGGGGAGGACGTGCAGACTCCGCACAGACAATGACCCAAGCCGGAATCGAACCTGGGACCATGGATCTGTGAAGCAATTGTGCTATCCACAATGCTACCGTGCTGCCCTTAAGAACAAATAAATCTACACTATATCATTTTCCCGTAATCCATGTACCTATCCAACAGCTGCTTGAAGGTCCCTAATGTTTCCGACTCAACTACTTCCACAGGCAGTGCATTCCATGCCCCCACTACTCTCTGGGTAAAGAACCTACCTCTGATATCCCTCCTATATCTTCCACCTTTCACCTTAAATTTATGTCCCCTTGTAATGGTGTGTTCCACCTGGGGAAAAAGTCTCTGACTGTCTACTCTATCTATTCCCCTGATCATCTTATAAACCTCTATCAAGTCGCCCCTCATCCTTCTCCGCTCTAATGAGAAAAGGCCTAGCACCCTCAACCTTTCCTCGTAAGACCTACTCTCCATTCCAGGCAACATCCTGGTAAATCTTCTTTGCACCTTTTCCAGAGCTTCCACATCCTTCCTAAAATGAGGCGACCAGAACTGTACACAGTACTCCAAATGTGGCCTTACCAAAGTTTTGTACAGCTGCATCATCACCTCACGGCTCTTAAATTCAATCCCTCTGTTAATGAACGCGAGCACACCATAGGCCTTCTTCACAGCTCTATCCACTTGAGTGGCAACTTTCAAAGATGTATGAACATAGACCCCAAGGTCTCTCTGCTCCTCCACAATGCCAAGAACTCTACCGTTAACCCTGTATTCCGCATTCATATTTGTCCTTCCAAAATGGACAACCTCACACTTTTCAGGGTTAAACTCCATCTGCCACTTCTCAGCCCAGCTCTGCATCCTATCTATGTCTCTTTGCAGCCGACAACAGCCCTCCTTACTATCCACAACTCCACCAATCTTCGTATTGTCTGCAAATTTACTGACCCACCCTTCAACTCCCTCATCCAAGTCATTAATGAAAATCACAAACAGCAGAGGACCCAGAACTGATCCCTGCGGTACACCACTGGTAACGGGGATCCAGGCTGAATATTTGCCATCCACCACCACTCTCTGACTTCTGTCGGTTAGCCAGTTCGTTATCCAACTGGCCAAATTTCCCACTATCCCATGCCTCCTTACTTTGTGCAGAAGCCTACCATGGGGAACTTTATCAAATGCCTTACTAAAATCCATGTACACTACATCCACTGCTTTACCTTCATCCACATGCTTGGTCACCTCCTCAAAGAATTCAATAAGATTTGTAAGGCAAGACCTACCCCTCACAAATCCGTGCTGACTATCCCGAATCAAGCAGTGTCTTTCCAGATGCTCAGAAATCCTATCCTTCAGTACCCTTTCCATTACTTTGCCTACCACCGAAGTAAGACTAACTGGCCTGTAATTCCCAGGGTTATCCCTAGTCCCTTTTTTGAACAGGGGCACGACATTCGCCACTCTCCAATCCCCTGGTACCACCCCTGTTGACAGTGAGGACGAAAAGATCATTGCCAACGGCTCTGCAATTTCATCTCTTGCTTCCCATAGAATCCTTGGATATATCCCGTCAGGCCCGGGGGACTTGTCTATCCTCAAGTTTTTCAAAATGCCCAACACATCTTCCTTCCTAACAAGTATTTCCTCGAGCTTACCAATCTGTTTCACACTGTCCTCTCCAACAATATCGCCCCTCTCATTTTTAAATACAGAAGAAAAGTACTCATTCAAGACCTCTCCTACCTCTTCAGACTCAATACACAATCTCCCGCTACTATCCTTGATCGGACCTACCCTCGCTCTAGTCATTCTCATATTTCTCACATATGTGTAAAAGGCCTTGGGGTTTTCCTTGATCCTACCCGCCAAAGATTGTTCATGCCCTCTCTTAGCTCTCCTAATCCCTTTCTTCAGTTCCCTCCTGGCTATCTTGTATCCCTCCAATGCCCTGTCTGAACCTTGTTTCTTCAGCCTTACATAAGTCACCTTTTTTCTCTTAACAAGACATTCAACCTCTCTTGTCAACCATGGTTCCCTCACTCGACCATCTCTTCCCTGCCTGACAGGGACATACATATCAAGGACACGTAGCACCTGTTCCTTGAACAAGTTCCACATTTCACTTGTGTCCTTCCCTGACAGCCTATGTTCCCAACTTATGCACTTCAATTCTTGTCTGACAACATCGTATTTACCCTTCCCCCAATTGTAAACCTTGCCCTGTTGCACGTACCTATCCCTCTCCATTACTAAGGGGGCTCCTCTTTGGTGGAATGATGACAGAAAAAGAGCCATACCATTTATCTCAGTGTGTTGCGCAGAAAACCCGGTCTGCTTCTTAATCACATTAACTGTCTTTACCTGAGTGGCCTTTTAATTAATTTGGTGAACTGTGACCATGATAATGAAGGCTGGAAGAAGAAAATCAGGTGGCAGAGATTAGGTGATGTGACATTTGCAGGAGACAAGAGGCGTGACTACTTTGAGCCTCTCAGCTGTGCCATTCTGCAAACGCACCTTGTCGAGTGAGGCACGATCAATTTGACTGGAGACAAAGTTGAATCCAAACTGAGGCTTTATTAGTATCAGATGTGTGGCCTCCCACAGCAGCTGGCGAAATGGCTGCGAGCTGGAGGCCACGCATATTTATAACCTGCCTCCTGGGCGGAGCTAGCATGCAGGGGCCACAGGTGAACCTGTAGTGCAGGTTCTACCATACAACCTCTAATATCAGAACACAGTGGTTTACCACATTCACCCCCTGTTAAAATTGAGTCCAGCAGGGGTGGTGGATAACTATATCCAATTCGCAATCTTTAATATTTACAGAACTGTGAAAAACAAAAGTCTCTGGTCATCCGGTGGGCCGGTCAGAGGTTCAGCCGGTCCGGAGCCTTGATCGTCCTCTGGGATCGACGAAGTGGAGCTGGCGATGTTGGTGCTGTCGTGGTCGAAGTTGACTCTGGGAGCATGCCAAAATCCTCTTCATCAACAGGGGTGGGCAGGGGGAGGACGGACGGTCCTGGGGGGGGCGATGAGGGCGGGGGAGGGGAGGGTGGCGCCAGGGGCGACGGGGTGGTGTGGGGGTGAAACCTGCTGGTGCCAGGTCCCTGAGGGAGATGGTATCCTGGCAGCCGTCGGGGAACATCACGTAGGCGTACTGTGGGTTTGCGTGGAGCAGGTGCACCCTTCTCACCAACGGATCCGCCTTGTGGAGTCGCATATGTTTACGGAGAAGCACGGTTCCCGGAGCTGTGAGCCAAGTTGGGAGCAATACCCCAGATGTAGACTTCCTGGGGAAGGCAAAAAGACGTTCATGCAGTGTACTGTTAGTGGCAGTGCAGAGTAATGAGCGAATGGAATGTAGTGCATCAGGGAGGACTTCTTGCCAGCGGGAGGCCGGGAGATTTCTGGACTGTAGGGCCAGCTGGACGGCCCTCCATACCGTCCCATTCTCCCTTTCTACCTGTCCGTTTCCCCGGGGGTTGTAGCTCGTCGTTCTGCTGGAGGCGATACCCCTGCTGAGCAGGAACTGACATAGCTCATCCTGTCACTGTGGATGTCGGCGGGGAAGCCGAACAGAGTGAAGATAGAATTAAGGGCTTTAATGACGGTGGCCTTATCCTGGGTGCTGTACCGTCTGCTCCTGGTGGCGACGGGTTTGCAATCTGGAGTTAGAATGGCAAAGAGGGAAGGAGGATCGACCTTTAGGGTCGCGAGGCCGCACACAGTGAGGGGTAGTAAGGGTCCGCCGAATTTAAGGGTCAGGCTCTGGAGGTTGCGCTGAAAGTCCAGGCCGAGGATAAGTGCAGCGCAGAGGTTAGGGAGGACGTAGAGGCGAAAGCCGTGGAACTCTACGCCTTGGACTGTGAGCGTGACCGTGCAGTACCCCAGGATCGCTACGCGATGGGATCCGGAGGCCAGGGAGATTTTTTGATTGGTAGGGTGTACCTTAAGGGAGCAGCGCCTTACCGTATTTGGGTGTACAAAGCTCTCAGTGCTCCCGGAGTCCAGTAGGCAGGAGGTCACATGGTCGTTGACTTTCACGCTGGTGGATGCGTTGGTCAGAGTGTGTGGTCTGGACTGGTCGATTGCCATGGATGCAAGCCGTGGTTGATCGTCGGGTAGTGAGGCGGCCGTTGAGTTGCGGTCCTGAAACGCCGTTGGTATCCATGTGCTGCGGGGTGGACAAGATGGCGGCGCCCGGAGATCCTGGGGATTAGAAAATGGCGGCGCCCATGGAACGCACATTGCGGGGGTGGAGCAAGATGGCGGCACCCATGAAACGCACGTGTTGTGCGGAGGAGAAGTTGGCGGTGCCCATTGGCCGCACATGGCCTGGGGAAGAGAGGAGGATGGCAGCGCCCATTGTCCGTGGCCCGGGGGGGTGGGGGGGGTGGGGGGGGGTGGGGGTGACCACGGCCGCTGAGCGGGCCTGGCACACCGCAGCGAAGTGGCCCTTCTTCCCGCAGGCCTTACAAAGGGCAGCGCGGGCCGGGCAGCGTTGGCGGGGGTGTTTTTACTGGCTGCAAAAGTAGCATCGGGGCCCCCCCGGGGATCGCCGGCTGGCACGTAGCGCAGGCGTCTTGGGTGGGTTGCGCCCCCGCTGGGGCGGCTGCTTGTGGGGCCCATGAAGCATAGGAGGAGTGGGCCACGCGGTTGGGGGCGTAGGACTGGACATTGCGCAGGGCGACCGTCATGGAGAGCGCTAGTGTTTTAGTCTCAGCGAGGTCGCGCGTGGCCCCTTCTAGGAGCCGCTGCCTGATAATATCAGACCCAATCCCAGTCACAAAAGCGTCCCGCATAAGGAGATCTGAGTGCTCCTTAGCTGTAACGTCCTGGCAGTCACAGTCACGAACTACTGGGATCAGGGCCCTCCAGAAGTCCTCGATTGACTCACCAGGTAGTTGAGTACGAGTTGCGAGCGCGTGTCTGGCGAAGAGCGCGTTCGTCTTCTGTTCATAATTTTCTTTGAGTCGAGCCATGGCATCAGCGTAATTGGGGGCATCCTGGATCAGCGGGAAGACTTTGGAGCTGAGTCTGGAGTACAATATCTGGATCTTCTGAGCCTCTGGAACAGGGGTCGGTGCCACGTTGATATACGCTTCAAAACAAGCTCGCCAGTGCTGGAAGTCCTTTCTGGCGTCGCTTGCGTGTGGATCCAGCTGCAGGCGATCTGGTTTAATCCGGAGGTCCATCTTCTGAATCTGATACTAATAAATTGAGGCACGATCAATTTGGCTGGAGATGAAGTTGAATCCAAACTGAGGCTTTATTAGTATCAGATGTGTGGCCTCCCACAGCAGCTGGCGAAATGGCTACGAGCTGGAGGCCACGCATATTTATAACCCGCCTCCTGGGCGGAGCTAGCATGCAGGGGCCACAGGTGAACCTGTAGTGCAGGTTCTACCGTACAACCTCTAATATCAGAACACAGTGGTTTACCACATCGAGGTCAAACAATTCCCGAAAAGTGACCAAGATTGGGGATCAAGATGAACCCTGATCTGCTTCATACAGCTGCTTACAGAGCAAGCTTGCCACAGATCTGGGTATGTGACGTAAGTGTGACGTGAAGAAAATAAAACTTAGCAAACAATAAAGAAAGAAATGTCTGCGATATAATTGCCGTAGATCTTCAATTGTACTTGACATACTCTAATCGTCTTGGTAAACTGTCATGCAAGATGCTTTTCAACTGAGGTCCCTCAGCTATAGTCTGTGGCCTTTGCTTGTGACAGTGAGTAAAGCAAGTCAGATATTGGGATGTCTTCAAAGGTCAATGTTGAGCTAAAATAGTGAGGTAATATTGCTTCTTAATAAATCATCGGTACTTAGAATGCGATGTACACTTCTGGTCGCCACAGTGCAGGAAGGGTATTGCAGAATAAAGCACCGGAATGATTGAGAGGAAGAAGAGATTGGTTTATGAGGTGCAATTATATAAATTGGGAATGTTCTCACTGGGGAAGAGCGGGTTAAGAGGTGATTCGATTGCTGTTTTTTTAACAATTCCTGAAGGGACACGAGAATGTGGACCATGAAATGTTTCACCTTGTCTAGAACAGTAGAACCACAGAATATACGTTACGTCACAGCGCCAGGGTCCCAGGTTCGATTCCGGCTTGGGTCACTGTCTGTGCAGAGTCTGCACATCCTCCCCGTGTGTGCGTGGGTTTCCTCCGGGTGCTCCGGTTTCCTCCCACAGTCCAAAGATGTGCAGGTTAGGTGGATTGGGCATGATAAATTGCCCTTAGTGTCCAAAATTGCCCTTAGTGTTGGGTGGGGTTACTGGGTTATGGGGATAGGGTGGAGGTGCCCTTGGGTAGGGTGCTCTTTCCAAGAGCCGGTGCAGACTCGATGGGCCGAATGGCCTCCTTCTGCACCGTCAATTCTATGATATGGCATCTGCTTGAAGGGGTAAGAATTCAAAACTAATACACCGCGTATTTTCGTGAGTTAGTGGTCATCCAATGGAACAGATTCACATAGAATTTACAGTGCAGAAGGAGGCCATTTGGCCCGTTGAGTCTGCACCAGCTCTTGGAAAGAGCACCCCATTTAAGCCCACACTTCCAACCTGTCCCCTTAACCCCACCTGACCTTTTTTGGACACTAAGGGCAATTTAGCGCGGCCAATCCACCTAACCTGCACATCTTTGGACTGTGGGAGGAAACCGGAGCACCCGGAGGAAACCCACGCAGACACGGAGAGAACGTGCAGACTCCGCACAGGCAGTGACCCAAGCCAGAATCGAACATGGGACCCCGGAGCTGTGTAGTGGGGGGGTAGTGTTTTTCCTGATGGCCACAATGTTGGGTTCTCGTGCGCGATTGTACACTTCTTGCCTCATTACATATGCACCAACAGGAAACATGTCTATCATGGGCGGGTGGACTGTGATTTGCCCGTCCCATCGTGACTTGAGCGGATCATCACAGTGGCCGCCGTATTTAAACTGCACCCGCGCATGGCCTTTTCAATGTCTGCAGCCCAGGACTCCTGCAACAGCGAAATGGCCCCCAAAGGGAAGAAGACTGCAGGTTGACAACACGTTGCTGGGTCTCCTTCCTGGCGCAGTCGGGGGTTGCCAGTAAGTGGCCTATTCTCGTGGTGGCAGGAGGAGGTCCAAAAACCTCAGCTGCGGCTTGGGAGGAGGTGGCCACTGCAGTGAGGGCCAACTCAGCTTAGAAGAGCCTTCCGGTTGCGGCGATGCGGAGCTAAGCCGCACGTTTCGGCAGCTCCCGCGACAACAAACCTTCGGGCTCTCCAGAGGAGCCCCAACGGAACTTTTTTGATTTGATCCCGTGTGGGAAGGTGCAGTAAGGTCCCCCCTTACGGTATATGGCCGAGATCAGCGGTGGAGCGGCGAGAAAAGAGGCTCTGGAGCAGCGGCAAAAACGAGGGGGAAAAAGCAAGATGGCGGAGGGCGGAGATTGAGCAGCATGGGGGCCGGACCAGCAGGAGTTCCTTAAGCGCTGTGTGGAGGAGCTTAAAAAGGAGGTGCTGGTGCCAATGCTGTTGCCGATCGAGGGGCTGAAGGAGACCCAGAAGACCCAGGCGGTGGTGCTTCGCGAGGTGAAAGATAAAATGAATGATAACGAGGACGAGATCCTGGGCCTGGCGGTAAAAATGGAGGCGCACGAGGCGGTGCACAGGAGGTGGGCCGAGAGAATCGAGGTCCTGGAGAACAGGTCGAGGTGGAAGAACCTCCGGATTCTGGGTCTTCCTGAAGGAGTGGAGGGAGCTGATGCCGGGGCGTATGTGAGCACGATGCTCCATTTGCTGATGGGAGCGGAGGCTTCTCCGACCCCCCTGGAGCTGGAAGGGGCTCACCGGGTCCTGGCGAGGAGACCCAAGGCTGATGAGTCGCCAAGGGCGATAGTGGCAAGGTTCCATCGTTTCGCGCTAAAGAAAGTGTGCTGAGATGGACCAAGAAGGTGCGGAGCAGTAGCTGGGAGAACGTGGTGATCCGAGTTTACCAGGATTGGAGCGCGGAGGTGGCAAGGAGGAGAGCTGGCTTCAACCGGGCCAAGGCGGTGCTGCATAGAAAAAGAGTCAGGTTCGGCATGCTGCAGCCTGCGCGACTGTGGGTCACTTATCAGGACCGACACCATGATTTTGAAACGCCAGAAGAGGCTTGGACCTTTATTCGGACGGAAAAACTGGACTCGAACTGAGGGGATGTGGGTGTGGGGGGAGATGTTGGTTGTATATGGGGTTGTAAATAGGGGTAAAGAATACTTCATGGGTGGGATGATGGGTGGGGATGTAGGTAGAGTTCTGGTTAAAATTCCTAAAATTCCTTTTTTCTTTTCTGTAGACGAGACGATGATGATGGGGAATGTGGGCGTCGGTGCTGGAGGGAGGTGAGACTGAGGGAACTGGGATAACGGCCGCAACAGGAGCTGCGCCACAGGGGGCGGGGCTGGTTCAGGAGAGCGCGGGCTTTTTCCCGCGCAAAAAAGGGGGGAGGCACGGAGGAAGGTAAGGAGGAGGAGAGACTCCCACACGGGGGAGATCAACGGGAAGGCGGGGGAAGCCGGGGTCAGCAGAAATCAGCTGACACACGGAAGTAATATGGGGGGAGCAAATGAGATAGATGTGAATCTAGCGGGTGCGGGGAGGGGGGGGCGGTGGAGGGGGGGATTTTAGGGTTGCTGCTTCACTGTCCGAGGGGGAACTGAAAATGGACGAGGTGGTCGGGACGGGGGTTCCCCGCCTGGGGGACTGGAGGGTGTGGGAGGCGCGAGCACGGGACTGGCCTAAGATAGGAGATGGCTAGTCGGCGGGGCGGGGCGGGGGGGGGGTGGTGGAGGTGGGTAAACCCCCAATCCGGCTGATCACGTGGAATGTGAGAGGCCTAAATGGGCCGATTAAGAGGGCCCGAGTGTTCGCGCACCTAAAGGGACTGAAGGCAGACGTGGTCATGCTTCAGGAGACACATCTGATCAGGTGGCAGATCAGGTCAGGTTAAGGAAGGGATGGGTAGGACAGGTGTTCCATTCGGGGCTGGATGCGAAGAATAGAGGGGTGGCAATACTGGTGGGGAAGCGGGTGTCGTTTGAGGCCAAGAACATAGTAGCGGACAAGGGAGGCCGATACGTGATGGTGAGTGGTAGGTTGCAGGGGACGGAGGTGGTACTGGTGAATGTATGTGCCCCAAACTGGGACGATGCTGGATTCATGGAATGGATGTTGGGGCGTATTCCAGACCGGGAGGTAGGGAGCTTGATAATGGGTGGGGATTTTAACACGGTGCTGGACCCAGCACTAGATCGCTCCAGATCTAGGATGGGGAAGAGGCCGGCTGCGGCCAAGGTGCTTAGGGGGTTTATGGACCAGATGGGGGATGTAGATCCGTGGAGATTTGCCAGGCCTTTGGCCAGAGAATTTTCTTTTTTCTCCCACGTACATAAAGCCTACTCCCGGATAGATTTTTTTGTTCTGGGCAGGGCACTGATCCCGAAAGTGGAGGGAACGGAGTATTCGGCCAGAGCCATTTCAGACCATGCCCCGCACTGGGTGGAGCTGGAGCTGGGGGAGGAGAGGGACCAACGCCCGTTGTGGAGGTTGGATGTGGGACTGCTGGCAGACGAGGAAGTGTGTGGGAGGGTGCGGGGGTGCATCGAAAGGTACCTGGAGGCCAACGACAACGGGGAGGTGCAGGTGGGAGTAGTATGGGAGGCGCTGAAGGCGGTGGTCAGGGGAGAGTTAATCTCCATCAGGGCTCATAGGGTGAAGAGAGAGGGCAGGGAAAGGGAGAGGTTAGTGGGGGAGATTTTAAGGGTAGACAGGAGCTATGCAGAGGCTCCTGATGAGGGACTACTCTGGGAGAGACGAAGTCTCCAGACGGAGTTCGACCTGTTGACCACAAGGAAGGTAGAGGCACAGTGGAGGAAGGCACAGGGGGCGATGTATGAATATGGGGAGTTGGTGAGCCGGATGCTGGCACACCAGCTCCGTAAGAGGATGGCAGCGAGGGAAATAGGTGGAGTCAAAGATGGCAGGGGAACTACGGTGCGGCGTGCAGGGAAAGTGAATGAGGCTTTTAAGGCCTTTTACGAGGAGCTGTATAGGTCCCAGCCCCCAGGGGGAAAAGAGGGGATGCGGCGATTCCTGGACCAATTGAGGTTCCCAAGGGTGGAGGAGCAGGAGGTGGCTGGTTTGGGGCGTCAACTGGGGTGGAGGAGCTGGTTAAAGGACTGGGGAGCATGCAGGCAGGGAAGGCCCCGGGGCCGGATGGGTTCCCGGTGGAGTTTTATAGGAAGTATGTAGACCTGTTAGCCCCGTTGCTGGTAAGGACCTTCAATGAAGCAAGGGAGAGGGGGACCCTGCCCCCGACAATGTCGGAGGCGACGATCTCTTTGATCTTGAAGCGGGATAAGGACCCACTGCAATGTGGGTCGTATCGACCAATCTCGCTCCTTAACGTAGATGCTAAGTTGCTGGCAAAATTGTTGGCCACGAGGATTGAGGACTGTGTCCCGGGGGTGTTTCACGAGGACCAGACGGGATTCGTAAAGGGTAGGCAGCTAAATACTACTGTGCGAAGGCTCCTAAATGTGATAATGATGCCATCGGTGGAGGGAGAGGCGGAGATAGTGACAGCCATGGACGCGGAAAAAGCCTTTGATCGGGTAGAGTGGGAGTATCTCAGGGAAGTGTTGAGGAGGTTTGGGTTCGGGGGAGGGTTTATTAGTTGGGTTAAGCTCCTGTATAAAGCCCCGGTGGCGAGTGTGGTCACGAACCGGCGGAGGTCGGAGTATTTCCGGCTGTATCGAGGGACGAGGCAGGGGTGCCCCCTGTCCCCTCTGCTGTTTGCATTAGCAATTGAACCTTTCGCCATGGCGTTAAGGGAGTCGGGGAAATGGAAGGGGGTGGGTCGAGGTGGAGAGGAACAGCGAGTGTCGCTGTACGCAGACGACCTGTTGCTGTACGTGGCGGATCCAGTGGAGGGGATGGTTGAGGTAATGCAGATCCTAAGGGAGTTTGGAGACTTTTCGGGCTATAAGCTCAATGTGGGAAAGAGCGAGCTCTTTGTGATCCATCCGGGGACCAGGGAAGAGGGATAGACGACCTACCGCTGAGGAGGGTGGAAAGGGGCTTTCGATACTTGGGCATTCAGGTAGCTAGGAGCTGGGGGGCACTGCACAAACTGAATTTGACGCGGCTGGTGGAACAGATGGAAGAGGATTTTAAAAGGTGGGACATGCTGCCACTCTCGCTGGCGGGTAGGGTACAGTCGGTTAAAATAGTGGTCCTCCCGAGGTTTCTTTTTGTATTCCAATGCCTCCCAATTGTGATTACTAAGGCCTTCTTTAAGAGGGTAAGCAGGAGCATTATGGGATTTGTGTGGGCGAGCAAGGCCCCGCAGGTAAGGAGGGGGTTCCTGGAGCGTAGCAGAGATAGAGGAGGGTTGGCGTTGCCGAATTTGGGAGGTTACTGTTGGGCAGCCAACGTGGCAATGATCCGTAAGTGGGTGATGGAGGGAGAGGGGGCGGCGTGGAAGAGGTTGGAGATGACGTCCTGCAAAGGAACGAGCCTGAGGGCGCTGGTGACGGCACTGCTGCCGCTCTCGCCGACAAGGTACACCACGAGCCCGGTGGTGGCGGCAACGCTAAAGATCTGGGGGCAGTGGAGACGGCACAGGGGAGCGATGGGAGCCTCGGTGTGGTCCCCGATCAGAGACAACCATCGGTTTGTCCCAGGAAGGATGGACGGGGGGTTTCAGAGCTGGCATCGGGCAGGGATTAGAAGAATGGGGGACCTGTTCATTGACGGGACGCTTGCGAGCTTAGGGGCGCTGGAGGAGAAGTTTGGGTTACCCCCGGGAAACGCTTTCAGGTACATGCAAGGAAGGCGTTCGTGAGGTGGCAGGTGAGGGAATTTCCGCTACTCCCGGCACAGGGGATTCAAGATAGGGTGATTTTGGGCGTATGGGTCGGAGAGGGCAAGGTGTCGGCGATATACCAGGAGCTGAAGGGTAAATGGGAAGAGGAGTTGGGGGAGGAGATTGAGGAGGGGCTATGGGCTGATGCCCTAATTCCCCTTCCTCGTGTGCCAGGCTCAGCCTGGTACAATTTAAGGTGGTCCACAGAGCGCACTTGACGGGGGCGAGGCTGAGTAGGTTCTTTGGGGTGGAGGACAGATGCGGGAGGTGCTCAGGAAGTCCGGCGAACCATGTCCATATGTTTTGGTCATGCCCGGCACTGGAGGGGTTCTGGAGGGGAGTTGCGGGAACAGTATCTAGGGTGGTGAAAGTCCGGGTCAAGCCAAGCTGGGGGCTAGCACTATTTGGAGTAGTGGACGAGCCGGGAGTGCAGGAGGCGAAAGAGGCCGGAATTCTGGCCTTTGCATCCCTAGTAGCCCGGCGAAGGATCTTGTTAATGTGGAAGGAGGCGAAGCCCCCCAGCGTGGAGGCCTGGATAAATGATATGGCTGGGTTCATAAAGTTGGAGAGGATTAAGTTTGCCTTGAGAGGGTCTGCGCAGGGGTTCTACAGGCGGTGGCAACCGTTCCTAGACCATCTCGCGGAGCGTTAGATGAAGGTCAGACAGCAGCAGCAGCAACCCAGGGGGGGTGGGGGGGAGGGGGGGGGGCATCGTTCGGGGGTGGGGGGGGGGAGGGAGGGGGAAGGGGGGCTTCTCTGGGGGGCATTGGAGCAAGAAAACACATGAATGATCCGGAGACTGACATGTACGGGAAGAATCCAATGTACAAAGTTCTGTATTTTATTGACTTGCCATGTTCATGTCTTGCCACGTGAGCTTTCTTTCTTTTCTTTGTTACGGGGGGGGGGTTTGTATGATGGAAAATATTGTTGAAAAATTCTTAATAAACACATATTTAAAAAAAAACTCAGCTTAGAAGAAACCAACCATCCAGTGCAGGAAGAGGATGAATGGTCTCACCCGATCCATCAGGGAAAATCAGCCATCTCATCAACCTCAACTCATACTTTCAGCAGCCCATCAGACATTGATAGGATGAGTCTCCACAGGGATCCTCACACACTGCCAGCTCAAGTGACATCAGCACTCACTCTCTCACACACACACCTTGACATCGCCATCTGGGCTCGCACCCTGCACAGCTCCCGGACGTATTTCGCGCACTGCTGCACTCAGCATTCACACAACCCACATCATCCTTGGAATGCGTCCTGATCACATTCGCGCAAATTCTCCCACAGGAGGAGGGAGAGGTCCCAAAAAAACTCAGCAAAGTTACAAAAGAATACATTGGCATCAGCGCGGAGAGAAAAGCCAGAAACAGCTTAATCTATATGAGCCCAGCATGGCACAGGAGAACAACATCACAGCCCGCTTCATACCATCATTAGACAGAACGGGATGCCCAAATTGCCCTACCAGAGACCGAGGGTGAAACGGGATAGAATCATGACAACATGGCAATATGGTGCGCACCATCCCACGCTGCAAAAATACGCAATCGTCACGGGAAATCAGGATAAATTTCCGCGCCATGAGTGGGCACGCACCAACGTGCGTCCTCCTCAACTCCAGCAGTGCCAATGGCACCGACAACCCATCACAGCATTGTTCCAGATACCAGACCCACCTGCACCTCTGTAGGAACTAGGAACGGATGAGTTATACCCACCTTTACAAAAACAAAAGAAGATCCACAAAAAACCCAGATCTATGGGGAGTTACATACATACCGTAACGCAACTAAACCCCAAAACCAGGCCCAGGGCAGAAAAATCATTAAGATAGGAATGGAAGGGATACTGGCAAACTGGCAGCCGCCATGGCGTCCTTGGTCCAGGACATAGGGCCTGTGTTGCTGCAGGAGGTGTACTCCATTGCTAAGGGCATCGGTGGCATCCAACAGTGGGTAATGTGAGAGGGGGAAAGGGCAGCTCGATCTCACTCCAGCTACCCATTCATTTCAAGGAGTCAGCCTGGGCCTATTGGGCACACATAGGGATGAGGGCCAGCAACTAGACACCCCAGGGCCAACTTTGTCACCGAGGAGTCAATTCTGGATGTGATGCGGGCCCTCGAAGGTGTCAGGCATCTACCATTTGCTCAAGATCTTGGAGTGGCATCCTGGGAATCTTGTGCATCCCTGCAAGATATGTTTCTGGTGGTCACAGACAAGCTGTACATTCTGTGAATGGAGGGCTTTCCTGTTAACACATTGCATTGGCTCTTGCGTGAGTGCAGTCGATGGCATCCTGCACCTGTGGAAATCCTGAAACTGCAGCGAATCCCAGTGTTCAAGCTGTCTGGTTACCTTGATCTCTAGCCAGGTGGATCTTGACAAAGAGACCGTCTGCAACCTCCTGTATGAGCTTGTGAGTGGAAGCTTGAGAGATGCAGTAGAGGTCCCCAGTGGAGCCCTGGAAGGAGCCACTTGCTTTGACGTTAAGAGCTGTGATGGCCTTGAGAGCAACTGATAATGAAAGTCCCCCCCAGTCCCTGCAGCGTCAAATCCTGGAGAACGTGGCAGATGTGACCCATCAGATCCCTGGACATGCGGAGGCGTTGATGACACTGATTTCTGCTCACGTGGAGGAATAACATGTGTCTTCTGTACACCTTGCAAGGCGCCAACACTTAACGGATCTATGAGCTCCCTCTTTGTCTGGAGGGCGTCCTGCTGCCCCTTGCTCATCAGGGTGATGCACCTCCCTTTGTGAAGCCTGGCGCTGACGTCACACTCTTCTCTGCCTTTCCTCCTGCCTGCATTTGATGATGAAGGCACGAGGATGATCCCATCATCTCCCCCAACCAATCATGCGTCTGAGTGCACCCTTCCGCAGTATTGCCGCCCCCCCCCCCCCCCCCCAAAAGTCAGACCTTGCCCTCCCTTGCCTCAGTCCTGTTTTACCGCTCCCCTACCCAGGCCTTTGCCCTCCAGCCCCTTCCCTTGCCTCTGTCCTGTCTCCCCCCCCCCCCCACCGCCTTTCTGTCAAGACTTTGTCCTCCAGCTCATTTCAACCATGTGATTTGGGATCTATGGGTCCCAAAGCTTCACCATTTGGGTTTTTCCAGTGGCATAACTGAGTTTGCCATCGAATGATTGATGGAGATTAATTGCCATGATGAGCCAGCAGCACCATTATTGTACCAGGATGGGGGTAGGTGACTGGATAGCACGGTAGCATTGTGGTTAGCACGGTTGCTTCACAGCTCCAGGGTCCCAGGTTCGATTCCGGCTTGGGTCACTGTCTGTGCGGAGTCTGCACGTCCTCCCCGTGTGTGCA
Organism: Scyliorhinus torazame; assembly: GCF_047496885.1. Classification (NCBI taxonomy): domain Eukaryota; kingdom Metazoa; phylum Chordata; class Chondrichthyes; order Carcharhiniformes; family Scyliorhinidae; genus Scyliorhinus; species Scyliorhinus torazame. The sequence goes on along the minus strand of NC_092738.1, from coordinate 21,381,462 downwards.
TGGGTTTCCTCCGGGTGCTCCGGTTTCCTCCCACAGTCCAAAGATGTGCAGGTTAGGTGGATTGGCCATGCTAAATTGCCCTTAGTGTCCAAAATTGCCCTTAGTGTTGGGTGGGGTTACTGGGTTACGGGGGTAGGGTGGAGGTTTGGGCTTGGGTAGGGTGCTCTTTCCAAGAGCCGGTGCAGACTCGATGGGCTGAATGGCCTCCTTCTGCACTGTAAATTCTATGATAAGAGCTGTGATGGCCTTTCTGCCTCGTAATTAGCTTGTTGTTGTCTTAAACCCTGCAGCCACATCCATAAAACGTAGACACGTTAGTCGGATTTGTGTTTAAGTTTCTTATTCCCTCATTTGTTCTGTTTAAATTTTCCAGTCAGGCATCGTCTGTAGGCTGTTGTTATCCATCAATTGGCAAACAAATGCTCTGTCAGGACAAGATTGGCCAACATCAACAACTTAAGACAGTGGAAACATGGATTTAAACTTTACAGATGGCATACAAGAGGCCAATTTCCCCATCTCAGTCTCACCATTAAGCCACATTTTAGGGATTGAGGAAAGGGGAAGTTGGAAGGCCTGTTCAGACCCAGGTCTGTTATTGCGGACCTGTACAAATAATGTGTTGGGAAATTCTTTCAGCATTCAACGTACCGAGGCTGTGTGCGTTCCGCCCCCATGATCCATCTGATAATCAATTAACGAATGATGGGATTTACACTTAGATCGAGAATGAAATAATAAACACGAAGCAGCCACGCAGAAAGAAACATCACAGGTCTGGCATGAATAGTCGCAGAGGTCAATTTCAGATAGATTGAGCTTAACTGTTTTGCTGTTATCTCCTTTTGCTGGCGTCTGATGATAAAGTGAATAAATGACTTCAGCTGCAGTGAACCTCAGCAGATATGAAAGGCTTGGACATGAATATTTATATAATTCACATTGATATGTTCTACCTTCCTTTTTGGAAACTCGCCTTCCATCGGTGAGAACTTTCACTGACTTTAGCTGAAACTTATTGTTCAGCAACCTGTCTGAATTGGCAGTTCATTAATATCTGGCCGGCTTTTTGCCAAATTGGGACATCCCCAGAGCCATTTCCAAATGGCCGGCAGGACATGATTCCGGAGTTCCCAACAGGAGTGTCGGGAGCAGGCCCGCACCCTGCACTGTTGATCTGGTTGGCTCCATTGCAAGGGTAGGCATCTCCCAGAATTTTGGGAATTTGGCCCAGCTTCTCCATGACTCGTGGTTCACGACCCCGAAGGGGCACCAGAATCTGGATTCGGGAACCCTTTTGGAAGGTAAGTTCAAAGGTCTTGCCCATGTGATCCCCCCCTTCCCAGCCACTCCCCATGGCTCCTCATAGCGTCCATGCCAAATCAATGTCAGCCCATGCCCCTACCATGCCCATTCACCCAGTATGCACTTTGTACATAACCAATGGGACATATGTAATAACAACGGCAAGTGTGGAACACCTGAGAGAACAGAAAACCCCCATTCAAAAATGTTCTTAAAAAAAAAACTGCTGTCCCTACATCTTTATAAAAGTGTCAATCAGACCGACCATTCAGGTATCAATAACAGAGGCTTCAAACACTTTGCACCTTTTTGTCTTGTCCACATAAACATTGAGACATTGACAAAAGAGATCGCAGAAAGATCAACTTATTATAACTACTTAAAGGTGCCAATCAGGCAAAGTCAAAGATTCACTTTACTTGTCAAAACCGAATCCTTGACCTGGGTTTCTGCCTGTCCTCATAATGCAAGCTTGGCTCAGAGCTCAATATAGTGTTGTGGGAAAATAAGATATTGAGAACTGTAGGAAATGTTGTAAAAAAAAACCCGGTCTGTCCTGCCACCCCCAGCTAGGTGATGTATGAAAGGTGTTTTGCTTCTTCATTGTCATCCACATTCATTTTCATATTTATGCCCAAGAGCACCAAATACACCAATAATAAATAACTTCTGTAATCTTTAATTGCATTTGTCCTTCTGAACAGAATCAATAACTGGCCAATCTCATTCATTTCTGGAAAGGATCCAAGCCTCTAAAAGGATTTAAATTCTGTTAACTTATGGAAAACAGCTAACTGCTCAGATTAACCTCGAATGACTAGAGGCTTCTTCACCCTAACCGTTTCGAAAGTATGAGATTCGTGTCAGTTCAGCCACTCCTGCACCTTCTTAAAGGATAGGATTTGACAACAAGTGAATCAGATTCATGTACCGTTCAGCATTCGAAGAGCATGGTTTATATATTTTCTCTTTGTGTTCGACCGGAGCTGTTGTGCGTTCATTAACTTGGGCTGGGCTACAGTTTGATTGGTCCTGACAACTCTTTGCTACCAATTCAGTCATTTTTCTACATGATCCTGGACACTGGTTGGGGAAAGCAGAACTAGGGGGCATAGCCTCAAAATAAGGGAAAGTAGATTTAGGATGAAGTGTAGGAGGAACTTCTTCACCCAGAGAGTTGTAAATCTCTGGAATTCCTTGCCCAGTGAAGCAGTTGAGGCTCCTTCTTTAAACGTTTTTAAGAAAAAGATAGATACCTTTCTAAAGAATAAAGGGATTCGGGGATATGGTGTACGGGCCGGAGAGTGGAGCTGAGTCCACAAAGATCAGCCATGATCTCATTAAATGGTGGAGCAGGCTCGAGGGGCCAGATGGCCTACTCCTGCTCCTAGTTCTTATGTTCTTATGTTCTTAAAATCCCTCAGTTACCTCCATCCAAACAACTTTGACCTCTGCTTTGGATGGTGCGCACTTGCCTACTTCAAAAAGGGCCATCCTCCTCAGCTCCTACCTACTGAAACATGTTCTCCAAGGTTTCCTCAGTAAAAGGGTGAGATTTCTCCTCTCTACAGAGGAACACAGCGAGGATTTTGCTGACATCCCAAAATCGAAGCCAGTTCGTCCAATTCTTTTTTCCTTCACACCGGGCTGCAGGTTTCTTATTGCTCTGCCTGGAGTTTGTTTCTGTTTATTTTTCTTCGAAAACTAAAACCAATCACCTCAATGGTGGTGACAACGTAGGACAGGATGAGATATTGGCTTTGTGAGGTAAATTTTTGCGCGATATTGAATTAATTGGGCAGGGCCTGAGGCGATATTGGTTTATTTTCGACGGTGAGTTATGGAGAAATCCCCTCTCCTCCGTAGATTGAAGATTATCTGATTTTTATTGATCGCTTTGAGAACTGTATTGCTTGTAAGAAAACACACTAATCTGCAGCATATGCAGTACAACATGAAATCAATAGAATTCATCTTAAAGAACATCACTTTTTTGTGCGATTATATTATTCATTTAGAACTCTGCACACCTCAGGCTGTTCAGCCCAATGCACCCCCCCCCCCCCACACACACCCTCCTGCACCCCCCCTCTCCCCAACTCAGTTGATGGAAGGTGCTCAGAGCTTCTTTAATGAACAATTTAATCAAAATTCTCTGCAAGGTTTCAGTCCTCTACATAAGAAAGACAAGCGAGCTGTTGAAGATTATACTGCAATGCAACTTGAGTGTTAACTGAAGGGTGAGGAATTGCATCACTCTGGAGTGACACCCTCAGCCTTTTGCTGTTACCCTGTCTTTCTCTTTCCCTCCCTCCCATCCTCTTCCACCTGAAGGTCGTGAATGTTTCTGGCTCCACGGATGCAACTGGTACCTCAATAGGACCCCGGCTTCCATATTCAAAATGGCGTCCTCCTGGAAGCTGGCAGGCGATACCCCCCCCACGTATCGCCTAAGATGGCAGCGGCTGGGAAGTAAATGTCTTACAGCCACTGCTGAAATCAGCCCCCATTTCAGGTGGGATGCCGCTTTTCAAATGAAAATCACAGTCCTATGGCCAACCCAAAAACCTCGGGCGGGATTCTCCGTAGCCTAACGCTGAAATCGAGAACAGCAATCGGGCAGAGCATGGCTCCCGACGGCAAAATCGGGGCAGGTGCTCGTTTGACGCCGGTTTGAAATGCTCCGCCTTCTCCAAATTGGCGTCATCGGGATGTACGCTGGGCACCGTCGCAACCCCATCTGCACATAATTATCGGGCCCACCCGATGGGCCGGGTTCCCGATGGCGCGGGCCACGTGTGATCCCAGCGGTCGGGAACCCGGCATGCTGGCGGAGGACAGTTTCCAGCGGTGCCACACTTGGCCGAGATCTGTGCCGCTGGCCGGGGGGCTTCTGCTAGGGCTGGGGAGAGTGGTGGGGGGTGGCCAGGAGGTGGGCTGTGGGGTGTGAGTGGACAGGTACACAGTCCAACATGGATGGCGCAATTTTTTCCGTGCGTGTGTGCGCGGCTGCAGCTTGTCAGACATGTGCGTGTGCGGCCCGGGACCCGCTGATTCTCCGACCGTTTTCCGCGCGTTCCACGGGCGTTTCACGCGGCGCCGGTGTTAGCCCCTCACCGGTACCGGAATCGGTGAGGGTTCCGTGCCGACTTTCCCCACGGTGAAACACCACGGATCCTCCGTTCCCGCTGGCACTTTGCCTCAGGAACGGAGAATCAGAACTATAGTGATCCCAGCAATAAAAGCGGGAGATTGGTGATGGATGCAGAGAGATAATCCCAACAGTGGGAAGCAGCAGAGGATCATCTGAATGGAAATCTGTCTTCTACCCTCTTCCCTCCCCTTAAGTACATCTGTGTTATTCAATTCAGCCACTCTTGATAGGAATCCCATTTCAGGTGGGATTAAAGCTGCTTTTAATATGAAACTCGCAATTTTGAGGAACAACTGGAAGGCTCAAAATCATTCTCCCTTTCTGTCTAAATGGGGCCTGGAGGAACACGAAAGCCCTTTTGGCTTCTGAAAACTACCCCGGCCTGCTGCTGACCCATGCATGTACCTACACTGGGCTCACTCCCTCCTTCTTGTAACGATTGGCGTCCAGCTCTACATAGGAGACGGATCATTCCGCTCTCATGTGCCTGCCATTATGCTGTGCTTACTGGAATGAACTTTGTTCCTGATGGAGGCTTCTCGAAGAAGCTTTTCCCAGTGACTCTGATTGTCGTGTGCTGTGTTGCTATGGAGCTCTCCCATTCCGACCAGTTCCTGGACAATAGTGCGTTGGCTAAATGCTGTTCAACCTCCATCTCACATTTTTTTTGGGTAATTGCAATAAATAATTTTATCCTCCGGAAAATAGCAATAAACTTTGAGACTGTCCAAAGGTGAGTTCTCTTTCATTTTCACATGGGCTTCACACGATATTAAACTATATCACGGTATTGACGCAACCTGACCTGCCAATGAGATCCAGCCTTCCACATGCAATGTCAAGTTGGATGCTTGGCTTGACCATTGATGGACTATCACATTCCCAGCATGCTCCAACGCGCACAGGATGTTCTCGGGTATAAATCTGCCTCCCACAGTCCAAAGATGTGTCGGTTAGGTGGATTGGCCATGATAAATTGCCCTTAGTGTCCAAAATTGCCCTTAGTGTTGGGTGGAGGTGTTGCCCTTGGGTAGGATGCTCTTTCCAAGAGACGGTGCAGACTCAAAGGGCCGAATGGCCTCCTTCTGCACTGTAAATTCTATGATAATCTATGATTAATCTAGGACAAAGGTTCGGCGCAACATCGTGGGCCGAAGGGCCTGTTCTGTGCTGTATTTTCTATGTTCTATGTTCTTGTTCAGACACCAATCTCCCCATGATAACAATCAACATATTTAATCATCCCTGTTCTCGTTATCGAGCTTTATTCGAGGCTGCTCACCTTGTTTGTCATCTCCATTAAAATAGTGTGAAAATGTATCATCGCTTAAAGTTGGTGAAAATTCAAGGTGACTAACTTCATTTTTTTTTAACCTAAGAAAAACTGGACTGAATTTCGAGGCACTTGACTGTTATTAACTGAATTCCTGATCTTATCTGATGATCTAAGTCTGATCCAGGCATATATTTCCTGAGCACTTCAGGAACTTGCTTTCACCTCTATCCTTGGCTTGCCATCAAAAAGGATGTTGGTTTAAATCCAGCTCAGGCTGTTAAAATCAGTTTGTTCATGGGGAGAGGTTGTGAACAGGCACCTGCAGGTTGTAATAGAACCTGCCCTTGTGATCAGGGTCCCTGCTTTAACACCGGCGGATGAACCCTCAGGCTTGTTAACGCACAATCTCAGTTTGACACCCAATCTCATTATCTGTGTCTCAAGTTAATATTGATCTGTTATCAACACCTACTCGAGTTGACAAGCTTTCAGTTCGAAGCAGTCTCTTGTTATGAGGCGTTTGGACATTGGTGCAGATCTTTGTCAAGTCGCAAGGTTCAAATTTAACAGTGGCCAAATCCTGTTAACCTATCATTTTTGCTACTTGGCATGGTTCATTATTCGAGTTAAAACAGGCCACAACTGGGGTTTCTCCCCCTCCTCCATCTGTAACATTTCGACGGAGGTTGAGGGGCGGCCTGATAGAGGTCTACAAAATTATGAGGGGTATAGACAGAGTGGATAGTCAGAGGCTTTTCCCCAGGGTAGAGGGGTCAATTATTAGGTTTAAGGTGTGAGGGGCAAGGTTTAGAGTAGATGTATGAGGCAAGTTATTTACACAGAGGGTAGTGGGTGCCTGGAACTCGCTACCGGAGGAGGTGGTGGAAGCAGGGACGATAGTGACATTTAAGGGGCATCTTGACAAATACATGAATAGGATGGGAATAGAGGGATACGGACCCCGGAAGTGTAGAAGATTTTAGTTTAGACGGGCAGCATGGTCGGTGCAGGCTTGGAGGGCCGAAGGGCCTGTTCCTGTGCTGTACTTTTCTTTGTTCTTTGTTCTTTGTTCTTTGAGTGATTGATTGCATCCAGCTGATGGTGACTGTCAGGAATTAGGCACCAGCTGAGGGGGAGAAATTAACCAGGACAAATATTTCTAAGCTAATGTTTACAGATGCACCATAGAAAGCATCCTATCGGGCTGCATCACAGCCTGGTATGGCAACTGCTCGGCCCAGGACCGCAAGAAACTTCAGAGAGTTGTGAACACCGCCCAGTCCATCACACGAACCTGCCTCCCATCCATTGACTCCATCTACACCTCCCGCTGCCTGGGGAAAGCGGGCAGCATAATCAAAGATCCCTCCCACCCGGCTTACTCACTCTTCCAACCTCTTCCATCGGGCAGGAGATACAGAAGTCTGAGAACAGGAACTAACAGACTCAAAAACAGCTTCTTCCCCGCTGTTTCCAGACTCCTAAATGACCCTCTTATGGACTGAACTGATCTCTCCACACATCTTCTCTACTGAGTAGTACTACACTCCGTGTGCTTCACACGATGTCCATGCATTTACATTGTGTATTTATGTATGTCCTATGTTTTTTCATGTATGGAATGATCTGCCTGAACTGCTCGCAGAATAATACTTTTCACTGTACCTCGGTACACATGACAATAAATCAAATCCAATCTAATCAAATCAAATAATTTGCAACTTAAGAAGTTAACTTCAGACTTATACTCAAACATAGAAAATAGGAGCAGAAGGAGACTATTCGGCCCTTCGAGCCTGCTCTGCCTTCATTATGATCATGGCTAATCATCCAACTCAATAGCCTAATCCTGCCTTGCCCCCATATCTTTTGATCCCCTTCACCCCAGTGATCCTGCACACAGCCCTGCTCCTTTGTCCAGGAGGCGTACTGAATTTAGTAGCCTTGGCAGAGCAGGTGAAGCTGGGTTGGATTTAAATAGGGGAGAAAGGAGGTGCTCGAGTTTTTTTTTTGCAAATCTCTCTAAATCAGATGGTGCACTTGAAATTCAAGCACCTTAATTGTGCCTAATTTGCTTTTGCTGTGAAATCAAACTATGGCATTAACATACAAATCTGTCCACTTTTAACAGATGGACCCATCTATTTCAAGTGGGCACTGACAATAGAAGTAGAGAATTATTAACAGAAGGCCAAGCACTTGGACACTAAAGGCCTCAATTTTAACTGCCTGGCGAAAACCAAGGTGGAATTAAAATGGGGCAGGGGCTCACCCAGACCGTTGCCGCCATGATTTGACCAACTGCAGACAGGCAGGGATATCAACTCCTAGCCCATGGGGTCCTCTTTAAATGTGCAGGTCAGGCTCCAACGGCATCTCTGCTTTCTGCTGAGGTGGGATCAGGCCCAGAAAGGTCAGGAAAATAATGAATGACAATAATTTCTGTGTGTGGACAAGAGAAGCACCTCTCCAGCCATTGCAAGAAAACGTTTGGCCTCCTTTGCCTCAGGTTTCCCTCTCACTTTATAAACAGGAAACACCTTGGTCACCTGCCATTTGAATTTCCACACCCGCTTGCCACCCTGGCAGGCAGGTTTAGATGATCATCAAATCTTCAATATGGAATTGAGGCCCTGTGGTGATACACCACTGTACTTCCCTAGCATTGTACATAGTTATATAATAGTTGTGTGTAACGTGGCCCTGTAATCCTGTGTATGGTACTGTGTATTATACTGTAGCTCTGTAGAGGTTCGGTTATGTAACCTGACCTGGCCACGGAGAGCTCCGCCTTAGCCACTCCCCCGGGAGTTAAGTATAAGACCCAACTTCTGAGACCTGACCCATTTTGTCTGGGGTCGTCTGTGTCGGGTAAGCTTCCTATGTAGTGTATTAAAGCCTTAGTTAAAGTCTCACATGTCTTTGTGGTACTTGACGCTTAGTGCATCAGGCCCCGGATCTTGGCATTGGCATTTTTGCGGCACCCTCACACCCTCCCCTTGCCGATTCCCCCACCAATCCCGGACACAAATTTAAAATCGAGCCTGAAGTGTTATTTCAAGGCTATTACTTAAGTGCTGTCGTAATGTGCACTGCGCTTTTGTGCGACAAAGCCAACTCAATCTCTGCTAATTCCTTTTGGCAGCAAATTCCAAATTCTTTCTTCAACGCAAGATTCAGGTTGACAATACTTCAGGTCTGCAGGAAGCGAGCAATTTATTTTTTCTTTAATACAATGCTTTGACCTCATTCACTATTTTCAGAACCTTTTACAGTCAAATGGACAAAATACAGAGGCACGTCATTATTATCTATGTGTTTTCTAAACTGACAGGAAGCCTCCCCCACCAGAACCAAAAAATGTCCGCTTGCAATACTGGTAAACTTTACATGTTCCTACTGTTGTGTATGGTAAGTGTTAACTCAAAGCAGAATTGGGGATACACTTGAAAAGGAAAACCTTGCAGGGTCAAGGCAGGAGCAGGGGAGAAGGGGTATTTTGAGATTTCTTTCATAGAGGGTGGCACGGTAGCACAGTGGTTGGCACTGTTGCTTCACAGCACCAGGGTCCCAGGTTCGATTCCCGGCTTGGGTCACTGTCTGTGCGGAGTCTGCACGTTCTCCCCGTGTCAGCGTGGGTTTCCTCCGGGTGCTCCGGTTTCCTCCCACAGTCCAAAGATAAAAAGAATCTTTATTAGTATCACAAGTAGGCTTACATTAACACTGCAATGAAGTCACTGTGAACAATGATAATAATCTTTATTAGTGTCACAAGTAGGCTTACATTAACACTGCAATGAGGTTACTGTGAAAAGCCCCTAGTCGCCACATTCCGGCGCCTGTTCGGGTACACTGAGGGAAAATTCAGAATGTCCAGTTCACCTAATAGTACGTATTTCGGGACTTGTGGGCGGAAACCGGAGCACCCGGAGGAAACCCACGCAGACACGGGGAGAACGTGCAGACTCCGCACAGACAGTGACCCAAAGCGGGAATCGGACCTGGGACCCTGGCGCTGTAAAGCAACAGTGCTAACCACTGTGCTACCATGCTACCCTAGTCGCATGGAAAATCCCCTCGTCGCCACACTCCGGCGCCTGTTCGGGTACACAGAGGGAGAATTCAGGATGTCCAATTCACCTGACAAGCACGTCTTTCAGGACTTGTGGGAGGAAACCGGAACGCTCAAAGATGTACAGGTTAGGTGGACTGACCACGCTCAATTGCTTCTTAGTGTCCAAAGGGTTAGATGGGGTTACTGGGTTATGAGAATAGGGTTGCGGCGTGGGCCTCGGTAGGGTACCCTGCGCAAGACTGCGACGCAGACTTGGTGGGCTGAATCACCTCCTTCTGAATTGTAGAGATTCGATGATTCTGTGGGTCAGCATACACCTGATGGGCTGAATGGCGTCGTTCCCTATAATGATGCTGTATGTGAATGATTTGGTTCAAGCGGCAGATTGGACTATGTTAGCCAAACTGCTATGTTGTTGTTCCACGATGCGAACAGTCTACCAAAACACTAAGCCATGATCTGCTGTTAAAGTCCATGAAGAGAGATCCCCCCTGAGTGTATCTATCCACTTACCTCACTGCCGGGACCGATCTTTTTATGGCCTCCTGCTTGCAATCTTCTCCTCTCACGCACAGTTTAAGCGGGGCTGTTAAGATCTAAGTTAGGCCGTACCCGGCCTCCATTTCCCCAAACCCGCTGATATACACCACCTGTTTCAGGCCTGCCTTGCTCTCTGCCTGCCCACTCCACCTTTTAAAAATCAACAGCTCCGTCAGTAAGAGATAAATCAGCCTTCCTGGTGCCCTCCCTTCCCCCTCGTTGCTGTGCTTTGTAAAGCTCATGAGGCCTGCTCAGCTAAATGTAATAAAGGCATCCGAAGAATAAGATTATTGGAGAAGGAATGATGCCATTTTTAAACTTTAATAACATAAATTGAGATCTAGACAGGCTTAATTGTTTATTGATCAAATAATCTAAAACCGTGACTGCAATACAACAATAGAAGATCGAAGATGGTTGTTAGAAACAAGAAATTTGGTCTCTAGCAAGACTAGGTAGCACAGAGAGCTAAGCATTTTGAAATTCCAAGGCAGCTACAGTGATACTGCAAGGATCGCGGTGTCAGAGGTACGGTTCAAAGTGGGCTGGCAAGAAAGTAGCATCGTGGGAGGCTGCAGGGCTAGCCAACATCAGCCTTCTTGTGAAGAAAGTTAGGGGTGACACGGTGACACAGTGGTTGGCACTGCCGCCTCACAGCGCCAGGGAGCCGGGTTCGATTCCCGGCTTGGGTCACTGTCTGTGCGGAGATTGCATGTTCTCCCCGTGTCTGCGTGGGTTTCCTCCGGGTGCTCCGGTTTCCTCCCGCAGTCCAAAGATGTGCAGGTTAGGCGGATTGGCCCGGATAAATTGCCCCTGAGGGTGGGGTTGCAGGAATAGGGTGGGTGATTGGGCCTGGGTAGGGTGGTCTTTCGAAGGGTCGGTGCAGGCTTGATGGACCGAATGGCCTCCTTCTGCACTGTAGGGATTCTAAGTGATGACAATGGCCTAGTAGAGAGTTTTGTCCTCACCTGACCCTGTAAAAGAGAAAGGTCGGAGCTGAAATTAAATTTGTCTTTTCAAAAGCTGGATGTCTTACGTTTGGAAGAAGGTTTCTCATTTTGTTGCATTTAGCTCCCTGCATTAGTTTATTTTTTTCTTTTATGTATTTAGAGTCATTCCTTTCTTTTTCCAATTAAGAGGCAATTTAGCGTGGCCAATTCAGCTATCTGGCACATCTTGGGTTATGGGGGTGACACCCACGCAGACACGGGGAGAATGTACAAACTCCACATGGACGGTGACCTGGGGCCGGGATCGAACCTGGGACCTCGGCATCGTGAGGCAGCAGTGCTAACCAATTGCACCACCGTGCTGCCCTCCCTGTGATAGTTTCTAATGGTGCTGCATAACTTATGGAAAAGCTTGTCAGAGCAAGTCAGACATTACGGAACCTATAAATCGGAATGCATCCGATTTAGAACGGAGTATGCAAGTTAGGAACTCCATTGGGGCATGATCATTTTTTGTCTTAAGTTGCAGAAATTTGAACAAGGAGTGTCTCAGGATATCAGATTATTGACATTGCTGCTCAAAAGATGACAAGGAATCACCACTGAACATGTCGCCTAGCCTACAAATCCCTCCTCCAGATAGCGAATCCATGGTCCATAGGACCAGGTGGGACCTGCTGATGTATGTGTGAATAAGACCAAGTCTGATCTCTCATGAATTGCCTTCCAATTAGAAGCAGGTTGGAGCAACTAAAAGCAAATGGTGCAACAGTGGGGATCAAACCTATCTGGCTTGGCAGAATGCTACTGGCTAACAGCCCTCATGGGTGTCAACTCTGTGTCACGGGGCCTACAGCAGCAGGAGGTGATGGTAGAAGGAGGAATAATAGTAATAATTGCTTATTGTCACAAGTAGGCTTCAATGAAGTTACTGTGAAAAGCCCCTAGTCGCCACATTCCGGCGCCTGTTCGGGGAGGCTGGTACGGGAATTGAACCCGCGCTGCTGGTCTTGTTGGCAGCTCTCCAGTTTCTCATGAGTAAGTATCCTTCATGTGTGAGCCTGCACAGTGAACTTTGATAGATGGGAGGACATCACAGCCATGACTGATCCTGTCCTCACTCAATGTTTTTTCCAATTAAGGGCCAATTTAGCCTGGGCAATTTAGCGTGGCCAATCCACCCACCCTGCACATCTTTGGGTTGTGGGGGTGAGACCCACGCAGACATGGGGAGAATTTTCAAACTCCACACGGACAGTGACCTGGGGCCGGGATCAAACCCGGGTCCTCAGCGCCGTGAGGCAGCAGTGCTAACCACTGCGCCGCCGTGCCGCCTGTCCTCACTCAATGTTGACATAAATTCAACGCATCAGGAGCTACTGGGTAGTGATTAAGAATCGGAAAACAGCTCATTAGTTTTCATCAGGAAGTCACAGAATTCCTACAGTGCAGAAGTAAGCCATTCAGCCCATTGAGTCTGCACCGACCCTCCGAAAGAACAGCCTACCCAGGCCCACTCCCCCACCCTTTCTCCGTAACCCCACCTAACCTACACAGCCTTGGACACTAAGGGGCAGTTTAGCATGGCCAAGTCACCTATCATGTACATCTTTGGGCTGTGGGAGGAAATCAGAGGAAACCCACGTAGACACGGGAGGGGGGGGGGGGGGGGAGAACGTGCAAACTCCACACAGACACCCAAGGCCAGAATTGAACCTGGGCCTCTGGCGCTGTGAGGCAGCAGTGCTAACCACTGCGCCACCCATCGATGTTTTACTTTCCCTCACTTGCCTGGGGCAAGAAAACACGCCATCAGGAAACCCCGGGCTGCCGACACAAATGGAGAATCCTGACGGCGGAGAATTCAGCCCTCGGTGTCTCAGACACCGCCTTGACTCAGGAGAGACTGGGATAGCAAATTTGGCGTGGGTCCTGAAGGTTAGCCTGTTGAAAAAAGTGGGTCCCGGGAAAGAAAGTTTGCAAAACACTGAGTTAGATCATTCTATTAATGGCCGAGGACATAAAAATCTCCTGCTGTTGTTCAACATAGTGCCATGGGATCATTTACACCCACCTGAGGGGGCAGGCAGGACTTTGATGACAAGATGGCACCTCCAACAGTGCAGCACCTCCTCTGCTCTGGAGTGTCAGCCTGGAGTTTGTGCTCGGGTCTCTGGCATGACCTTGTGACTCAGAGGTGAGGGGGCTCTCTCTGAGCCACAGTTAAATCTGGGCGACTGTGATTCAGTAAAGTGGTCACACACATCTCTTCAAAAAGATGAAGCACTATATTGCTGCACTGTTCCTGAATCGCAGTTACTAATGCAGCAATAAACAATGAACTTCTAATTAAACAGTTCACAACCTTTAGAATCATGACTGGCATCGCTCATGATCCATTAACAGTGTCAGCAAACTCAGCTGGCCTGTCCATTTCATAGAATTTACAGTGCAGAAGGAGGCCATTCGGCCCATCGAGTCTGCACCGGCCCTTACAAAGAGCACCCTACTGAAGCCCATGTATCTACCCTATCCCCGTAACCCACACTTCACATTTTTCAGACACTAAGGGGCAATTTATCACGACCAATCCACCTAACCTGCACATCTTTGGACTGTGGGAGGAAACCGGAGCACCCGGAGGAAACCCACGCACACACGGGGAGGATGTGCAGACTCCGCACAGACAGTGACCCAGCCGGGAATCGAACCTGGGACCCTGGAGCTGTGAAGCAACTGTGCTAACCACTATGCTACCGTGCTGCCCACATTTAAAGCCACACGGCCTAGCTACTGGAAGTAAAACACGACCCAAGGTCAGTTTTAATTGCTGAGGGAAGTTTGCAGATTGGAAGGCATTGTTGGCTCCACGTCAGTCAAGAAAGCTGCTTAAAATGAGTGATTTTCCCATTTCTTTAAAAAAAAGATAGGACAGAATGATCCGCTCTGGAGGCTAAGGCATCACGGTGGCACCATGGTTAGCACTGTGGCCTCACAGCGCTACGGTCCCAGGTTCGATTCCCGGCTTGGGTCACTGCCTGTGCGGAGTCTGCACGTTCTCCCCGTGTCGGCGTGGGTTTCCTCCGGGTGCTCCGGTTTCCTCCCACAAGTCCCGAAAGACATGCGTTAGGTGAATTGGACATTCTGAAGTCTCCCTCTGTGTACCCGAACAGGCGCCGGAATGTGGCGACGAGGGGATTTTCACAGTAACTTCATTGCAGCGTTAATGTAAGCCGACTTGTGACACTAATAAAGATTATTAAATTAAAGCGGTGTGGCAGGTGGGAATGTTGGCATCAGTCGGGGCGGCCAGCCTGGCGGGTTTGCGCGCTAGGTCGTCCACTTTTCAGCTCATTATGTGTGCATGAAAGAGCGGCATGTCATTATCTCGTGGTGGCATGGTCGTTACTTCACCCGAACACATGGTCACTCTCTGGAGCTAGGGGCAGGGTTCTCCAGACCCCCAGCCGCGTGTCTCTCGGTGGCACACCATTCACTGGCGGCAGGATTCTAACTTCCCGCCGCTGATCAATGGGATTTCCCATTGAAACCACCCAACGGCGCTGGGACACCCCACAGGCCGGGATGGATGGACATCTGGTGGGGAAAGTGAAACGCAACAAGCGGCAAATTCCGGCCCAGAACTTGTCATGGCGAGTGATGGCGGCCGTGAGAAAAGACACTGCGCTGAACGCCCAAATTCAGCGACAAGGCCCTGACAACACTCCTCCAGGCAATCGATGCCCGAGGGGGGTCCTTTACCCCTGTGCTGGGAGTATGAGGTCCACCAACCACACCACCAAGGCTTGGGAGGAGGCCGCTAGTGCGGTTAGCCCCTGCACTCTCCAGAAAAGGGCCGCTCTCCCAGTGCTGGAAGAGGATGCCTGATCTCATACACTCCATCAGGGTAAGTCAACCTTCTCCTCTCTCTCTCAGCTCCCACCAGCCCATCAGGCACCCACAGGGTTACAGTCCACTGGGCTCTCCCACTCCACCAGCAGAAGGGACATTACCACTGATTCTCTCACACACACTTTCACATCCCTCACAACTCGCACCTTCGGCCCTCACATAGGCCCACTCAGCACACATAAAGGGCAGGCATGCTTATCATCTACTTTGGCAGTCCTCCTGTTCACAGTGTCTCCATCTGTCTTTAGGCAGGGAAAGATCACACGCAAAAACAGAGAGAGGTCCCAGACAGGAGTGGGGATGCCAGAGTTCATAGAATCCCTACAGTGCAGAAGGAGACCATTCAGCCCATCAAGTCTGCACCGATCCTTTGAAAGAGCGTCCTACCTAGGCCCACTCCCCCACTCTATCCCCATAACCCCGCGTAGGGGAAATTTTAGCATATCCAATCCACCTAACCTGCACATCTTTGAACACTAAGGGCAATTTATCGTGGCCAATCCACCTAAACTGCAGATCTCTGGACTGTGGGAGGAAACCGGAGCACCCGGAGGAAACCCACGCAGACAGGGGAGAACGTGCAAACTGCACACAGTCACCCGAGGTTGGAATTGAACCCGGGTCCCTGGCGCTGTGCCAAACACAGCTTTGTAACATGCTGTGCACTACCCCAGGACTGCCTCAGACGTATGTTGGCAGCACTGGAAAATGCCACACACAGGGCGGGACCTATTGGTCACGTTATGCCCAAAAAGCAGCGCTTCTGGGATCTACCCAGCTCTCCGCGTTTCGCCAGATTTAACGTGATCTCGCGAGGCGTCGCAATGTGAATTCTGCCCATTCTGGGCGGGAGCACTTTCTGGCAAATCTGCATATTAGAGTGAGACAGCTCGTCTCACTGTAATATGTGCTCCCATAATCTACCCAAGGCGTGGGAGTTCCCCACTGAGGCCTCCGATCTACCTGGATGGGTGTTAGATAACAGGGTGTTTCTCGGCCTTCCGACTCTGTCCTCATTCGGAGAGATTGTGCCCATTGTCTTTTGACTCTTTAAAAGTCAAGACAATTTGGACACAGGTACTGCAACATCATCATAATTTGACAGCCTCCTTGCGCTTAATGCGAATGATCTAAATTCTACAGCGAATGCATTAATGTACAATGTCATTCAGCAAATCACAAAGAGGGGGAAAAGGGAATCTATAATCCATTTACGGAATTAAACTACATAACCTCGTTCATCCATTTCTTTCACCCACTCCTGAGGTATACACACATACGTCTTTCTTAGTTTTCTTCGAAAGTTCCCTCTCCATCTAATTCAATAATTCATTCATTCCTACAGCTGTATAAATAGATGGCGCCATGGTCTGTTAATTGTAACATGCATGGGCTTATATGTCTGATCAATCAGATATAATATGATGGCTGTTAACTGCCTTCGGTAGATACAAGTTATGACATTTGAAGGTTTGATTGTCTAAATGTTGCCCTTTGGGAATAAGACAAAATATTCTGCAAAGCGGCCTATGACAAATCAGACACAGACACAAGTCACTAGCCTCTGTAGCTCATGATTGTTACACCGTCAGGCTTAAACTTGGGTGACCTCAACAGATAGGGTGATTTTATTTCACCCACTCTGTCACTGCGAGTGCTAGTCTGCCTGAGGTGGCATACCTGTTGCCTCCGCTTGTCAATAGGCCTCAAGCAGCACTTCAGAACTCAAGCACACTGTCCAGGCTGATACTGCAGTCCATTGCTGTGTCGCTGGAGGTCACAGCACATCTTTCAGAATGCACCGTTCAAATCCCTCCGTGGCCTCACTATTTTTGTAACCTTCTCCAGCCCCACGACCCAACTCTTTGCTCTTGCGTGTTCCTCGTATTCATCGCTCCACTGGCAATGTCTTCAGCTGCCTGGACCTCATGCTGTGGAATTTCCTCCCGAAACCTCTCCACCTCTCTCTCCTCCTTTAACACACTCCTTAAAACCTGTCTCATTGACCAAGCTTCTCGTCACCTGATCTAATGTGGCTTGATGTCAAATTTTGTTTGCAATTGCCCCAGTGCAACAGTTCGAGGTGTTTTATTACGTTAACACGGCGGTTAACACCGGTGGCCAGGCGGCACAGTGGTTAGCACAGCTGCCTCACAGCTCCAGGGACCCCGGGTTCAAGTCCGGCCTTGGGTGACTGTCTGTGCGGAGTCTGCACGTTCTCCCCGTGTCTGCGTGGGTTTCCTCCGGGTGCTCCGGTTTCCTCCCACAGTCCTAAGATGTGCAGGTTAGGTGGATTGGCCATGCTGAATTGCCCCTTAGTGTCCAAAAGGTTAGGTGGGGTTGCTGGGTTTCGGGGAGAGGGTGGAGGCGTGGGCTTGGGTAGGGTGCTCTTTCCAAGGGCCGGTGCAGACTCGATGGGCCGAATGGCCTCCTTTTGCACTGTCGAGATTCTGTGATTCAACTCTATGATAAAGGCTCTGTATAAATGCAAGTTTGTTGTTGCTGCTGCTTCGTAACTGTGACTCTTCAACACCTCTTGGAGCAATGAATTCACAAGAACAGCTCTCACTTTTCATAATGAATTAGGTATGATCCTTATCGGCTGTGCATACTAACCCAATCTAGCCTCACTAACAGAAATTGATCTTCATTGACAGAGAGAGAGAGAAAGCGATCAGAATGATCTGTCTTAAAAGTGCTATTGCAGGAAAACATTTTACAGAAGAACATTCAGGGTTTGCCATGACTACTTTGAGTCAAGTTACAGTCACGCTCAGAGTTGAGGTAAAGACGAGCTGAAATAGAGCAAGACGTTTGCAATGCATGTATTTAGTGTGTCTGCGTTGCACTGCTGGTAAGTCATACTTTGGACTCACGTAAAACAGCATGTATCCCACTGTTCGTGGTTGCTTTGAACTGAGAGCAACGGGGAGAAATTTGACATTTAGAACACAGCACAAAGGAACTCATCACACTCATCAGTTCTGACATCTGATCGTGGGAATAAAAAGCTCAAGGGAGAAGAGGTTGAAAGCCCGAGATCACTCACACCCTTGTTAACAAATGTTCGCGCACCTACACCCTGAAAATAGTTTGAAATCATTGCTGCCTCATGGTGCCGAGGTCCCAGGTTCGATCCCGGCCCCGGGTCACTGTCTGTGTGAAGTTTGCACATTCTCCCCGTGTCTGCGTGGGTTTCGCCCCCACAACCCAAAGACGTGCAGGGTAGGTGGATTGGCCACGCTAAATTGCCCCTTAATTGGAAAAAAATTAATTGGGTACTCTAAATTTATTTTAAAATATAGTCACTGGAGAAGACTGAGAAAGCTTCCCAAATATACTTTAAATTAAGAGGTGGAAAGGAAGGGGGAACTTAAAACAATCGCCTGGGGAAACTATTAGACCCAAAGGGGAAAAGGCTGAAATCATTTGAGAATTCCAGTTTCTTATTATCTTAACGATTTGCGATGAAGCAGTTCACACATTAAAATGCTGATTCAAGTTCCATTCATTTCATGACTCTGAATTCTGCATTCATATCCATTGATTTTTTTAAATAAATTTAGAGTACCCAACTCTTTTTTTTTCAATTAAGGGGCAATTTAGCGTGGCCAATCCATCTACTCTGCACATCTTTGGGTTGTGGGGGTGAGACCCACGCAGACATGGGGAGAATGTGCAAACTCCACACGGACAGTGACCCGGGGCCGGGATCGAACCCGGGTCCTCGGCGCCGTGAGGCAGCAGTGCTAACCACTGTACCACCGCGCTGCCTTGATATCCATTGATATTGTTACTTGTAACGAATGGGTATGGGTGGCCCCCACTCCTCACTGTATCATTGTGGATGCCCATACAACTCTCCTGCCATCTCAGACTAACCTCACTATCAGCTGGTAGGAGGATATCTGTCCAATTCAGGCTCAATGGCCGGGATTCTCCGAGCTTGGACGCCGAAATCGCGCTCGGCGCGGGGGCGGAGAATGGGGCGTCAGACCCGCAATCGGATCCGACGCCGGGACGCGAACCTCCGGTGACCGAAGAATCGGCGGCAGTCGTGTGCGGTCGACGCAGTGCCGGTTGGGGGCCGTTGAAAGAGGCCCCCACGGCGATTCTCCGCGGTCGACCAGCTGAGTTCCCGCCGACGTGCTTCACGTATGGTTCCACCCGGTGGGAGCTCGGCATCGTGGATGTGGTGGCCGTCCTGGTGGGAAGCGGGGGGGATCAGTCTCCGAGGGGGGCCTCCATGATGGCCAGGCCCGCAAACGGGGGCCTATCTTCTTCCGTGTCGGCCCGCTGTGTTGGTCCGCCATGTCGCGGACCAGCGGCCGGAAGTGCAGGGCCGCGTATCGGCAGCTGGAGCTGCGTGGAACACTCCGGCACCGTGCTGGCCACCTGTGGGCCACGGAATCGCTGGGCCAAGAGGCCCGTTGACACCACAGTAAACACTCTAGTGTTTCTGCCGGCGTCAACGCCGTTTTGAAGAAGCCCGGCCTGTCTCCATTGCCGTTGGGGAAGATAATTCCAATCTTTTTTTTTTTAAATTTAGAGTACCCAATTCATTTTTTCCAATGAAGGGGCAATTTAGCGTGGCCAATCCACCTACCCTGCACATCTTTGGGTCGTGGGGTGAAACCCACGCAGACACGGGGAGAATGTGCAAACTCCACGCGGACAGTGACCCAGAGCCGGGATCGAACCTGGGACCTCGGCGCCATGAGGCAGCAGTGCTAACCCACTGCGCCACTGTGCCACTATATAATTCCAATCTCATGATTTTAAGAGTAAAAAATCCTTGTCTCCATCATAAATGAGAGGCCCCTTATTTTTAACTGTACCTAATAATTGCAGATTCTCCCACTAGAGGAAACATCCACTTTGGTACCAGCCAGAATATTAATCAATCACGGAATCCTTCCAGTACTTTACCTCATTCTACAATGGAAGAGTGTAAAGATACAAAAATGCCCACGCCACCCTGTCAGCCTGTGAATCTTCCAATATTTCATGCTCTTCAGGAAGAGTGCCGAGGTATGAGGAAAAGAAAACTGCCAAAGATCTGTTGCTTACTTAAGAACATAAGAAAGAGGGGCAGGCATCGATATTTCAGCCTCTTGAGCCTTCTCCACCGTTAAATAAGATCTTGCCTGATCTGAGTGTGGCCTTAATTCCACTTTCTTGCCTGCCCCCATAACCCATGACCCCCCCCGCATCAATAAAAAAATAGTCCACCTCAACCTTGAATATATTCAAAAACCCACCCTCCGCTGGGGGAGAGAAGTCCAAACACTAATGACCCTCTGAGAGAATACATTCTCCTCATCTCCATCTTAAATGAGAGACCCCCTTTTGTGAACTGTGTCCTGTATTTCCCCACAAGCGGGAATTTCCTCTCGGCACCCAGCCTGTCAAACCCCTCATTAGAATCTTAGGTTTCAATAAGATCACCTCTCATTCTTTTAAATTCTAACGAGTTCTGGGCAGCACGGTAGCACAGTGGTTAGCAATGCTGCCTCACAGTGCCAGGGTCCCAGGTTCGATTCCCGGCTTGGGTCACTGTCTGTGCGGAGTCTGCACGTTCTCTCCGTGTCTGCGTGGGTTTCCTCCGGGTGCTCCGGTTTCCTCCCACAAGTCCCGAAAGACGTGCTGTTAGGTGAATTGGACATTCTGAATTCTCCCTCTGTGACCCGAACAGGCGCCGGACTGTGGCGACTAGGGGATTCTCACAGTAACTTCATTGCAGGATTAATGTGAACCTACTTGTGACAATAATAAAGTTTATTATTGCAAAGCCCGAACCTGCTCAACTTTTCCTCATCCCCTCATCCCAGGAATCTACCGACGGAACCTCCTCTGAGCTGTTCCCATTGCAAGGAAGTCCCTCCTTCATAGAATCCCTCCCGTGCAGAAGGAGGCCATTCGGCCCATCGAGTCTGCACCGACCCTCCAAAAGAGCACTCTACCTAGGTCCACTCCTCCCGCCCCATCCCCGTAATCCCACGCATTGATCATGGCCAGTCCCCCTAACCTGCACATCTTTGGACTGTGGGAGGAAACCGGAGCCCCCGGAGGAAACCCACACAGACACTTTGCTTTGTTCCCCCTCCACTTTTCCAGTGCTGGAATCGCTTGAATCTTGGACATTATCCTTACATTCTCAATGTCATTTAGTGGAACACATCATGTGAAAAAGGGCCACAGGACTATTATAGATGGTAACGAAGGGGCAGATCAGGACTCCATTTTACTTTTGGTCATCTAGCTACCAAACGTCCATCCCTTCTGGCAACAGAGTCTCTCTGTAAATATTTTATTTGGTACTGGTTCATTTGACACACTTATTTCTGTGTTTCAATTAATAAAACATACAGGGTCAGACCAGAATGGCAAATATTTGCATCAAAGCAAGCACCATACAGTTTGTGTTGACAAGAATGCTTTATGAATGATTTGGGATCATTTTATACTGTCCAGATGTTAGATCAGTAATCCACATGCTGCTTAAATTCCTGGCCAGGGACAACTGGACAAAACCAGTTGTATTTTAGCAGAAAATGAAAGAGCTAAATTCTGCAAGGGATGGTCTCCATGCACTTTCTTTACTCAAATGGAGCAAAGAATTCCGCTTTCAAATTCAGCAGCCGACAATATGCTTTCCACTCGAGTAGAAATTCAAAAATGTCTCCTCGATTAGAATCGCTCTTGAAGCTTTTCACACATTTAGCTGATACCTCTTTTGCCCCTGGGGTCCTAGAACATAGAACATACAGTGCAGAAGGAGGCCATTCAGCCCATCGAGTCTGCACCGACCCACTTAAGCCCTCACTTCCACCCTATCCCAATAATCCCTCCTAACCTTTTTGGTCACTAAGGGCAATTTATCACGGCCAATCCACCTAACCTGCACGTCTTTGGGGACATGTGGGAGGAAACTGGAGCACCCGGAGGAAACCCACGCGGACACTGGGAGAACGTGCAGACTCCGCACAGAGAGTGACCCAGCGGGGACTAGGGACAGGAGCAGGCCATTCGGCCCCTCGAACCTGCTCCGCCATTCAATAGGATCATGGCTGATCCGACATTCCTCGCACCCACATTCCTGCTCTTTCCCTGTCACCCTTGATACCCTTCCTGAGCAAGAATCTGTCTCAGCCTTAAATATACACAGCTGCCTATGGCCAGTTCCAAAAACTTCACAACCCTTTGAGAGAAGGAATTCCTCCTCATCTCAAGTCTTAAATTGGCACCCCCTTATTCTGAGACTGTTTATTTTTTATAAATATTTTTATTAGTTTTTTTCAATTTTTTTTAAACATCATTTACATTACATGTCTGAAACTATTATTTATCAATCCCTCCCTCGCCACTCACACCCAGTCAACACACAAGCATGGCAGCAAGCAGACCTGCTTCTCGCTTTGGAGATGCCAACCTCGCCAGGCTTCGCGGCGCTGTGAATGTGAGGCGGGACATCCTGCACCCCTGGCGGGTTCGGAGGATCAGCCGCAGGGTCAGCAATGGCTCCTGGAAGGCAGTGTGGGCAGCATGACCACAAGGACCGCCGTCCAATGTTGGAAGAAGACAGCCAACCTCCACCAAGCTGCGTGGGTAAGTTACCACCTCTCTCCTGGCATCAGTTCTGCCTGCCACCCCTCCAATTCCCAAACCCCCCACCCCCCCACCGACATAACACTGGGTGATACCTTGCACCCTCCTCACATCCGATCTTAGTGCTTGTTCCTCAGCACCCCTGGCACCCACCAGCACAACCCCTTCATGTCCGGGTGCGGTGCCCGCACGAGACACCTGCGATCGACCCCTATGACTCATCAAGCACGTGGCTCACAAAGCCCTCTCTTTGTCCCCGCAGGGGAAGATAGCCAATGATAAGCGGGGAAAGGCCAAGGCCAGGGGGGCTGGGGGGGGGGGGGGGGGCAGGATACCAGAGATCCGAGTCCTCACCCCCTATGAGGAACGTGCCCTGGAAGTCCCGGGATTGCCCATGGAGAGTCCAGGCATTGATAGAGAGGTTGGCCGGCCACTACACAGGTGAGGATCCACTGCCCCTTCACCCAGATGACCTGTCTCAAGTGAGTTCTTCATGTCAGACAAAATGATCCTTCCCTCTCAGTGACCACATGTCCACTCCCTTGCAGAATCCCACCTGATGGGAATGAACCATCCGGAGTTGCTCCCCCCTCTGCCACCCAAGAGACTACCTTTTTTATAAATAAATTTAGAGTAACCAATTCATTTTTTTTCCAATTAAGGGGTAATTTAGCGTGGGCCAATCCACCTACCCTGCACATCTTTTGGGTTGTGGGGGGCGAAACCCACGCAAACACGGGGAGAATGTGCAAACTCCACACGGACAGTGACCCAGAGCCGGGAGCGAACCTGTGATTGGCGCCGTGAGGCAGCAGGGCTAACCCACTGCGCCACCGTGCTGCCCCCAAGAGACCACTTTGAAGGAGAGCTCCGAGGAGACCACCATCAAAGCACCACAGCCAACACCCTCACCTCCTCCTCCACAGAGACACACACCTCGGTGGCCGACATTAGTGAACATGCCTCTGGGGCACAATCTGGTGAGCACCACACAGTTACTGATGCACATCAGGTGAAGGCAGGAACATCCAAGAGAGACAACAGTTGGAGGTCTGCTGGATCCCAGGACTCAGCTGAGTCCCAGTCAGATGCCCAGCCTCTGGACAAGGTTATCCCAGAGCTGATGCAGATGCTAAGACACAGCCATGGAATTCAGGAGGGCGTGTCAGCGACATTTCAGTGAGTGCATAGCCAATTGGAGGAGTCCCAAAGACTATGGGTGCAGATGTTGCTGACAATGCGAGGCACCGAGGTCAACACTGCTAGGGTGGTGACTGCAGTGGAAAGCCTGCAACACCAGGTCAGCGTCTTGAGTGGTGGTGTCCAAGGCATGACTCAGTCAGTGACGAGCACGGCTGAAGGCCTTGGTATCATGTCCCAGTTGCTGAGAGACATGTCCCATAAGCAGGTGCACATTGCCAAGGCACTGCAGAGCATGGCCCAGTTGCTGAGGGGCGGGTCCCAGATGCAGGTAGACATTGCCAGGGCACTGGGAGCGTGGCCCAGTCACTGAGGGGCACCGCCGAAGGTGTCGACATCATGCTGCAGGCTTTGGGGAGGGGTCAGGGCTGGCAGAGACAGATGACCCAGAGGATTCTGGAGCTCACTCCAGCTGCCCCTCCATCCCGGGACCCTCAAATCCCCCAACATTCACCCACCCTTACATGTCTCTCCTTCTCTCAGAGTGCCATCCTCCGAGTCAGTTGTCCTGGCAAACCTTGCTCTGCACACTCACTGCAAGAATCCCTCGACCCGGGATCCCAGACCCCTGCCGGGAACATTAGGGAAACTGCTCAGGTGCCCTCCACGACCCACACACATCCCCAGTGCTGAAGCCCTGCTCTTTCGTGTTTGATTGGTGACAGTCTCCTCTGTGGTTCTGATGCTCCTCGGGTTCAGGCACACAGTTCCAGCTTCAAGGTTTGCTGGAAGTGCAAGGGCACAGTAGCACAGTGGTTTGCACTGTTGCTTCACCGTGCCAGGGTCCCAGGTTCGATTCCCGGCTCGGGTCACTGTCTGTGCGGAGTCTGCACGTTTGCCCCGTGTGTGCGTGGGTTTCCTCCGGGTGCTCCGGTTTCCTCCCACAAGTCCCGAAAGACGTGCTATTGGGTGAATTGGGCATTCTGAATTCTCCCTCTGTGACCCGAACAGGCGCCGGAATGTGGCGACTAGGGGCTTTTCACAGTAACTTCATTGCAGCGTTAATGTAAGCCGACTTGTGTCAATAAAGATTATTATTATTGTTATTAATCATCCTCTGAGACACGGCATGTATGCCCTCAAGGAGGCACTTGAGAGTTGAGGAGTGTGAAGTGCTATCACAACTAAGAAGGCTAATTCCCCATTTGAAATTGCATTTGGCTGTGGAGGCAGAGGCTGCTCACAGTCAAAGCGAGTTAAAGTGACTGTCAGGATAGAAGCCACAGCAAGGCTCTGTCCTGGATGTGTTTGGTGGGACAGACAGGCAGCAGCCCCCTGTTATGGGTCTCCACAATATTTAAAGGTGGCTTGAAGGCCTCACAGATGCAAAGACCCTCACCACCCCTCCCCCCCCCCCCCCACCAGCTGAGGGGTGACCCCGGAACTAGAAAGCTTCAGGCACCTGAGCAAGCCTAATCCCCTGAGGGGTCTCCCTGGGCAGCTCCGATGCCCTGGAGCTGCATGCAGGAACATGGAAATGGCTCCTCCCTCCTCACTTCCCCCCAGCAGCCACTGCGCTAGCTTCATGTTTTTGAATAGGGGAACCAAACAACGCTTGCGTGATGTCTCATTGTGGAGACGGGTAATTCCCAGGAGGCCGCTGCATTCGACTTCAATCTTCAATCTTGCTTATCAGCTTGAAATGAATGCAATGAAGGTGAATGATAAGCTCGCCATTTGTGGGTGGGATCCGAAACTCGCTATCTGGAGCGGGTTAGATGAATCGCAAAGTGTTTCACGCCCAGCGCGAATCTCGATTTCGGCCTTTCCCGCTATTTACCCGGCGTGCCCAGGTCTGCCCAGGTACAACGCGGTGGTTAAATCACGCCCAGAGCGTGGAAGCATCCATTATAAAAAGCAGAACGGGAAGCAACAAAGATTGCGACGCTCTGGAAGACAATGAGAGTTTCCTGCATATGATGATCGTTCAATCTGTGAGTAAACAAATTTAAGTTAATAAATTGAAACTGCTGTCAAACAATCCAATCACTATGGCAGAATAAAACAAGAGGTAACTGAAGCATCCTCAGTATTATCACAATTAAGAATTCACTCTTTAAAGACAATCCTGGTAACTGATTAAAAGGAATCTAATTTTCAGTAAATTGCATTGCATACTGATTACATAGTATATTATTTATAGTTTAGAATAGTATATTATTTAGAAAATTCACTCGAATGATTACTGTGAGAAATATATCAAAAAACTACTATCTATAATAAATTATCCTAGAGCTACTGCAAGTATGACTATCCACTAACACTACTATCTCCCAACTCCTCAAAGTCGAGAGTCACGTGGTAGTTCTCTACTGCCACCTGCTGGTTGGAGGTCGTATACTTTATTATTTACATGATTGCTTATGCATATCATCGCTTGGGACTTGGGACATTAAAGCCAGCCCAGATAGGAGCTGTACTGCTGTGTGCGGTCCCTCTGTGACCACTGAAGAGATTGATCGTTTAAGACTGAGATTGGGACGATTTATTTCTCTCAAAGGGTCATTAGAGTGTGGAATCCTCTTCCCTAGAAGGTGGCGGAGGCTTGGCCGACATTCAAGGTAGGGTCAGGCAGATTTTTGTTCGACAAGAGAGTCAAGGGTTTGGGCGTGGGGGAGGGGGGCGGGGGGCGGGGTGCAGACAGGCAAGTGGTGTTGAGACGATAACCAGATCAGGCATTATCTGATTGAATGGTGGAGCAGGCGCGAGTGGCCTACTTCTGCTCCAGAGTCCAATGTTCTTAGATACAGCACAGAATGAGGCCATCCGACTCCATGCTCGTGTTTATGCTCCATGTGCGCCTCCTCCCAATGCACTTCATGTCACCCTATCAGCATAGTCTTCCATTCTTTTCTCCACCATGTGTTTACTTCAGCTGTCAAATAGGCACACAAGTAAAAGGAGGAGCCCATTGCCCCATTCATATGAAACGTGGCTGATCTGGACGTCAACTCTGTTTTCCCACCTTTAATCCAAATCCCTTCCCGCCCTTGAATAAAAATAACAACGGAATCATTCCTTCCATCCTGTTGCCTCTCAGTCTCTCCATTTAATCACTGGAGATATACCTCAGCTATTTGTACAGTGTGTGCAGGGGCAGCACGGTAGCACAGTGGTTAGCACAATTGCTTCACAGCTCCAGGGTCCCAGGTTCGATTCCCCGTTGGGTCACTGTCTGTGCGGAGTCTGCACATCCTCCCCGTGTGTGCGTGGGTTTCCTCCGGGTGCTCCGGTTTCCTCCCACAGTCCAAAGATGTGCGGGTTAGGTGGATTGACCAAGCTAAATTGTCCCTTAGTGTCCAAATAAGGTTGGGTGGGGTTACGGGGATAGGGTGGAGGAGTGGGCTTGAGTGCGGTGGTCTTTCCAAGGGCCGGTGCAGACTCGATGGGCCGAATGGCCTCCTTCTGCACTGTAAGTTCTATGATTTCTTGACCAATCTGAATGAATCAGATGGTGCGAACTTGTTTGAGGCCATTTTAATTGGGCTAATATGGGTGGCACTGGGTGGCCCCAGTATTACTGGACAGAGTCAATACCCCCGCACACTATAAATGGACAGTAATCTTTGGCTGATTTTCTCTTTCTGGTCCCAGTATTTGCAATGTCAAACTCAGCCTGGAAATCATCTCGCTTTCTGGATCTCAATCACACGCCAAGTGTGTGAGCATATCCATTTAGCTGCGGAGACAGCTCCCCCCATTGAGAGCAACAAGCAAATGACTGCACTGATGGCGAGTACGGTCCACGTGTAGGACTGAACCGGCCATTTTGAGAATTAATTGAGCATGCTCGTCATGGGAAGCAGAGGATTTGCTCTGGTATCAGTTCCCTATCTGAGGTTATCACTTGAGTTTCTATATTGTGTCTGCAATTCTCCAGTCCTCTGGCACGTTTGATTTAATTTAACAATCTTTATTGTCACAAGTAGGCTTACATTAACACTGCAACAAAGTTACTGTGAAAAGCCACTAGTCGCCACATTCCGGCGCCTGTTCGGGTACACTGAGGGAAAATTCAGAATGCCCAATTCACCTAACAGCACATCTTTCGGGACATGTGGGAGGAAACCGGAGCACCCGGAGGAAACCCACGCAGACACGGGGACAACGTGCAGACTCCGCACAGACAGTGACCCAAGCCGGGAATCGAACCTGGGACCCTGGAGCTGTGAAGCAACTGTGCTAACCACTGTGCTACCATGCCGAGACGATGGGCTAGATTCTCCACCACTGGAATCCTCCGTTGCGCCCATGACTGACAGTTTCCCGGCGGCATGAGGTGGCCGCAATGGAAAACCCCATTGGCAGGTGGCGGGAACGGAGAATCCTGCTGCCGGCGAGAGGGTGCCACCCAGGAAAACACGGCTGGCGGACCCAAGACTCCCGTCCAATCACAATGGGTCCTGGCTGAGAAGGAAGGTCTTCCAGCCATAATCTAACCAAGGGTCAACTGAGGGCCCAGAATCAACTGTCTGCGACCAAGTCAGTTGGTGAGAGGAATTAATGTGATGAACTCTTTGAGTAACTGCTTTTCTCCATGCCAGAGAGAAGAGAAGAAAAAGAAACACAGAAGAAGAAGGACCCCGAGTTGGCTCTCTCTCTCTCCATCCATCCTGCAAGCTTGAGACCTGCCTGTTGTTTGACCAGCGGTACATAGTGTGCAGCACCTGCAAAACCAACCCAGCTGCTGCTGACTCCAGGAGACCAAATCAAAATTACCTGTCAACATGTTTAAATCATCCTGTTGCAGAATTTCAAAAGACCATTGAGCACAGCCTGAAATCTGCATGGCATCAATGTACCACATTTTTGATTTTGAACAACTCCCATTTTGCAACTTACTTGTGTGTGTGAATCCTTGTGTGGGAGTCAGAGGCCGGGATTCTCCGGTATCCGGCGGGTCGGGCCGTACCGACGCCAAACAGCGGCGTGAACCACTCTGGTGTCGGGCCGCCCGGAAGGTGCTGAATTCTCCGCACCTTCGGGGGCTGGGCCGGCGCTGGAGTGATTGGCGCCGCGCCACCTGGCGCGGAACGGCCTCCGCCGGCCGGCACGAGTTGCCACATGCGCAGGAGCGCCAGCGTGTTCCCAGAACCGCTGGCGTGATTCCTGCGCATGCGCAGGGGGTTTCTTCTCCGCCTCCGCCATGGCGGAGGTTGACAGCGGCCGGCGCGGAGGGAAAGAGTGCCCCCACGGCACAGGCCCGCCCGCAGATCAGTGGGCCCCGATCACGGGCCAGGCCACCGTGGAGGGGCCCCCCCCCCAGGGCCGGATCCCCCCATGCCCCCCCCCCCAAGGACTCCGCAGGCCGTCCTCAGAGCCAGGTCCCGCTGGTACGGACCTGATGAAATCGACGCCGGCGGGACTGGCTGTAAACGGGGGGCCGCAAGGCCCATCAGGGACCGGAAAATCGCTGGGGGGCCACTGCCAACGGCGCCCGACCGGCGCAATCCCCGCCCCCACCAAAAAAACGTCGCCGGAGAATTTGGGCAGCAGAATCACTGGCTTTGCCACAGCTGACCATTAAGAGCTGGGGTTAATTCCACGGATGAGCAGAATTTTCACTGAAATGTGTATAACAGGATAAGAGGCGCGTTTGTTTGGTATGTTAGACTTATATATTCTCAGTTATTTGTGCATCCGAAGTAGGGCTTGTACTGCACCGAAAGTAGAGCTCGCCACTGCCTCTGTCATGCAGGCGAACCGCAGGAATAATCATGGCTCCTCATTCACACAGCACTGTGTGTGTGAAATTCAGGAGTAACAGCGCCGTGTGTGTGAAATTCAGGAGTAACAGCACCATGTGTGTGAAATTCAGGAGTAACAGCACCGTGTGTGTGAAATTCAGGAGTAACAGCACTGTGTGCGTGAAATTCAGGAGTAACAGCACCGTGTGTGTGAAATTCAGGAGTAACAACGTGTGTGTGAAATTCAGGAGTAACAGCACCGTGTGTGTGAAATTCAGGAGTAACAGCACTGTGTGCGTGAAATTCAGGTGTAACAGCACTGTGTGCGTGAAATTCAGGTGTAACAGCACTGTGTGCGTGAAATTCAGGTGTAACAGCACTGTGTGCGTGAAATTCAGGAGTAACAGCACCGTGTGTGTGAAATTCAGGAGTAACAGCACCATGTGTGTGAAATTCAGGAGTAACAGCACCGTGTGTGTGAAATTCAGGAGTAACAGCACTGTGTGCGTGAAATTCAGGTGTAACAGCACTGTGTGCGTGAAATTCAGGAGTAACAGCACCGTGTGTGTGAAATTCAGGTGTAACAGCACCATGTGTGTGAAATTCAGGAGTAACTGCACCGTGTGTGTGAAATTCAGGAGTAACAGCACCGTGTGTGTGAAATTCAGGAGTAACAGCACCGTTTGTGTGAAATTCAGGAGTAACAGCACCGTGTGTGTGAAATTCAGGAGGAATAACACCGTGTGTGTGAAATTCAGGAGTAACAGCACCATGTGTGTGAAATTCAGGAGTAACTGCACCGTGTGTGTGAAATTCAGGAGTAACAGCACCGTGTGTGTGAAATTCAGGAGTAACAGCACCGTTTGTGTGAAATTCAGGAGTAACAGCACCGTGTGTGTGAAATTCAGGAGGAATAACACCGTGTGTGTGAAATTCAGGAGTAACAGCACAGTGCGTGTGAAATTCAGGTGAAACAGCACCGTGTGTGTGAAATTCAGGAGTAACAGCACCGTGTGTGTGAAATTCAGGAGTAACTGCACCGTGTGTGTGAAATTCAAGAGTAACAGCAACGTGTGTGTGAAATTCAGGAGTAACAGCACCGTGTGTGTGAAATTCAGGAGTAACTGCACCGTGTGTGTGAAATTCAGGAGTAACAGCACCGTGTGTGTGTGAAATTCAGGAGGAATAACACCGTGTGTGTGAAATTCAGGTGAAACAGCACCGTGTGTGTGAAATTCAGGAGGAATAACACCGTGCGTGTGAAATTCAGGAGTAACTGCACCGTGTGTGTGAAATTCAGGAGTAACAGCACCGTGTGTGCGAAATTCAGGAGTAACAGCACCGTGTGTGCGAAATTCAGGAGTAACAGCACCGTGTGTGTGAAATTCAGGTGAAACAGCACCGTGTGTGTGAAATTCAGGAGTAACTGCACCGTGTGTGTGAAATTCAGGAGTAACAGCACCATGTGTGAAATTCATGAGTAACAGCACCGTGTGTGCGAAATTCAGGAGTAACAACACCGTGTGTGTGAAATTCAGGAGTAACAGCACCGTGTGTGTGAAATTCAGGAGTAACAACACCGTGTGTGTGAAATTCAGGTGAAACAGCACCGTGTGTGAAATTCAGGAGTAACAGCACCCTGCGTGTGAAATTCAGGAGTAACAGCACACTGCGTGTGAAATTCAGGAGTAACAGCACCGTGTGTGTGAAATTCAGGAGTAACAGCACCATGTGTGAAATTCATGAGTAACAGCACCGTGTGTGTGAAATT
Organism: Scyliorhinus torazame; assembly: GCF_047496885.1. Taxonomy (NCBI): domain Eukaryota; kingdom Metazoa; phylum Chordata; class Chondrichthyes; order Carcharhiniformes; family Scyliorhinidae; genus Scyliorhinus; species Scyliorhinus torazame. The sequence continues at coordinate 21,349,984 of NC_092738.1, read as the reverse complement.
CAGGAGTAACAACACCGTGTGTGTGAAATTCAGGAGTAACAGCACCGTGTGTGTGAAATTCAGGAGGAATAACACCGTGTGTGTGAAATTCAGGAGTAACAGCACCGTGTGTGTGAAATTCAGGAGTAACAGCACCGTGTGTGTGAAATTCAGGAGTAACAGCACCATGTGTGAAATTCATGAGTAACAGCACCGTGTGTGTGAAATTCAGGAGTAACAGCACCGTGTGTGTGAAATTCAGGTGAAACAGCACCGTGTGTGTGAAATTCAGGAGTAACAGCACCATGTGTGAAATTCATGAGTAACAGCACCGTGTGTGTGAAATTCAGGAGTAACAGCACAGTGCGTGTGAAATTCAGGTGAAACAGCACCGTGTGTGTGAAATTCAGGAGTAACAGCACCGTGTGTGTGAAATTCAGGAGTAACTGCACCGTGTGTGTGAAATTCAAGAGTAACAGCAACGTGTGTGTGAAATTCAGGAGTAACAGCACCGTGTGTGTGAAATTCAGGAGTAACTGCACCGTGTGTGTGAAATTCAGGAGTAACAGCACCGTGTGTGTGTGAAATTCAGGAGGAATAACACCGTGTGTGTGAAATTCAGGTGAAACAGCACCGTGTGTGTGAAATTCAGGAGGAATAACACCGTGCGTGTGAAATTCAGGAGTAACTGCACCGTGTGTGTGAAATTCAGGAGTAACAGCACCGTGTGTGCGAAATTCAGGAGTAACAGCACCGTGTGTGCGAAATTCAGGAGTAACAGCACCGTGTGTGTGAAATTCAGGTGAAACAGCACCGTGTGTGTGAAATTCAGGAGTAACTGCACCGTGTGTGTGAAATTCAGGAGTAACAGCACCATGTGTGAAATTCATGAGTAACAGCACCGTGTGTGCGAAATTCAGGAGTAACAACACCGTGTGTGTGAAATTCAGGAGTAACAGCACCGTGTGTGTGAAATTCAGGAGTAACAACACCGTGTGTGTGAAATTCAGGTGAAACAGCACCGTGTGTGAAATTCAGGAGTAACAGCACCCTGCGTGTGAAATTCAGGAGTAACAGCACACTGCGTGTGAAATTCAGGAGTAACAGCACCGTGTGTGTGAAATTCAGGAGTAACAGCACCATGTGTGAAATTCATGAGTAACAGCACCGTGTGTGTGAAATTCAGGAGTAACAACACCGTGTGTGTGAAATTCAGGAGTAACAGCACCGTGTGTGTGAAATTCAGGAGGAATAACACCGTGTGTGTGAAATTCAGGAGTAACAGCACCGTGTGTGTGAAATTCAGGAGTAACAGCACCGTGTGTGTGAAATTCAGGAGTAACAGCACCATGTGTGAAATTCATGAGTAACAGCACCGTGTGTGTGAAATTCAGGAGTAACAGCACCGTGTGTGTGAATTCAGGAGTAACAGCACCGTGTAGGTGAAATTCAGGAGTAACAGCACCATGTGTGAAATTCAGGAGCAACAGCACCGTGTGTGTGAAATTCAGGAGTAACAGCACAGTGTGTGAAATTCAGGAGTAACTGCACCGTGTGTGTGAAATTCAGGAGTAACAGCACCCTGTGTGTGAAATTCAGGTGAAACAGCACCGTGTGTGTGAAATTCAGGAGTAACTGCACCGTGTGTGTGAAATTCAGGAGTAACTGCACCGTGTGTGTGAAATTCAGGAGTAACAGCACCGTGTGTGTGAAATTCAGGAGGAATAACACCGTGCGTGTGAAATTCAGGTGAAACAGCACCGTGTGTGTGAAATTCAGGAGTAACAGCACCGTGTGCGTGAAATTCAGGAGTAACTGCACCGTGTGTGTGAAATTCAGGAGTAACAGCACCGTGTGTGTGAAATTCAGGAGGAATAACACCCTGCGTGTGAAATTCAGGTGAAACAGCACCGTGCGTGTGAAATTCAGGAGTAAAAGCACCCTGCGTGTGAAATTCAGGAGTAACAGCACCCTGCGTGTGAAATTCAGGAGTAACAGCACCGTGTGTGTGAAATTCAGGAGTAACAGCACCGTGTGTGTGAAATTCAGGAGTAACAGCACAGTGTGTGTGAAATTCAGGAGGAATAACACCGTGTATGTGAAATTCAGGAGTAACAGCACCGTGTGTGTGAAATTCAGGAGTAACAGCCCCGAGTGTGTGAAATTCAGGAGTAACAGCACCGTGTGTGTGAAATTCAGGAGTAACAGCACAGTATGTGTGAAATTCAGGAGGAATAACACTGTGCGTGTGAAATTCAGGAGTAACAGCACCGTGTGTGTGAAATTCAGGAGTAACAGCACCGTGTGTGTGAAATTCAGGAGTAACAGCACCGTGTGTGTGAAATTCAGGAGTAACAGCAACGTGTATGTGAAATTCAGGTGTAACATCACCGTGTGTAAAATTCAGGAGTAACAGCACCGTGTGTGTGAAATTCAGGAGTAACAGCACCGTGTGTGTGAAATTCAGGAGTGACAGCACCATGTGTGTGAAATTCAGGAGTAAAAGCACCGAGCGTGTGAAATTCAGGAGGAACAGCACCCTGCGTGTGAAATTCAGGAGTAACAGCACCGTGTGTGTGAAATTCAGGAGTAACAGCACAGTGTGTGTGAAATTCAGGTGAAACAGCACCGTGTGTGTGAAATTGAGGAGTAACAGCACCGCGTGTGTGTGAAATTCAGGACGAATAACACCGTGCGTGTGAAATTCAGGTGAAACAGCACCGTGTGTGTGAAATTCAGGAGTAACAGCACCGTGTGTGTGAAATTCAGGAGTAACAGCACCGTGTGTGTGAAATTCAGGAGTAACAGCACCGTGTGTGTGAAATTCAGGAGTAACAGCTCCGTGTGTGTGAAATTCAGGAGTAACAGCTCCGTGTGAGTTAATTCAGGAGTGACAGCACCCTGTGTGTGAAGTTCAGGAGTAACAGCACCGTATGTGTGAACTTCAGGACTAACAGCTCCGTGTGTGTGAAATTCAGGAGTAACAGCACCGTGTGTGTGAAATTAAGGAGTAACAACACCGTGTGTGTGAAATTCAGGAGTAACAGCACCGTGTGTGTGAAATTCAGGAGTAACAACACCGTGTGTGTGAAATTCAGGTGAAACAGCACCGTGTGTGAAATTCAGGAGTAACAGCACCCTGCGTGTGAAATTCAGGAGTAACAGCACACTGCGTGTGAAATTCAGGAGTAACAGCACCGTGTGTGTGAAATTCAGGAGTAACAGCACCATGTGTGAAATTCATGAGTAACAGCACCGTGTGTGTGAAATTCAGGAGTAACAACACCGTGTGTGTGAAATTCAGGAGTAACAGCACCGTGTGTGTGAAATTCAGGAGGAATAACACCGTGTGTGTGAAATTCAGGAGTAACAGCACCGTGTGTGTGAAATTCAGGAGTAACAGCACCGTGTGTGTGAAATTCAGGAGTAACAGCACCATGTGTGAAATTCATGAGTAACAGCACCGTGTGTGTGAAATTCAGGAGTAACAGCACCGTGTGTGTGAAATTCAGGTGAAACAGCACCGTGTGTGTGAAATTCAGGAGTAACAGCACCATGTGTGAAATTCATGAGTAACAGCACCGTGTGTGTGAAATTCAGGAGTAACAGCACAGTGCGTGTGAAATTCAGGTGAAACAGCACCGTGTGTGTGAAATTCAGGAGTAACAGCACCGTGTGTGTGAAATTCAGGAGTAACTGCACCGTGTGTGTGAAATTCAAGAGTAACAGCAACGTGTGTGTGAAATTCAGGAGTAACAGCACCGTGTGTGTGAAATTCAGGAGTAACTGCACCGTGTGTGTGAAATTCAGGAGTAACAGCACCGTGTGTGTGTGAAATTCAGGAGGAATAACACCGTGTGTGTGAAATTCAGGTGAAACAGCACCGTGTGTGTGAAATTCAGGAGGAATAACACCGTGCGTGTGAAATTCAGGAGTAACTGCACCGTGTGTGTGAAATTCAGGAGTAACAGCACCGTGTGTGCGAAATTCAGGAGTAACAGCACCGTGTGTGCGAAATTCAGGAGTAACAGCACCGTGTGTGTGAAATTCAGGTGAAACAGCACCGTGTGTGTGAAATTCAGGAGTAACTGCACCGTGTGTGTGAAATTCAGGAGTAACAGCACCATGTGTGAAATTCATGAGTAACAGCACCGTGTGTGCGAAATTCAGGAGTAACAACACCGTGTGTGTGAAATTCAGGAGTAACAGCACCGTGTGTGTGAAATTCAGGAGTAACAACACCGTGTGTGTGAAATTCAGGTGAAACAGCACCGTGTGTGAAATTCAGGAGTAACAGCACCCTGCGTGTGAAATTCAGGAGTAACAGCACACTGCGTGTGAAATTCAGGAGTAACAGCACCGTGTGTGTGAAATTCAGGAGTAACAGCACCATGTGTGAAATTCATGAGTAACAGCACCGTGTGTGTGAAATTCAGGAGTAACAACACCGTGTGTGTGAAATTCAGGAGTAACAGCACCGTGTGTGTGAAATTCAGGAGGAATAACACCGTGTGTGTGAAATTCAGGAGTAACAGCACCGTGTGTGTGAAATTCAGGAGTAACAGCACCGTGTGTGTGAAATTCAGGAGTAACAGCACCATGTGTGAAATTCATGAGTAACAGCACCGTGTGTGTGAAATTCAGGAGTAACAGCACCGTGTGTGTGAATTCAGGAGTAACAGCACCGTGTAGGTGAAATTCAGGAGTAACAGCACCATGTGTGAAATTCAGGAGCAACAGCACCGTGTGTGTGAAATTCAGGAGTAACAGCACAGTGTGTGAAATTCAGGAGTAACTGCACCGTGTGTGTGAAATTCAGGAGTAACAGCACCCTGTGTGTGAAATTCAGGTGAAACAGCACCGTGTGTGTGAAATTCAGGAGTAACTGCACCGTGTGTGTGAAATTCAGGAGTAACTGCACCGTGTGTGTGAAATTCAGGAGTAACAGCACCGTGTGTGTGAAATTCAGGAGGAATAACACCGTGCGTGTGAAATTCAGGTGAAACAGCACCGTGTGTGTGAAATTCAGGAGTAACAGCACCGTGTGCGTGAAATTCAGGAGTAACTGCACCGTGTGTGTGAAATTCAGGAGTAACAGCACCGTGTGTGTGAAATTCAGGAGGAATAACACCCTGCGTGTGAAATTCAGGTGAAACAGCACCGTGCGTGTGAAATTCAGGAGTAAAAGCACCCTGCGTGTGAAATTCAGGAGTAACAGCACCCTGCGTGTGAAATTCAGGAGTAACAGCACCGTGTGTGTGAAATTCAGGAGTAACAGCACCGTGTGTGTGAAATTCAGGAGTAACAGCACAGTGTGTGTGAAATTCAGGAGGAATAACACCGTGTATGTGAAATTCAGGAGTAACAGCACCGTGTGTGTGAAATTCAGGAGTAACAGCCCCGAGTGTGTGAAATTCAGGAGTAACAGCACCGTGTGTGTGAAATTCAGGAGTAACAGCACAGTATGTGTGAAATTCAGGAGGAATAACACTGTGCGTGTGAAATTCAGGAGTAACAGCACCGTGTGTGTGAAATTCAGGAGTAACAGCACCGTGTGTGTGAAATTCAGGAGTAACAGCACCGTGTGTGTGAAATTCAGGAGTAACAGCAACGTGTATGTGAAATTCAGGTGTAACATCACCGTGTGTAAAATTCAGGAGTAACAGCACCGTGTGTGTGAAATTCAGGAGTAACAGCACCGTGTGTGTGAAATTCAGGAGTGACAGCACCATGTGTGTGAAATTCAGGAGTAAAAGCACCGAGCGTGTGAAATTCAGGAGGAACAGCACCCTGCGTGTGAAATTCAGGAGTAACAGCACCGTGTGTGTGAAATTCAGGAGTAACAGCACAGTGTGTGTGAAATTCAGGTGAAACAGCACCGTGTGTGTGAAATTGAGGAGTAACAGCACCGCGTGTGTGTGAAATTCAGGACGAATAACACCGTGCGTGTGAAATTCAGGTGAAACAGCACCGTGTGTGTGAAATTCAGGAGTAACAGCACCGTGTGTGTGAAATTCAGGAGTAACAGCACCGTGTGTGTGAAATTCAGGAGTAACAGCACCGTGTGTGTGAAATTCAGGAGTAACAGCTCCGTGTGTGTGAAATTCAGGAGTAACAGCTCCGTGTGAGTTAATTCAGGAGTGACAGCACCCTGTGTGTGAAGTTCAGGAGTAACAGCACCGTATGTGTGAACTTCAGGACTAACAGCTCCGTGTGTGTGAAATTCAGGAGTAACAGCACCGTGTGTGTGAAATTAAGGAGTAACAGCTCCGTGTGACTTAATTCAGGAGTGACAGCACTCTGTGTGTGAAATTCAGAAGTAACAGCTCCGTGTGTGTGAAATTCAGGAGTAACAGCACCGTGTGTGTGAAATTCAGGAGTAACAGCACCGTGTGTGTGAAATTCAGGAGGAACAGCACCATGTGTGTGAAATTCAGGAGTAACAGCACTGTGTGCGTGAAATTCAGGAGTAACAGCACTGTGTGCGTGAAATTCAGGTGTAACAGCACTGTGTGCGTGAAATTCAGGTGTAACAGCACCGTGTGTGTGAAATTCAGGAGTAACAGCGCCGTGTGTGTGAAATTCAGGAGTAACAGCACTGTGTGCGTGAAATTCAGGAGTAACAGCACTGTGTGCGTGAAATTCAGGTGTAACAGCATCGTGTGTGTGAAATTCAGGAGTAACAACACCGTGTGTGTGAAATTCAGGAGTAACAGCACCGTGTGTGTGAAATTCAGGAGTAACAGCACCGTGTGTGTGAAATTCAGGAGTAACAGCACCGTGTGTGTGAAATTCAGGAGTAACAGCACTGTGTGCGTGAAATTCAGGAGTAACAGCACCGTGTGTGTGAAATTCAGGAGTAACAACGTGTGTGTGAAATTCAGGAGTAACAGCACCGTGTGTGTGAAATTCAGGAGTAACAGCACCATGTGTGTGAAATTCAGGAGTAACAGCACCGTGTGTGTGAAATTCAGGAGTAACAGCACTGTGTGCGTGAAATTCAGGTGTAACAGCACTGTGTGCGTGAAATTCAGGAGTAACAGCACCGTGTGTGTGAAATTCAGGAGTAACAGCACCATGTGTGTGAAATTCAGGAGTAACAGCACCGTGTGTGTGAAATTCAGGAGTAACAGCACCGTGTGTGTGAAATTCAGGAGTAACAGCACCATGTGTGAAATTCATGAGCAACAGCACCGTGTGTGTGAAATTCAGGAGTAACAGCACCGTGTGTGTGAATTCAGGAGTAACAGCACCGTGTAGGTGAAATTCAGGAGTAACAGCACCATGTGTGAAATTCAGGAGCAACAGCACCGTGTGTGTGAAATTCAGGAGTAACAGCACCGTGTGTGTGAAATTCAGGAGTAACAGCACAGTGTGTGAAATTCAGGAGTAACTGCACCCTGTGTGTGAAATTCAGGTGAAACAGCACCGTGTGTGTGAAATTCAGGAGTAACTGCACCGTGTGTGTGAAATTCAGGAGTAACTGCACCGTGTGTGTGAAATTCAGGAGTAACAGCACCGTGTGTGTGAAATTCAGGAGGAATAACACCGTGCGTGTGAAATTCAGGTGAAACAGCACCGTGTTTGTGAAATTCAGGAGTAACAGCACCGTGTGCGTGAAATTCAGGAGTAACTGCACCGTGTGTGTGAAATTCAGGAGTAACAGCACTGTGTGTGTGAAATTCAGGAGTAACAGCACCGTGTGTGTGAAATTCAGGAGTAACAGCACCGTGTGTGTGAAATTCAGGAGTAACAGCTCCGTGTGTGTGAAATTCAGGAGTAACAGCTCCGTGTGAGTTAATTCAGGAGTGACAGCACCCTGTGTGTGAAGTTCAGGAGTAACAGCACCGTATGTGTGAACTTCAGGACTAACAGCTCCGTGTGTGTGAAATTCAGGAGTAACAGCACCGTGTGTGTGAAATTAAGGAGTAACAGCTCCGTGTGACTTAATTCAGGAGTGACAGCACTCTGTGTGTGAAATTCAGAAGTAACAGCTCCGTGTGTGTGAAATTCAGGAGTAACAGCACCGTGTGTGTGAAATTCAGGAGTAACAGCACCGTGTGTGTGAAATTCAGGAGGAACAGCACCATGTGTGTGAAATTCAGGAGTAACAGCACTGTGTGCGTGAAATTCAGGAGTAACAGCACTGTGTGCGTGAAATTCAGGTGTAACAGCACTGTGTGCGTGAAATTCAGGTGTAACAGCACCGTGTGTGTGAAATTCAGGAGTAACAGCGCCGTGTGTGTGAAATTCAGGAGTAACAGCACTGTGTGCGTGAAATTCAGGAGTAACAGCACTGTGTGCGTGAAATTCAGGTGTAACAGCATCGTGTGTGTGAAATTCAGGAGTAACAACACCGTGTGTGTGAAATTCAGGAGTAACAGCACCGTGTGTGTGAAATTCAGGAGTAACAGCACCGTGTGTGTGAAATTCAGGAGTAACAGCACCGTGTGTGTGAAATTCAGGAGTAACAGCACTGTGTGCGTGAAATTCAGGAGTAACAGCACCGTGTGTGTGAAATTCAGGAGTAACAACGTGTGTGTGAAATTCAGGAGTAACAGCACCGTGTGTGTGAAATTCAGGAGTAACAGCACCATGTGTGTGAAATTCAGGAGTAACAGCACCGTGTGTGTGAAATTCAGGAGTAACAGCACTGTGTGCGTGAAATTCAGGTGTAACAGCACTGTGTGCGTGAAATTCAGGAGTAACAGCACCGTGTGTGTGAAATTCAGGAGTAACAGCACCATGTGTGTGAAATTCAGGAGTAACAGCACCGTGTGTGTGAAATTCAGGAGTAACAGCACCGTGTGTGTGAAATTCAGGAGTAACAGCACCATGTGTGAAATTCATGAGCAACAGCACCGTGTGTGTGAAATTCAGGAGTAACAGCACCGTGTGTGTGAATTCAGGAGTAACAGCACCGTGTAGGTGAAATTCAGGAGTAACAGCACCATGTGTGAAATTCAGGAGCAACAGCACCGTGTGTGTGAAATTCAGGAGTAACAGCACCGTGTGTGTGAAATTCAGGAGTAACAGCACAGTGTGTGAAATTCAGGAGTAACTGCACCCTGTGTGTGAAATTCAGGTGAAACAGCACCGTGTGTGTGAAATTCAGGAGTAACTGCACCGTGTGTGTGAAATTCAGGAGTAACTGCACCGTGTGTGTGAAATTCAGGAGTAACAGCACCGTGTGTGTGAAATTCAGGAGGAATAACACCGTGCGTGTGAAATTCAGGTGAAACAGCACCGTGTTTGTGAAATTCAGGAGTAACAGCACCGTGTGCGTGAAATTCAGGAGTAACTGCACCGTGTGTGTGAAATTCAGGAGTGACAGCACTGTGTGTGTGAAATTCAGGAGGAATAACACCGTGCGTGTGAAATTCAGGTGAAACAGCACCGTGCGTGTGAAATTCAGGAGTAAAAGCACCCTGCGTGTGAAATTCAGGAGTAACAGCACCCTGCGTGTGAAATTCAGGAGTAACAGCACCGTGTGTGTGAAATTCAGGAGTAACAGCACCGTGTGTGTGAAATTCAGGAGGAATAACACCGTGTATGTGAAATTCAGGAGTAACAGCACCGTGTGTGTGAAATTCAGGAGTAACAGCCCCGAGTGTGTGAAATTCAGGAGTAACAGCACCGTGTGTGTGAAATTCAGGAGTAACAGCACAGTGTGTGTGAAATTCAGGAGGAATAACACTGTGCGTGTGAAATTCAGGAGTAACAGCACCGTGTGTGTGAAATTCAGGAGTAACAGCACCGTGTGTGTGAAATTCAGGAGTAACAGCACCGTGTGTGTGAAATTCAGGAGTAACAGCAACGTGTGTGTGAAATTCAGGTGTCACATCACCGTGTGTAAAATTCAGGAGTAACAGCACCATGTGTGTGAAATTCAGGAGTAACAGCACCGAGCGTGTGAAATTCAGGAGGAACAGCACCCTGCGTGTGAAATTCAGGAGTAACAGCACCGTGTGTGTGTAATTCAGGAGTAACAGCACCGTGTGTGTGAAATTCAGGTGAAACAGCACCGTGTGTGTGAAATTGAGGAGTAACAGCTCCGCGTGTGTGTGAAATTCAGGACGAATAACACCGTGCGTGTGAAATTCAGGTGAAACAGCACCGTGTGTGTGAAATTCAGGAGTAACAGCACCGTGTGTGTGAAATTCAGGAGTAACAGCACCGTGTGTGTGAAATTCAGGAGTAACAGCTCCGTGTGTGTGAAATTCAGGAGTAACAGCTCCGTGTGAGTTAATTCAGGAGTGACAGCACCCTGTGTGTGAAGTTCAGGAGTAACAGCACCGTGTGTGTGAACTTCAGGACTAACAGCTCCGTGTGTGTGAAATTCAGGAGTAACAGCACCGTGTGTGTGAAATTCAGGAGTAACAGCTCCGTGTGACTTAATTCAGGAGTGACAGCACTCTGTGTGTGAAATTCAGAAGTAACAGCTCCGTGTGTGTGAAATTCAGGAGTAACAGCACCGTGTGTGTGAAATTCAGGAGTAACAGCACTGTGTGCGTGAAATTCAGGAGTAACAGCACTGTGTGCGTGAAATTCAGGTGTAACAGCACTGTGTGCGTGAAATTCAGGTGTAACAGCACCGTGTGTGTGAAATTCAGGAGTAACAGCGCCGTGTGTGTGAAATTCAGGAGTAACAGCACTGTGTGCGTGAAATTCAGGAGTAACAGCACTGTGTGCGTGAAATTCAGGTGTAACAGCATCGTGTGTGTGAAATTCAGGAGTAACAACACCGTGTGTGTGAAATTCAGGAGTAACAGCACCGTGTGTGTGAAATTCAGGAGTAACAGCACCGTGTGTGTGAAATTCAGGAGTAACAGCACCGTGTGTGTGAAATTCAGGAGTAACAGCACTGTGTGCGTGAAATTCAGGAGTAACAGCACCGTGTGTGTGAAATTCAGGAGTAACAACGTGTGTGTGAAATTCAGGAGTAACAGCACCGTGTGTGTGAAATTCAGGAGTAACAGCACCATGTGTGTGAAATTCAGGAGTAACAGCACCGTGTGTGTGAAATTCAGGAGTAACAGCACTGTGTGCGTGAAATACAGGTGTAACAGCACTGTGTGCGTGAAATTCAGTAGTAACAGCACCGTGTGTGTGAAATTCAGGAGTAACAGCACCATGTGTGTGAAATTCAGGAGTAACAGCACCGTGTGTGTGAAATTCAGGAGTAACAGCACCGTGTGTGTGAAATTCAGGAGTAACAGCACCGTTTGTGTGAAATTCAGGAGTAACAGCACCGTGTGTGTGAAATTCAGGAGGAATAACACCGTGCGTGTGAAATTCAGGTGAAACAGCACCGTGTGTGTGAAATTCAGGAGTAACAGCACCGTGTGTGTGAAATTCAGGAGTAACTGCACCGTGTGTGTGAAATTCAAGAGTAACAGCACCGTGTGTGTGAAATTCAGGAGGAATAACACCGTGCGTGTGAAATTCAGGTGAAACAGCACCGTGCGTGTGAAATTCAGGAGTAACAGCACCGTGTGTGTGAAATTCAGGAGTAACAGCACCGTGTGTGTGAAATTCAGGAGTAACAGCACCCTGCGTGTGAAATTCAGGAGTAACATCACCGTGTGTGTGAAATTCTGGAGTAACAGCACCGTGTGTGTGAAATTCAGGAGTAACAGCGCCGTGTGTGTGAAATTCAGGAGTAACAGCACCATGTGTGTGAAATTCAGGAGTAACAGCACTGTGTGCGTGAAATTCAGGAGTAACAGCACTTTGTGCGTGAAATTCAGGTGTAACAGCACTGTGTGCGTGAAATTCAGGAGTAACAGCGCCGTGTGTGTGAAATTCAGGAGTAACAGCACCGTGTGTGTGAAATTCAGGAGTAACAGCACCGTGTGTGTGAAATTCAGGAGTAACAGCACTGTTTGCGTAAAATTCAGGAGTAACAGCACCGTGTGTGTGAAATTCAGGAGTAACAACGTGTGTGTGAAATTCAGGAGTAACAGCACCGTGTGTGTGAAATTCAGGAGTAACAGCACCGTGTGTGTGAAATTCAGGAGTAACAGCACCGTGTGTGTGAAATTCAGGAGTAACAGCAACGTGTGTGTGAAATTCAGGTGTAACAGCACTGTGTGCGTGAAATTCAGGTGTAACAGCACCGTGTGTGTGAAATTCAGGAGTAACAGCACCGTGTGTGTGAAATTCAGGAGTAACAGCACCATGTGTGTGAAATTCAGGAGTAACAGCACCGTGTGTGTGAAATTCAGGAGTAACAGCACCGTGTGTGTGAAATTCAGGAGTAACAGCACCGTTTGTGTGAAATTCAGGAGTAACAGCACCGTGTGTGTGAAATTCAGGAGGAATAACACCGTGCGTGTGAAATTCAGGTGAAACAGCACCGTGTGTGTGAAATTCAGGAGTAACAGCACCGTGTGTGTGAAATTCAGGAGTAACTGCACCGTGTGTGTGAAATTCAAGAGTAACAGCACCGTGTGTGTGAAATTCAGGAGTAACAGCACCGTGCGTGTGAAATTCAGGAGTAACAGCACCGTGTGTGTGAAATTCAGGAGTAACAGCACCGTGTGTGTGAAATTCAGGACTGACAGCACCCTGCGTGTGAAATTCAGGAGTAACTGCACCGTGTGTGTGAAATTCAGGAGTAACAGCACCGTGTGTGTGAAATTCAGAAGGAATAACACCGGCGTGTGAAATTCAGGTGAAACAGCACCGTGTGTGTGAAATTCAGGAGTAACAGCACCATGTGTGAAATTCATGAGTAACAGCACCGTGTGTGTGAAATTCAGGAGTAACAGCACCGTGTGTGTGAAATTCAGGAGGAATAACACTGTGTGTGTGAAATTCAGGAGTAACAGCACCGTGTGTGTGAAATTCAGGAGTAACAGCACCATGTGTGAAATTCATGAGTAACAGCACCGTGTGTGTGAAATTCAGGAGTAACAGCACCGTGTGTGTGAATTCAGGAGTAACAGCACCGTGTAGGTGAAATTCAGGAGTAACAGCACCATGTGTGAAATTCAGGAGCAACAGCACCGTGTGTGTGAAATTCAGCAGTAACAGCACCGTGTGTGTGAAATTCAGGAGTAACAGCACAGTGTGTGAAATTCAGGAGTAACTGCACCGTGTGTGTGAAATTAAGGAGTAACAGCACCGTGTGTGTGAAATTCAGGTGAAACAGCACCGTGTGTGTGAAATTCAGGAGTAACTGCACCGTGTGTGTGAAATTCAGGAGTAACTGCACCGTGTGTGTGAAATTCAGGAGTAACAGCACCGTGTGTGTGAAATTCAGGAGGAATAACACCGTGCGTGTGAAATTCAGATGAAACAGCACCGTGTTTGTGAAATTCAGGAGTAACAGCACCGTGTGCGTGAAATTCAGGAGTAACTGCACCGTGTGTGTGAAATTCAGGAGTAACTGCACCGTGTGTGTGAAATTCAGGAGGAATAACACCGTGCGTGTGAAATTCAGGTGAAACAGCACCGTGCGTGTGAAATTCAGGAGTAAAAGCACCCTGCGTGTGAAATTCAGGAGTAACAGCACCCTGCGTGTGAAATTCAGGAGTAACAGCACCGTGTGTGTGAAATTCAGGAGTAACAGCACCGTGTGTGTGAAATTCAGGAGTAACAGCACAGTGTGTGTGAAATTCAGGAGGAATAACACCGTGTATGTGAAATTCAGGAGTAACAGCACCGTGTGTGTGAAATTCAGGAGTAACAGCCCCGAGTGTGTGAAATTCAGGAGTAACAGCACCGTGTGTGTGAAATTCAGGAGTAACAGCACAGTGTGTGTGAAATTCAGGAGGAATAACACTGTGCGTGTGAAATTCAGGAGTAACAGCACCGTGTGTGTGAAATTCAGGAGTAACAGCACCGTGTGTGTGAAATTCAGGAGTAACAGCACCGTGTGTGTGAAATTCAGGAGTAACAGCAACGTGTGTGTGAAATTCAGGAGGAATAACACCGTGCGTGTGAAATTCAGGTGAAACAGCACCGTGCGTGTGAAATTCAGGAGTAACAGCACCCTGCGTGTGAAATTCAGGAGTAACTGCACCGTGTGTGTGAAATTCAGGAGTAACAGCACCGTGTGTGTGAAATTCAGGAGGAATAACACCGTGCGTGTGAAATTCAGGTGAAACAGCACCGTGCGTGTGAAATTCAGGTGAAACAGCACCGTGTGTGTGAAATTCAGGAGTAACAGCACCGTGTGTGTGAAATTCAGGAGTAACTGCACCGTGTGTGTGAAATTCAGGAGTAACAGCACCGTGTGTGTGAAATTCAGGAGGAATAACACCGTGCGTGTGAAATTCAGGTGAAACAGCACCGTGCGTGTGAAATTCAGGAGTAACAGCACCCTGCGTGTGAAATTCAGGAGTAACAGCACACTGCGTGTGAAATTCAGGAGTAACAGCACCGTGTGTGTGAAATTCAGGAGTAACAGCACCATGTGTGAAATTCATGAGTAACAGCACCGTGTGTGTGAAATTCAGGAGTAACAACACCGTGTGTGTGAAATTCAGGAGTAACAGCACCGTGTGTGTGAAATTCAGGAGGAATAACACCGTGTGTGTGAAATTCAGGAGTAACAGCACCGTGTGTGTGAAATTCAGGAGTAACAGCACCGTGTGTGTGAAATTCAGGAGTAACAGCACCATGAGTGAAATTCATGAGTAACAGCACCGTGTGTGTGAAATTCAGGAGTAACAGCACCGTGTGTGTGAATTCAGGAGTAACAGCACCGTGTAGGTGAAATTCAGGAGTAACAGCACCATGTATAAAATTCAGGAGTAACAGCACCGTGTGTGTGAAATTCAGGAGCAACAGCACCGTGTGTGTGAAATTCAGGAGTAACAGCACCGTGTGTGTGAAATTCAGGAGTAACAGCACAGTGTGTGAAATTCAGGAGTAACTGCACCGTGTGTGTGAAATTCAGGAGTAACAGCACCGTGTGTGTGAAATTCAGGTGAAACAGCACCGTGTGTGTGAAAGTCAGGAGTAACTGCACCGTGTGTGTGAAATTCAGGAGTAACTGCACCGTGTGTGTGAAATTCAGGAGTAACAGCACCGTGTGTGTGAAATTCAGGAGGAATAACACCGTGCGTGTGAAATTCAGGAGTAACAGCACCGTGTTTGTGAAATTCAGGAGTAACAGCACCGTGTGCGTGAAATTCAGGAGTAACTGCACCGTGTGTGTGAAATTCAGGAGTAACAGCACCGTGTGTGTGAAATTCAGGAGGAATAACACCGTGCGTGTGAAATTTAGGTGAAACAGCACCGTGCGTGTGAAATTCAGGAGTAAAAGCACCCTGCGTGTGAAATTCAGGAGTAACAGCACCCTGCGTGTGAAATTCAGGAGTAACAGCACCGTGTGTGTGAAATTCAGGAGTAACAGCACCGTGTGTGTGAAATTCAGGTGTAACAGCACAGTGTGTGTGAAATTCAGGAGGAATAACACCGTGCGTGTGAAATTCAGGAGTAACAGCACCGTGTGTGTGAAATTCAGGAGTAACAGCACCGTGTATGTGAAATTCAGGAGTAACAGCACCGTGTGTGTGAAATTCAGGAGTAACAGCCCCGAGTGTGTGAAATTCAGGAGTAACAGCACCGTGTGTGTGAAATTCAGGAGTAACAGCACAGTGTGTGTGAAATTCAGGAGGAATAACACTGTGCGTGTGAAATTCAGGAGTAACAGCACCGTGTGTGTGAAATTCAGGAGTAACAGCACCGTGTGTGTGAAATTCAGGAGTAACAGCACCGTGTGTGTGAAATTCAGGAGTAACAGCAACGTGTGTGTGAAATTCAGGAGTAACAGCACCGTGTGTGTGAAATTCAGGAGTGACAGCACCATGTGTGTGAAATTCAGGAGTCACAGCACCGAGCGTGTGAAATTCAGGAGAAACAGCACCCTGCGTGTGAAATTCAGGAGTAACAGCACCGTGTGTGTGAAATTCAGGAGTAACAGCACCGTGTGTCTGAAATTCAGGTGAAACAGCACCGTGTGTGAAATTGAGGAGTAACAGCACCGCGTGTGTGTGAAATTCAGGACGAATAACACCGTGTGTGTGAAATTCAGGAGTAACAGCACCGTGTATGTGAAATTCAGGAGTAACAGCACCGTGTGTGTGAAATTCAGGAGTAACAGCCCCGAGTGTGTGAAATTCAGGAGTAACAGCACCGTGTGTGTGAAATTCAGGAGTAACAGCACAGTGTGTGTGAAATTCAGGAGGAATAACACTGTGCGTGTGAAATTCAGGAGTAACAGCACCGTGTGTGTGAAATTCAGGAGTAACAGCACCGTGTGTGTGAAATTCAGGAGTAACAGCACCGTGTGTGTGAAATTCAGGAGTAACAGCAACGTGTGTGTGAAATTCAGGAGTAACAGCACCGTGTGTGTGAAATTCAGGAGTGACAGCACCATGTGTGTGAATTTCAGGAGTAACAGCCCCGAGCGTGTGAAATTCAGGAGGAACAGCACCCTGCGTGTGAAATTCAGGAGTAACAGCACCGTGTGTGTGAAATTCAGGAGTAACAGCACCGTGTGTCTGAAATTCAGGTGAAACAGCACCGTGTGTGAAATTGAGGAGTAACAGCACCGCGTGTGTGTGAAATTCAGGACGAATAACACCGTGCGTGTGAAATTCAGGTGAAACAGCACCGTGTGTGTGAAATTCAGGAGTAACAGCACCGTGTATGTGAAATTCAGGAGTAACAGCACCGTGTGTGTGAAATTCAGGAGTAACAGCACCGTGTGTGTGAAATTCAGGAGTAACAGCTCCGTGTGTGTGAAATTCAGGAGTAACAGCTCCGTGTGAGTTAATTCAGGAGTGACAGCACCCTGTGTGTGAAGTTCAGGAGTAACAGCACCGTGTGTG
This sequence comes from Scyliorhinus torazame, assembly GCF_047496885.1. Taxonomy (NCBI): domain Eukaryota; kingdom Metazoa; phylum Chordata; class Chondrichthyes; order Carcharhiniformes; family Scyliorhinidae; genus Scyliorhinus; species Scyliorhinus torazame. The sequence goes on along the minus strand of NC_092738.1, from coordinate 21,333,158 downwards.
TGAACTTCAGGAGTAACAGCTCCGTGTGTGTGAAATTCAGGAGTAACAGCACCGTGTGTGTGAAATTCAGGAGTAACAGCTCCGTGTGAGTTAATTCAGGAGTGACAGCACTCTGTGTGTGAAATTCAGAATTAACAGCACCGTGTTTGTGAAATTCAGGAGTAACAGCTCCGTGTGTGTGAAATTCAGGAGTAACAGCACCGTGAGTGTGAAATTCAGGAGTAACAGCTCCGTGTGAGTTAATTGAGGAGTGACAGCACCCTGTGTGTGAAATTCAGGAGTAACAGCACCGTGTGTGTGAAATTCAGGAGTAACATCTCCATGTGAGTTAATTCAGGAGTGACAGCACCGTGTGAGTGAAATTCAGGAGTAACAGCACCGTGTGTGTGAAATTCAGGAGTAACAGCTCCGTGTGAGTTAATTCAGGAGTGACAGAACCCTGTGTGTGAAATTCAGGAGTAACAGCACCGTGTGTGTGAAATTCAGGAGTAACAGCTCCGTGTGAGTTAATTCAGGAGTGACAGCACGGTGTGTGTGAAATTCAGGAGTAACAGCACCGTGTGTAAAATTCAGGAGTAACAGCTCCGTGTGTGTGAAAGTCAGGAGTAACAGCACCGTGTGTGTGAAATTCAGGAGAAACAGCACAGTGTGTGTGAAATTCAGGAGGAATAACACTGTGCGTGTGAAATTCAGGAGTAACAGCACCGTGTGTGTGAAATTCAGGAGTAACAGCACCGTGTGTGTGAAATTCAGGAGTAACAGCACCGTGTGTGTGAAATTCAGGAGTAACAGCAACGTGTGTGTGAAATTCAGGAGTAACAGCACCGTGTGTGTGAAATTCAGGAGTGACAGCACCATGTGTGTGAATTTCAGGAGTAACAGCACCGAGCGTGTGAAATTCAGGAGGAACAGCACCCTGCGTGTGAAATTCAGGAGTAACAGCACCGTGTGTGTGAAATTCAGGAGTAACAGCACCGTGTGTCTGAAATTCAGGTGAAACAGCACCGTGTGTGAAATTGAGGAGTAACAGCACCGCGTGTGTGTGAAATTCAGGACGAATAACACCGTGCGTGTGAAATTCAGGTGAAACAGCACCGTGTGTGTGAAATTCAGGAGTAACAGCACCGTGTATGTGAAATTCAGGAGTAACAGCACCGTGTGTGTGAAATTCAGGAGTAACAGCACCGTGTGTGTGAAATTCAGGAGTAACAGCTCCGTGTGTGTGAAATTCAGGAGTAACAGCTCCGTGTGAGTTAATTCAGGAGTGACAGCACCCTGTGTGTGAAGTTCAGGAGTAACAGCACCGTGTGTGTGAACTTCAGGAGTAACAGCTCCGTGTGTGTGAAATTCAGGAGTAACAGCACCGTGTGTGTGAAATTCAGGAGTAACAGCTCCGTGTGAGTTAATTCAGGAGTGACAGCACTCTGTGTGTGAAATTCAGAATTAACAGCACCGTGTTTGTGAAATTCAGGAGTAACAGCTCCGTGTGTGTAAAATTCAGGAGTAACAGCACCGTGAGTGTGAAATTCAGGAGTAACAGCTCCGTGTGAGTTAATTGAGGAGTGACAGCACCCTGTGTGTGAAATTCAGGAGTAACAGCACCGTGTGTGTGAAATTCAGGAGTAACATCTCCATGTGAGTTAATTCAGGAGTGACAGCACCGTGTGAGTGAAATTCAGGAGTAACAGCACCGTGTGTGTGAAATTCAGGAGTAACAGCTCCGTGTGAGTTAATTCAGGAGTGACAGAACCCTGTGTGTGAAATTCAGGAGTAACAGCACCGTGTGTGTGAAATTCAGGAGTAACAGCTCCGTGTGAGTTAATTCAGGAGTGACAGCACGGTGTGTGTGAAATTCAGGAGTAACAGCACTGTGTGTAAAATTCAGGAGTAACAGCTCCGTGTGTGTGAAAGTCAGGAGTAACAGCACCGTGTGTGTGAAATTCCGGAGTAACAGCACCGTGTGTACGAAATTCAGGAGTGACAGCACCGTGTGGGTGAAATTCAGGAGGAACAGCTGCATGTGTGTGAAATTCAGGAGTAACAGCACCGTGTGTGTGAAATTCAGGAGTGACAGCACCGTGTGTGTGAAATTCAGGAGTGACAGCACCGTGTGTGTGAAATTCAGGAGTAACAGCACCGTGTGTGCAAAATTCAGGAGTAACAGCACTGTGTGTGTGAAATTCAGGAGTAACAGCACCGTGTAGGTGAAATTCAGGAGTAACAGCACCATGTGTGAAATTCAGGAGTAACAGCACCGTGTGTGTGAAATTCAGGAGCAACAGCACCGTGTGTGTGAAATTCAGGAGTAACAGCACCGTGTGTGTGAAATTCAGGAGTAACAGCACAATGTGTGAAATTCAGGAGTAACGGCACCGTGTGTGTGAAATTCAGGAGTAACATCACAGTGTGTGTGAAATTCAGGTGAAACAGCACCGTGTGTGTGAAATTCAGGAGTAACTGCACCGTGTGTGTGAAATTCAGGAGTAACTGCACCATGTGTGTGAAATTCCGGAGTAACAGCACCGTGTGTGTGAAATTCAGGAGGAATAACACCGTTCGTGTGAAATTCAGGTGAAACAGCACCGTGTTTGTGAAATTCACGAGTAACAGCACCGTGTGTGTGAAATTCAGGAATAACTGCACCGTGTGTGTGAAATTCAGGAGTAACAGCACCGTGTGTCTGAAATTCAGGAGGAATAACACCGTGCGTGTGAAATTCAGGTGAAACAGCACCGTGCGTGTGAAATTCAGGAGTAACAGCACCCTGCATGTGAAATTCAGGAGTAACAGCACCCTGCGTGTGAAATTCAGGAGTAACAGCACCGTGTGTGTGTGAAAGTCAGGGGTAGAAGCACCGTGTGTGTGAAATTCAGGAGTAACAGCACCGTGTGTGTGAAATTCAGGAGTAACAGCACCGTGTGTGTGAAATTCAGGTGTATCAGCACAGTGTGTGTGAAATTCAGGAGGAATAACACCGTGTATGTGAAATTCAGGAGTAACAGCACCGTGTGTGTGAAATTCAGGAGTAACAGCCCCGAGTGTGTGAAATTCAGGAGTAACAGCACCGTGTGTGTGAAATTCAGGAGTAACAGCACAGTGTGTGTGAAATTCAGGAGGAATAACACTGTGCGTGTGAAATTCAGGAGTAACAGCACCGTGTGTGTGAAATTCAGGAGTAACAGCACCGTGTGTGTGAAATTCAGGAGTAACAGCACCGTGTGTGTGAAATTCAGGAGTAACAGCAACGTGTGTGTGAAATTCAGGTGGAACAGCACCGTGTGTAAAATTCAGGAGTAACAGCACCGTGTGTGTGAAATTCAGGAGTAACAGCACCGTGTGTGTGAAATTCAGGAGTGACAGCACCATGTGTGTGAAATTCAGGAGTAACAGCACCGAGCGTGTGAAATTGAGGAGGAACAGCACCCTGCGTGTGAAATTCAGGAGTAACAGCACCGTGTGTGTGAAATTCAGGAGTAACAGCACCGTGTGTGTGAAATTCAGGTGAAACAGCACCGTGTGTGTGAAATTGAGGAGTAACAGCACCGCGTGTGTGTGAAATTCAGGACGAATAACACCGTGCGTGTGAAATTCAGGTGAAACAGCACCGTGTGTGTGAAATTCAGGAGTAACAGCACCGTGTGTGTGAAATTCAGGAGTAACAGCACCGTGTGTGTGAAATTCAGGAGTAACAGCTCCGTGTGTGTGAAATTCAGGAGTAACAGCTCCGTGTGAGTTAATTCAGGAGTGACAGCACCCTGTGTGTGAAGTTCAGGAGTAACAGCACCGTGTGTGTGAACTTCAGGACTAACAGCTCCGTGTGTGTGAAATTCAGGAGTAACAGCACCGTCTGTGTGAAATTCAGGAGTAACAGCTCCGTGTGAGTTAATTCAGGAGTGACAGCACTCTGTGTGTGAAATTCAGAAGTAACAGCTCCGTGTGTGTGAAATTCAGGAGTAACAGCACCGTGTGTGTGAAATTCAGGAGTAACAGCACCGTGTGTGTGAAATTCAGGAGGAACAGCACCATGTGTGTGAAATTCAGGAGTAACAGCACTGTGTGCGTGAAATTCAGGAGTAACAGCACTGTGTGCGTGAAATTCAGGTGTAACAGCACTGTGTGCGTGAAATTCAGGTGTAACAGCACCGTGTGTGTGAAATGCAGGAGTAACAGCGCCGTGTGTGTGAAATTCAGGAGTAACAGCTCTGTGTGCGTGAAATTCAGGAGTAACAGCACCGTGTGTGTGAAATTCAGGAGTAACAGCACCGTGTGTGTGAAATTCAGGAGTAACAGCACCGTGTGTGTGAAATTCAGGAGTAACAGCACCGTGTGTGTGAAATTCAGGAGTAACAGCACCGTGTGTGTGAAATTCAGGAGTAACAGCACTGTGTGCGTGAAATTCAGGAGTAACAGCACCGTGTGTGTGAAATTCAGGAGTAACAACGTGTGTGTGAAATTCAGGAGTAACAGCACCGTGTGTGTGAAATTCAGGAGTAACAGCACCATGTGTGTGAAATTCAGGAGTAACAGCACCGTGTGTGTGAAATTCAGGAGTAACAGCACCGTGTGCGTGAAATTCAGGTGTAACAGCACTGTGTGCGTGAAATTCAGGAGTAACAGCACCGTGTGTGTGAAATTCAGGAGTAACAGCACCATGTGTGTGAAATTCAGGAGTAACAGCACCGTGTGTGTGAAATTCAGGAGTAACAGCACCGTGTGTGTGAAATTCAGGAGTAACAGCACCGTTTGTGTGAAATTCAGGAGTAACAGCACCGTGTGTGTGAAATTCAGGAGGAATAACACCGTGCGTGTGAAATTCAGGAGTAACAGCACCGTGTTTGTGAAATTCAGGAGTAACAGCACCGTGTGCGTGAAATTCAGGAGTAACTGCACCGTGTGTGTGAAATTCAGGAGTAACAGCACCGTGTGTGTGAAATTCAGGAGGAATAACACCGTGCGTGTGAAATTCAGGTGAAACAGCACCGTGCGTGTGAAATTCAGGAGTAAAAGCACCCTGCGTGTGAAATTCAGGAGTAACAGCACCGTGTGTGTGAAATTCAGGAGTAACAGCACCGTGTGTGTGAAATTCAGGAGTAACAGCACAGTGTGTGTGAAATTCAGGAGGAATAACACCGTGCGTGTGAAATTCAGGAGTAACAGCACCGTGTGTGTGAAATTCAGGAGTAACAGCACCGTGTATGTGAAATTCAGGAGTAACAGCACCGTGTGTGTGAAATTCAGGAGTCACAGCACCGTGTGTGTGAAATTCAGGAGTAACAGCACCGTGTGTGTGAAATTCAGGAGTAACAGCACCGTGTGTGTGAAATTCAGGAGTAACAGCAACGTGTGTGTGAAATTCAGGTGTAACAGCACCGTGTGTAAAATTCAGGAGTAACAGCACCGTGTGTGTGAAATTCAGGAGTAACAGCACCGTGTGTGTGAAATTCAGGAGTGACAGCACCATGTGTGTGAAATTCAGGAGCAACAGCACCGAGCGTGTGAAATTCAGGAGGAACAGCACCCTGCGTGTGAAATTCAGGAGTAACAGCACCGTGTGTGTGAAATTCAGGAGTAACAGCACCGTGTGTGTGAAATTCAGGTGAAACAGCACCGTGTGTGTGAAATTGAGGAGTAACAGCACCGCGTCTGTGTGAAATTCAGGACGAATAACACCGTGCGTGTGAAATTCAGGTGAAACAGCACCGTGTGTGTGAAATTCAGGAGTAACAGCACCGTGTATGTGAAATTCAGGAGTAACAGCACCGTGTGTGTGAAATTCAGGAGTAACAGCACCGTGTGTGTGAAATTCAGGAGTAACAGATCCGTGTGTGTGAAATTCAGGAGTAACAGCTCCGTGTGAGTTAATTCAGGAGTGACAGCACCCTGTGTGTGAAGTTCAGGAGTAACAGCACCGTGTGTGTGAACTTCAGGAGTAACAGCTCCGTGTGTGTGAAATTCAGGAGTAACAGCACCGTGTGTGTGAAATTCAGGAGTAACAGCTCCGTGTGAGTTAATTCAGGAGTGACAGCACTCTGTGTGTGAAATTCAGAAGTAACAGCACCGTGTTTGTGAAATTCAGGAGTAACAGCTCCGTGTGTGTGAAATTCAGGAGTAACAGCACCGTGAGTGTGAAATTCAGGAGTAAGAGCTCCATGTGAGTTAATTGAGGAGTGACAGCACCCTGTGTGTGAAATTCAGGAGTAACAGCACCGTGTGTGTGAAATTCAGGAGTAACAGCACCATGTGTGTGAAATTCAGGAGTAACAGCACCGTGTGTGTGAAATTCAGGAGTAACAGCACTGTGTGCGTGAAATTCAGGTGTAACAGCACTGTGTGCGTGAAATTCAGGAGTAACAGCACCGTGTGTGTGAAATTCAGGAGTAACAGCACCATATGTGTGAAATTCAGGAGCAACAGCACCGTGTGTGTGAAATTCAGGAGTAACAGCACCGTGTGTGTGAACTTCAGGAGTAACAGCACCGTTTGTGTGAAATTCAGGAGTAACAGCACCGTGTGTGTGAAATTCAGGAGGAATAACACCGTGCGTGTGAAATTCAGGTGAAACAGCACCGTGTGTGTGAAATTCAGGAGTAACAGCACCGTGTGTGTGAAATTCAGGAGTAACTGCACCGTGTGTGTGAAATTCAAGAGTAAGAGCACCGTGTGTGTGAAATTCAGGAGGAATAACACCGTGCGTGTGAAATTCAGGTGAAACAGCACCGTGCGTGTGAAATTCAGGAGTAACAGCACCCTGCGTGTGAAATTCAGGAGTAACTGCACCGTGTGTGTGAAATTCAGGAGTAACAGCACCGTGTGTGTGAAATTCAGGAGGAATAACACCGTGCGTGTGAAATTCAGGTGAAACAGCACAGTGCGTGTGAAATTCAGGAGTAACAGCACCGTGTGTGTGAAATTCAGGAGTAACAGCACCATGTGTGAAATTCATGAGTAACAGCACCGTGTGTGTGAAATTCAGGAGTAACAACACCGTGTGTGTGAAATTCAGGAGTAACAGCACCGTGTGTGTGAAATTCAGGAGGAATAACACCGTGTGTGTGAAATTCAGGAGTAACAGCACCGTGTGTGTGAAATTCAGGAGTAACAGCACCGTGTGTGTGAAATTCAGGAGTAACAGCACCATGTGTGAAATTCATGAGTAACAGCACCGTGTGTGTGAAATTCAGGAGTAACAGCACCGTGTGTGTGAATTCAGGAGTAACAGCACCGTGTAGGTGAAATTCAGGAGTAACAGCACCATGTATAAAATTCAGGTGTAACAGCACCGTGTGTGTGAAATTCAGGAGCAACAGCACCGTGTGTGTGAAATTCAGGAGTAACAGCACCGTGTGTGTGAAATTCAGGAGTAACAGCACAGTGTGTGAAATTCAGGAGTAACTGCACCGTGTGTGTGAAATTCAGGAGTAACTGCACCGTGTGTGTGAAATTCAGGAGTAACAGCTCCGTGTGTGTGAAAGTCAGGAGTAACTGCACCGTGTGTGTGAAATTCAGGTGTAACTGCACCGTGTGTGTGAAATTCAGGAGTAACAGCACCGTGTGTGTGAAATTCAGGAGGAATAACACCGTGCGTGTGAAATTCAGGAGTAACAGCACCGTGTTTGTGAAATTCAGGAGTAACAGCACCGTGTGCGTGAAATTCAGGAGTAACTGCACCGTGTGTGTGAAATTCAGGAGTAACAGCACCGTGTGTGTGAAATTCAGGAGTAACAGCACCGTGTGTGTGAAATTCAGGAGTAACAGCACAGTGTGTGTGAAATTCAGGAGGAATAACACCGTGCATGTGAAATTCAGGAGTAACAGCACCGTGTGTGTGAAATTCAGGAGTAACAGCACCGTGTATGTGAAATTCAGGAGTAACAGCACCGTGTGTGTGAAATTCAGGAGTAACAGCCCCGAGTGTGTGAAATTCAGGAGTAACAGCTCCGTGTGAGTTAATTGAGGAGTGACAGCACCCTGTGTGTGAAATTCAGGAGTAACAGCACCGTGTGTGTGAAATTCAGGAGTAACAGCTCCATGTGAGTTAATTCAGGAGTGACAGCACCGTGTGAGTGAAATTCAGGAGTAACAGCACCGTGTGTGTGAAATTCAGGAGTAACAGCTCCGTGTGAGTTAATTCAGGAGTGACAGCACCCTGTGTGTGAAATTCAGGAGTAACAGCACCGTGTGTGTGAAATTCAGGAGTAACAGCTCCGTGTGAGTTAATTCAGGAGTGACAGCACGGTGTGTGTGAAATTCAGGAGTAACAGCACCGTGTGTAAAATTCAGGAGTAACAGCTCCGTGTGTGTGAAAGTCAGGAGTAACAGAACCGTGTGTGTGAAATTCCGGAGTAACAGCACCGTGTGTACGAAATTCAGGAGTTACAGCACCGTGTGGGTGAAATTCAGGAGTAACAGCTGCATGTGTGTGAAATTCAGGAGTAACAGCACCGTGTGTGTGAAATTCAGGAGTGACAGCACCGTGTGTGTGAAATTCAGGAGTGACAGCACCGTGTGTGTGAAATTCAGGAGTAACAGCACCGTGTGTGCAAAATTCAGGAGTAACAGCACTGTGTGTGTGAAATTCAGGAGTAACAGCACCGTGTTGGTGAAATTCAGGAGTAACAGCACCATGTGTGAAATTCAGGAGTAACAGCACCGTGTGTGTGAAATTCAGGAGCAACAGCACCGTGTGTGTGAAATTCAGGAGTAACAGCACCGTGTGTGTGAAATTCAGGAGTAACAGCACCGTGTGTGTGAAATTCAGGAGCAACAGCACCGTGTGTGTGAAATTCAGGAGTAACAGCACCGTGTGTGTGAAATTCAGGAGCAACAGCACCGTGTGTGTGAAATTCAGGAGTAACAGCACCGTGTGTGTGAAATTCAGGAGTAACAGCACCGTGTGTGTGAAATTCAGGAGTAACAGCACAATGTGTGAAATTCAGGAGTAACTGCACCGTGTGTGTGAAATTCAGGAGTAACATCACAGTGTGTGTGAAATTCAGGTGAAACAGCACCGTGTGTGTGAAATTCAGGAGTAACTGCACCGTGTGTGTGAAATTCAGGAGTAACTGCACCATGTGTGTGAAATTCCGGAGTAACAGCACCGTCTGTGTGAAATTCAGGAGGAATAACACCGTGCGTGTGAAATTCAGGAGTAAAATCACCGTGTGTGTGAAATTCAGGAGTAACAGCACCGTGTGTGTAAAATTCAGGAGTAACTGCACCGTGTGTGTGAAATTCAGGAGGAATAACACCGTTCGTGTGAAATTCAGGTGAAACAGCACCGTGTTTGTGAAATTCACGAGTAACAGCACCGTGTGTGTGAAATTCAGGAGTAACTGCACCGTGTGTGTGAAATTCAGGAGTAACAGCACCGTGTGTGTGAAATTCAGGAGGAATAACACCGTGCGTGTGAAATTCAGGTGAAACAGCACCGTGCGTGTGAAATTCAGGAGTAACAGCACCCTGCATGTGAAATTCAGGAGTAACAGCACCCTGCGTGTGAAATTCAGGAGTAACAGCACCGTGTGTGTGAAATTCAGGAGTAACAGCACCGTGTGTGTGAAATTCAGGTGTATCAGCACAGTGTGTGTGAAATTCAGGAGGAATAACACCGTGTATGTGAAATTCAGGAGTAACAGCACCGTGTGTGTGAAATTCAGGAGTAACAGCCCCGAGTGTGTGAAATTCAGGAGTAACAGCACCCTGTGTGTGAAGTTCAGGAGTAACAGCACCGTGTGTGTGAACTTCAGGAGTAACAGCTCCGTGTGTGTGAAATTCAGGAGTAACAGCACCATGTGTGTGAAATTCAGGAGTAACAGCTCCGTGTGAGTTAATTGAGGAGTGACAGCACCCTGTGTGTGAAATTCAGGAGTAACAGCACCGTGTGTGTGAAATTCAGGAGTAACAGCTCCGTGTGAGTTAATTCAGGAGTGACAGCACCGTGTGAGTGAAATTCAGGAGTAACAGCTCCGTGTGTGTGAAATTCAGGAGTAACAGCTCCGTGTGAGTTAATTCAGGAGTGACAGCACCCTGTGTGTGAAATTCAGGAGTAACAGCACCGTGTGTGTGAAATTCAGGAGTAACAGCTCCGTGTGAGTTAATTCAGGAGTGACAGCACGGTGTGTGTGAAATTCAGGAGTAACAGCACCGTGTGTAAAATTCAGGAGTAACAGCTCCGTGTGTGTGAAAGTCAGGAGTAACAGCACCGTGTGTGCAAAATTCAGGAGTAACAGCACTGTGTGTGTGAAATTCAGGAGTAACAGCACCGTGTAGGTGAAATTCAGGAGTAACAGCACCATGTGTGAAATTCAGGAGTAACAGCACCGTGTGTGTGAAATTCAGGAGCAACAGCACCGTGTGTGTGAAATTCAGGAGTAACAGCACCGTGTGTGTGAAATTCAGGAGTAACAGCACAATGTGTGAAATTCAGGAGTAACTGCACCGTGTGTGTGAAATTCAGGAGTAACAGCACAGTGTGTGTGAAATTCAGGTGAAACAGCACCGTGTGTGTGAAATTCAGGAGTAACAGCTCCGTGTGAGTTAATTCAGGAGTGACAGCACGGTGTGTGTGAAATTCAGGAGTAACAGCACCGTGTGTAAAATTCAGGAGTAACAGCTCCGTGTGTGTGAAAGTCAGGAGTAACAGAACCGTGTGTGTGAAATTCCGGAGTAACAGCACCGTGTGTACGAAATTCAGGAGTTACAGCACCGTGTGGGTGAAATTCAGGAGTAACAGCTGCATGTGTGTGAAATTCAGGAGTAACAGCACCGTGTGTGTGAAATTCAGGAGTGACAGCACCGTGTGTGTGAAATTCAGGAGTGACAGCACCGTGTGTGTGAAATTCAGGAGTAACAGCACCGTGTGTGCGAAATTCAGGAGTAACAGCACTGTGTGTGTGAAATTCAGGAGTAACAGCACCGTGTAGGTGAAATTCAGGAGTAACAGCACCATGTGTGAAATTCAGGAGTAACAGCACCGTGTGTGTGAAATTCAGGAGCAACAGCACCGTGTGTGTGAAATTCAGGAGTAACAGCACCGTGTGTGTGAAATTCAGGAGTAACAGCACCGTGTGTGTGAAATTCAGGAGCAACAGCACCGTGTGTGTGAAATTCAGGAGTAACAGCACCGTGTGTGTGAAATTCAGGAGCAACAGCACCGTGTGTGTGAAATTCAGGAGTAACAGCACCGTGTGTGTGAAATTCAGGAGTAACAGCACCGTGTGTGTGAAATTCAGGAGTAACAGCACAATGTGTGAAATTCAGGAGTAACTGCACCGTGTGTGTGAAATTCAGGAGTAACATCACAGTGTGTGTGAAATTCAGGTGAAACAGCACCGTGTGTGTGAAATTCAGGAGTAACTGCACCGTGTGTGTGAAATTCAGGAGTAACTGCACCATGTGTGTGAAATTCCGGAGTAACAGCACCGTCTGTGTGAAATTCAGGAGGAATAACACCGTGCGTGTGAAATTCAGGAGTAAAATCACCGTGTGTGTGAAATTCAGGAGTAACAGCACCGTGTGTGTAAAATTCAGGAGTAACTGCACCGTGTGTGTGAAATTCAGGAGGAATAACACCGTTCGTGTGAAATTCAGGTGAAACAGCACCGTGTTTGTGAAATTCACGAGTAACAGCACCGTGTGTGTGAAATTCAGGAGTAACTGCACCGTGTGTGTGAAATTCAGGAGTAACAGCACCGTGTGTGTGAAATTCAGGAGGAATAACACCGTGCGTGTGAAATTCAGGTGAAACAGCACCGTGCGTGTGAAATTCAGGAGTAACAGCACCCTGCATGTGAAATTCAGGAGTAACAGCACCCTGCGTGTGAAATTCAGGAGTAACAGCACCGTGTGTGTGAAATTCAGGAGTAACAGCACCGTGTGTGTGAAATTCAGGTGTATCAGCACAGTGTGTGTGAAATTCAGGAGGAATAACACCGTGTATGTGAAATTCAGGAGTAACAGCACCGTGTGTGTGAAATTCAGGAGTAACAGCCCCGAGTGTGTGAAATTCAGGAGTAACAGCACCCTGTGTGTGAAGTTCAGGAGTAACAGCACCGTGTGTGTGAACTTCAGGAGTAACAGCTCCGTGTGTGTGAAATTCAGGAGTAACAGCACCATGTGTGTGAAATTCAGGAGTAACAGCTCCGTGTGAGTTAATTGAGGAGTGACAGCACCCTGTGTGTGAAATTCAGGAGTAACAGCACCGTGTGTGTGAAATTCAGGAGTAACAGCTCCGTGTGAGTTAATTCAGGAGTGACAGCACCGTGTGAGTGAAATTCAGGAGTAACAGCTCCGTGTGTGTGAAATTCAGGAGTAACAGCTCCGTGTGAGTTAATTCAGGAGTGACAGCACCCTGTGTGTGAAATTCAGGAGTAACAGCACCGTGTGTGTGAAATTCAGGAGTAACAGCTCCGTGTGAGTTAATTCAGGAGTGACAGCACGGTGTGTGTGAAATTCAGGAGTAACAGCACCGTGTGTAAAATTCAGGAGTAACAGCTCCGTGTGTGTGAAAGTCAGGAGTAACAGCACCGTGTGTGCAAAATTCAGGAGTAACAGCACTGTGTGTGTGAAATTCAGGAGTAACAGCACCGTGTAGGTGAAATTCAGGAGTAACAGCACCATGTGTGAAATTCAGGAGTAACAGCACCGTGTGTGTGAAATTCAGGAGCAACAGCACCGTGTGTGTGAAATTCAGGAGTAACAGCACCGTGTGTGTGAAATTCAGGAGTAACAGCACAATGTGTGAAATTCAGGAGTAACTGCACCGTGTGTGTGAAATTCAGGAGTAACAGCACAGTGTGTGTGAAATTCAGGTGAAACAGCACCGTGTGTGTGAAATTCAGGAGTAACAGCTCCGTGTGAGTTAATTCAGGAGTGACAGCACGGTGTGTGTGAAATTCAGGAGTAACAGCACCGTGTGTAAAATTCAGGAGTAACAGCTCCGTGTGTGTGAAAGTCAGGAGTAACAGAACCGTGTGTGTGAAATTCCGGAGTAACAGCACCGTGTGTACGAAATTCAGGAGTTACAGCACCGTGTGGGTGAAATTCAGGAGTAACAGCTGCATGTGTGTGAAATTCAGGAGTAACAGCACCGTGTGTGTGAAATTCAGGAGTGACAGCACCGTGTGTGTGAAATTCAGGAGTGACAGCACCGTGTGTGTGAAATTCAGGAGTAACAGCACCGTGTGTGCAAAATTCAGGAGTAACAGCACTGTGTGTGTGAAATTCAGGAGTAACAGCACCGTGTAGGTGAAATTCAGGAGTAACAGCACCATGTGTGAAATTCAGGAGTAACAGCACCGTGTGTGTGAAATTCAGGAGCAACAGCACCGTGTGTGTGAAATTCAGGAGTAACAGCACCGTGTGTGTGAAATTCAGGAGTAACAGCACCGTGTGTGTGAAATTCAGGAGCAACAGCACCGTGTGTGTGAAATTCAGGAGTAACAGCACCGTGTGTGTGAAATTCAGGAGCAACAGCACCGTGTGTGTGAAATTCAGGAGTAACAGCACCGTGTGTGTGAAATTCAGGAGTAACAGCACCGTGTGTGTGAAATTCAGGAGTAACAGCACAATGTGTGAAATTCAGGAGTAACTGCACCGTGTGTGTGAAATTCAGGAGTAACATCACAGTGTGTGTGAAATTCAGGTGAAACAGCACCGTGTGTGTGAAATTCAGGAGTAACTGCACCGTGTGTGTGAAATTCAGGAGTAACTGCACCATGTGTGTGAAATTCCGGAGTAACAGCACCGTCTGTGTGAAATTCAGGAGGAATAACACCGTGCGTGTGAAATTCAGGAGTAAAATCACCGTGTGTGTGAAATTCAGGAGTAACAGCACCGTGTGTGTGAAATTCAGGAGTAACTGCACCGTGTGTGTGAAATTCAGGAGGAATAACACCGTTCGTGTGAAATTCAGGTGAAACAGCACCGTGTTTGTGAAATTCACGAGTAACAGCACCGTGTGTGTGAAATTCAGGAGTAACTGCACCGTGTGTGTGAAATTCAGGAGTAACAGCACCGTGTGTGTGAAATTCAGGAGGAATAACACCGTGCGTGTGAAATTCAGGTGAAACAGCACCGTGCGTGTGAAATTCAGGAGTAACAGCACCCTGCATGTGAAATTCAGGAGTAACAGCACCCTGCGTGTGAAATTCAGGAGTAACAGCACCGTGAGTGTGAAATTCAGGAGTAACAGCACCGTGTGTGTGAAATTCAGGTGTATCAGCACAGTGTGTGTGAAATTCAGGAGGAATAACACCGTGTATGTGAAATTCAGGAGTAACAGCACCGTGTGTGTGAAATTCAGGAGTAACAGCCCCGAGTGTGTGAAATTCAGGAGTAACAGCACCCTGTGTGTGAAGTTCAGGAGTAACAGCACCGTGTGTGTGAACTTCAGGAGTAACAGCTCCGTGTGTGTGAAATTCAGGAGTAACAGCACCATGTGTGTGAAATTCAGGAGTAACAGCTCCGTGTGAGTTAATTGAGGAGTGACAGCACCCTGTGTGTGAAATTCAGGAGTTACAGCACCGTGTGTGTGAAATTCAGGAGTAACAGCTCCGTGTGAGTTAATTCAGGAGTGACAGCACCGTGTGAGTGAAATTCAGGAGTAACAGCTCCGTGTGTGTGAAATTCAGGAGTAACAGCTCCGTGTGAGTTAATTCAGGAGTGACAGCACCCTGTGTGTGAAATTCAGGAGTAACAGCACCGTGTGTGTGAAATTCAGGAGTAACAGCTCCGTGTGAGTTAATTCAGGAGTGACAGCACGGTGTGTGTGAAATTCAGGAGTAACAGCACCGTGTGTAAAATTCAGGAGTAACAGCTCCGTGTGAGTTAATTCAGGAGTGACAGCACGGTGTGTGTGAAATTCAGGAGTAACAGCACCGTGTAGGTGAAATTCAGGAGTAACAGCACCATGTGTGAAATTCAGGAGTAACAGCACCGTGTGTGTGAAATTCAGGAGCAACAGCACCGTGTGTGTGAAATTCAGGAGTAACAGCACCGTGTGTGTGAAATTCAGGAGTAACAGCACAATGTGTGAAATTCAGGAGTAACTGCACCGTGTGTGTGAAATTCAGGAGTAACAGCACAGTGTGTGTGAAATTCAGGTGAAACAGCACCGTGTGTGTGAAATTCAGGAGTAACAGCTCCGTGTGAGTTAATTCAGGAGTGACAGCACGGTGTGTGTGAAATTCAGGAGTAACAGCACCGTGTGTAAAATTCAGGAGTAACAGCTCCGTGTGTGTGAAAGTCAGGAGTAACAGAACCGTGTGTGTGAAATTCCGGAGTAACAGCACCGTGTGTACGAAATTCAGGAGTTACAGCACCGTGTGGGTGAAATTCAGGAGTAACAGCTGCATGTGTGTGAAATTCAGGAGTAACAGCACCGTGTGTGTGAAATTCAGGAGTGACAGCACCGTGTGTGTGAAATTCAGGAGTGACAGCACCGTGTGTGTGAAATTCAGGAGTAACAGCACCGTGTGTGCAAAATTCAGGAGTAACAGCACTGTGTGTGTGAAATTCAGGAGTAACAGCACCGTGTAGGTGAAATTCAGGAGTAACAGCACCATGTGTGAAATTCAGGAGTAACAGCACCGTGTGTGTGAAATTCAGGAGCAACAGCACCGTGTGTGTGAAATTCAGGAGTAACAGCACCGTGTGTGTGAAATTCAGGAGTAACAGCACAATGTGTGAAATTCAGGAGTAACTGCACCGTGTGTGTGAAATTCAGGAGTAACATCACAGTGTGTGTGAAATTCAGGTGAAACAGCACCGTGTGTGTGAAATTCAGGAGTAACTGCACCGTGTGTGTGAAATTCAGGAGTAACTGCACCATGTGTGTGAAATTCCGGAGTAACAGCACCGTCTGTGTGAAATTCAGGAGGAATAACACCGTTCGTGTGAAATTCAGGTGAAACAGCACCGTGTTTGTGAAATTCACGAGTAACAGCACCGTGTGTGTGAAATTCAGGAGTAACTGCACCGTGTGTGTGAAATTCAGGAGTAACAGCACCGTGTGTGTGAAATTCAGGAGGAATAACACCGTGCGTGTGAAATTCAGGTGAAACAGCACCGTGCGTGTGAAATTCAGGAGTAACAGCACCCTGCATGTGAAATTCAGGAGTAACAGCACCCTGCGTGTGAAATTCAGGAGTAACAGCACCGTGTGTGTGAAATTCAGGAGTAACAGCACCGTGTGTGTGAAATTCAGGTGTATCAGCACAGTGTGTGTGAAATTCAGGAGGAATAACACCGTGTATGTGAAATTCAGGAGTAACAGCACCGTGTGTGTGAAATTCAGGAGTAACAGCCCCGAGTGTGTGAAATTCAGGAGTAACAGCACCCTGTGTGTGAAGTTCAGGAGTAACAGCACCGTGTGTGTGAACTTCAGGAGTAACAGCTCCGTGTGTGTGAAATTCAGGAGTAACAGCACCATGTGTGTGAAATTCAGGAGTAACAGCTCCGTGTGAGTTAATTGAGGAGTGACAGCACCCTGTGTGTGAAATTCAGGAGTAACAGCACCGTGTGTGTGAAATTCAGGAGTAACAGCTCCGTGTGAGTTAATTCAGGAGTGACAGCACCGTGTGAGTGAAATTCAGGAGTAACAGCTCCGTGTGTGTGAAATTCAGGAGTAACAGCTCCGTGTGAGTTAATTCAGGAGTGACAGCACCCTGTGTGTGAAATTCAGGAGTAACAGCACCGTGTGTGTGAAATTCAGGAGTAACAGCTCCGTGTGAGTTAATTCAGGAGTGACAGCACGGTGTGTGTGAAATTCAGGAGTAACAGCACCCTGTGTGTGAAATTCAGGAGTAACAGCACCGTGTGTGTGAAATTCAGGAGTAACAGCTCCGTGTGAGTTAATTCAGGAGTGACAGCACCGTGTGAGTGAAATTCAGGAGTAACAGCTCCGTGTGTGTGAAATTCAGGAGTAACAGCTCCGTGTGAGTTAATTCAGGAGTGACAGCACCCTGTGTGTGAAATTCAGGAGTAACAGCACCGTGTGTGTGAAATTTAGGAGTAACAGCTCCGTGTGAGTTAATTCAGGAGTGACAGCACGGTGTGTGTGAAATTCAGGAGTAACAGCACCGTGTGTAAAATTCAGGAGTAACAGCTCCGTGTGTGTGAAAGTCAGGAGTAACAGCACCGTGTGTGCAAAATTCAGGAGTAACAGCACTGTGTGTGTGAAATTCAGGAGTAACAGCACCGTGTAGGTGAAATTCAGGAGTAACAGCACCATGTGTGTAATTCAGGAGTAACAGCACCGTGTGTGTGAAATTCAGGAGCAACAGCACCGTGTGTGTGAAATTCAGGAGTAACAGCACCGTGTGTGTGAAATTCAGGAGTAACAGCACAATGTGTGAAATTCAGGAGTAACTGCACCGTGTGTGTGAACTTCAGGAGTAACAGCTCCGTGTGTGTGAAATTCAGGAGTAACAGCACCATGTGTGTGAAATTCAGGAGTAACAGCTCCGTGTGAGTTAATTGAGGAGTGACAGCACCCTGTGTGTGAAATTCAGGAGTAACAGCACCGTGTGTGTGAAATTCAGGAGTAACAGCTCCGTGTGAGTTAATTCAGGAGTGACAGCACCGTGTGAGTGAAATTCAGGAGTAACAGCTCCGTGTGTGTGAAATTCAGGAGTAACAGCTCCGTGTGAGTTAATTCAGGAGTGACAGCACCCTGTGTGTGAAATTCAGGAGTAACAGCACCGTGTGTGTGAAATTCAGGAGTAACAGCTCCGTGTGAGTTAATTCAGGAGTGACAGCACGGTGTGTGTGAAATTCAGGAGTAACAGCACCCTGTGTGTGAAATTCAGGAGTAACAGCACCGTGTGTGTGAAATTCAGGAGTAACAGCTCCGTGTGAGTTAATTCAGGAGTGACAGCACCGTGTGAGTGAAATTCAGGAGTAACAGCTCCGTGTGTGTGAAATTCAGGAGTAACAGCTCCGTGTGAGTTAATTCAGGAGTGACAGCACCCTGTGTGTGAAATTCAGGAGTAACAGCACCGTGTGTGTGAAATTCAGGAGTAACAGCTCCGTGTGAGTTAATTCAGGAGTGACAGCACGGTGTGTGTGAAATTCAGGAGTAACAGCACCGTGTGTAAAATTCAGGAGTAACAGCTCCGTGTGTGTGAAAGTCAGGAGTAACAGCACCGTGTGTGCAAAATTCAGGAGTAACAGCACTGTGTGTGTGAAATTCAGGAGTAACAGCACCGTGTAGGTGAAATTCAGGAGTAACAGCACCATGTGTGAAATTCAGGAGTAACAGCACCGTGTGTGTGAAATTCAGGAGCAACAGCACCGTGTGTGTGAAATTCAGGAGTAACAGCACCGTGTGTGTGAAATTCAGGAGTAACAGCACAATGTGTGAAATTCAGGAGTAACTGCACCGTGTGTGTGAAATTCAGGAGTAACAGCACAGTGTGTGTGAAATTCAGGTGAAACAGCACCGTGTGTGTGAAATTCAGGAGTAACAGCTCCGTGTGAGTTAATTCAGGAGTGACAGCACGGTGTGTGTGAAATTCAGGAGTAACAGCACCGTGTGTAAAATTCAGGAGTAACAGCTCCGTGTGTGTGAAAGTCAGGAGTAACAGAACCGTGTGTGTGAAATTCCGGAGTAACAGCACCGTGTGTACGAAATTCAGGAGTTACAGCACCGTGTGGGTGAAATTCAGGAGTAACAGCTGCATGTGTGTGAAATTCAGGAGTAACAGCACCGTGTGTGTGAAATTCAGGAGTGACAGCACCGTGTGTGTGAAATTCAGGAGTGACAGCACCGTGTGTGTGAAATTCAGGAGTAACAGCACCGTGTGTGCAAAATTCAGGAGTAACAGCACTGTGTGTGTGAAATTCAGGAGTAACAGCACCGTGTAGGTGAAATTCAGGAGTAACAGCACCATGTGTGAAATTCAGGAGTAACAGCACCGTGTGTGTGAAATTCAGGAGCAACAGCACCGTGTGTGTGAAATTCAGGAGTAACAGCACCGTGTGTGTGAAATTCAGGAGTAACAGCACAATGTGTGAAATTCAGGAGTAACTGCACCGTGTGTGTGAAATTCAGGAGTAACATCACAGTGTGTGTGAAATTCAGGTGAAACAGCACCGTGTGTGTGAAATTCAGGAGTAACTGCACCGTGTGTGTGAAATTCAGGAGTAACTGCACCATGTGTGTGAAATTCCGGAGTAACAGCACCGTCTGTGTGAAATTCAGGAGGAATAACACCGTTCGTGTGAAATTCAGGTGAAACAGCACCGTGTTTGTGAAATTCACGAGTAACAGCACCGTGTGTGTGAAATTCAGGAGTAACTGCACCGTGTGTGTGAAATTCAGGAGTAACAGCACCGTGTGTGTGAAATTCAGGAGGAATAACACCGTGCGTGTGAAATTCAGGTGAAACAGCACCGTGCGTGTGAAATTCAGGAGTAACAGCACCCTGCATGTGAAATTCAGGAGTAACAGCACCCTGCGTGTGAAATTCAGGAGTAACAGCACCGTGTGTGTGAAATTCAGGAGCAACAGCACCGTGTGTGTGAAATTCAGGTGTATCAGCACAGTGTGTGTGAAATTCAGGAGGAATAACACCGTGTATGTGAAATTCAGGAGTAACAGCACCGTGTGTGTGAAATTCAGGAGTAACAGCCCCGAGTGTGTGAAATTCAGGAGTAACAGCACCCTGTGTGTGAAGTTCAGGAGTAACAGCACCGTGTGTGTGAACTTCAGGAGTAACAGCTCCGTGTGTGTGAAATTCAGGAGTAACAGCACCATGTGTGTGAAATTCAGGAGTAACAGCTCCGTGTGAGTTAATTGAGGAGTGACAGCACCCTGTGTGTGAAATTCAGGAGTAACAGCACCGTGTGTGTGAAATTCAGGAGTAACAGCTCCGTGTGAGTTAATTCAGGAGTGACAGCACCGTGTGAGTGAAATTCAGGAGTAACAGCTCCGTGTGTGTGAAATTCAGGAGTAACAGCTCCGTGTGAGTTAATTCAGGAGTGACAGCACCCTGTGTGTGAAATTCAGGAGTAACAGCACCGTGTGTGTGAAATTCAGGAGTAACAGCTCCGTGTGAGTTAATTCAGGAGTGACAGCACGGTGTGTGTGAAATTCAGGAGTAACAGCACCGTGTGTAAAATTCAGGAGTAACAGCTCCGTGTGTGTGAAAGTCAGGAGTAACAGCACCGTGTGTGCAAAATTCAGGAGTAACAGCACTGTGTGTGTGAAATTCAGGAGTAACAGCACCGTGTAGGTGAAATTCAGGAGTAACAGCACCATGTGTGAAATTCAGGAGTAACAGCACCGTGTGTGTGAAATTCAGGAGCAACAGCACCGTGTGTGTGAAATTCAGGAGTAACAGCACCGTGTGTGTGAAATTCAGGAGTAACAGCACAATGTGTGAAATTCAGGAGTAACTGCACCGTGTGTGTGAAATTCAGGAGTAACAGCACAGTGTGTGTGAAATTCAGGTGAAACAGCACCGTGTGTGTGAAATTCAGGAGTAACTGCACCGTGTGTGTGAAATTCAGGACTAACAGCACCGTGTGTGTGAAATTCAGGAGGAATAACACCGTTCGTGTGAAATTCAGGTGAAACAGCACCGTGTGTGTGAAATTCAGGAGTAACAGCACCGTGTAGGTGAAATTCAGGAGTAACAGCACCATGTGAGAAATTCAGGAGTAACAGCACCGTGTGTGTGAAATTCAGGAGCAACAGCACCGTGTGTGTGAAATTCAGGAGTAACAGCACCGTGTGTGTGAAATTCAGGAGTAACAGCACAATGTGTGAAATTCAGGAGTAACTGCACCGTGTGTGTGAAATTCAGGAGTAACAGCACCGTGTGTGTGAAATTCAGGAGTAACAGCACCGTGTGTGTGAAATTCAGGAGTAACAGCACCGTGTGTGTGAAATTCAGGAGTAACAGCACCGTGTGTGTGAAATTCAGGAGGAATAACACCGTGCGTGTGAAATTCAGGTGAAACAGCACCGTGCGTGTGAAATTCAGGAGTAAAAGCACCCTGCGTGTGAAATTCAGGAGTAACAGCACCCTGCGTGTGAAATTCAGGAGTAACAGCACCGTGTGTGTGAAATTCAGGAGTAACAGCACCGTGTGTGTGAAATTCAGGAGTAACAGCACAGTGTGTGTGAAATTCAGGAGGAATAACACCGTGCGTGTGAAATTCAGGAGTAACAGCACCGTGTGTGTGAAATTCAGGAGTAACAGCACCGTGTATGTGAAATTCAGGAGTAACAGCACCGTGTGTGTGAAATTCAGGAGTCACAGCACAGTGTGTGTGAAATTCAGGAGGAATAACACTGTGCGTGTGAAATTCAGGAGTAACAGCACCGTGTGTGTGAAATTCAGGAGTAACAGCACCGTGTAGGTGAAATTCAGGAGTAACAGCACCATGTGAGAAATTCAGGAGTAACAGCACCGTGTGTGTGAAATTCAGGAGCAACAGCACCGTGTGTGTGAAATTCAGGAGTAACAGCACCGTGTGTGTGAAATTCAGGAGTAACAGCACAATGTGTGAAATTCAGGAGTAACTGCACCGTGTGTGTGAAATTCAGGAGTAACAGCACAGTGTGTGTGAAATTCTGGAGGAATAACACCGTGCGTGTGAAATTCAGGAGTAACTGCACCGTGTGTGTGAAATTCAGGAGTAACAGCACCGTGTGTGTGAAATTAAGGAGTAACAGCACCGTGTGTGTGAAATTCAGGTGTAACAGCACCGTGTGTAAAATTCAGGAGTAACAGCACATTGTGTGTGACATTCAGGAGTAACAGCACCGTGTGTGTGAAATTCAGGAGTGACAGCACCATGTGTGTGAAATTCAGGAGTAACAGCACCGAGCGTGTGAAATTCTGGAGGAACAGCACCCTGCGTGTGAAATGCAGGAGTAACAGCACCGTGTGTGTGAAATTCAGGAGTAACAGCACCATGTGTGTGAAATTCAGGTGAAACAGCACCGTGTGTGTGAAATTGAGGAGTAACAGCACCGCGTGTGTGTGAAATTCAGGAGGAATAACACCGTGCGTGTGAAATTCAGGTGAAACAGCACCGTGTGTGTGAAATTCAGGAGTAACAGCACCGTGTATGTGAAATTCAGGAGTAACAGCACCGTGTGTGTGAAATTCAGGAGTAACAGCACCGTGTGTGTGAAATTCAGGAGTAACAGCTCCGTGTGTGTGAAATTCAGGAGTAACAGCACCGTGTGTGTGAAATTCAGGAGTAACAGCTCCGTGTGAGTTAATTCAGGACTGACAGCACCCTGTGTGTGAAATTCAGGAGTAACAGCACCGTGTGTGTGAACTTCAGGAGTAACAGCTCCGTGTGTGTGAAATTCAGGAGTAACAGCACCGTGTGTGTGAAGTTCAGGAGTAACAGCTCCGTGTGAGTTAATTCAGGAGTGACACACCCTGTGTGTGAAATTCAGAAGTAAGAGCACCGTGTTTGTGAAATTCAGGAGTAACAGCTCCGTGTGTGTGAAATTCAGGGGTAACAGCACCGTGAGTGTGAAATTCAGGAGTAACAGCTCCGTGTGAGTTAATTCAGGAGTGACAGCACCCTGTGTGTGAAACTCAGGAGTAACAGCACCGTGTGTGTGAAATTCAGGAGTAACAGCTCCGTGTGAGTTAATTCAGGAGTGACAGCACCGTGTGAGTGAAATTCAGGAGTAACAGCTCCGTGTGTGTGAAATTCAGGAGTAACAGCTCCGTGTGAGTTAATTCAGGAGTGACAGCACCCTGTGTGTGAAATTCAGGAGTAACAGCACCTTGTGTGAAATTCAGGAGTAACAGCTCCATGTGTGTGAAAGTCAGGAGTAACAGCACCGTGTGTGTGAAATTCTGGAGTAACAGCACCGTGTGTGCGAAATTCAGGAGTGACAGCACCGTGTGTGTGAAATTCAGGAGTAACAGCCCCGTGTGTGTGAAATTCAGGAGTAACAGCAGCGTGTGTGTGAAATTCAGGAGTAACAGCTCCGTGTGTGTGAAATTCAGGAGTAACAGCACCGTGTGTGTGAAATTTAGGAGTGACAGCACCGTGTGTGTGAAATTCAGGAGTAACAGCACCGTGTGTGTAAAATTCAGGAGTAACAGCACCGTGTGTGTGAAATTCAGGAGTGACAGCACCGTGTGTGTGAAATTCAGGAGTAACAGCTCTGTGTGTGTGAAATTCAAGAGTAACAGAACCGTGTGTGTGAAATTCAGGAGTAACAGCACCGTGTGTGTGAAATTCAGGAGTAACAGCACAGTGTGTGAAATTCAGGAGTAACTGCACCGTGTGTGTGAAATTCAGGAGTAACAGCACCGCGTGTGTGAAATTCAGGAGTAACTGCACCGTGTGTGTGAAATTCAGGAGTAACTGCACCATGTGTGTGAAATTCAGGAGTAACAGCACCGTGTGTGTGAAATTCAGGAGTAACAGCACCTTGTGTGTGAAATTCAGGAGTAACAGCACCGTGTGTGTGAAATTCAGGAGTAACAGCACCGTGTGTGTGAAATTCAGGAGTAACAGCACAGTGTGTGAAATTCAGGAGTAACTGCACCGTGTGTGTGAAATTCAGGAGTAACAGCACCGTGTGTGTGAAATTCAGGTGAAACAGCACCGTGTGTGTGAAATTCAGGAGTAACAGCACCGTGTGTGTGAAATTCAGGAGGAATAACACCGTGCGTGTGAAATTCAGGTGAAACAGCACCGTGTTTGTGAAATTCAGGAGAAACAGCACCGTGTGCGTGAAATTCAGGAGTAACTGCACCGTGTGTGTGAAATTCAGGAGTAACTGCACCGTGTGTGTGAAATTCAGGAGTAACAGCACCGTGTGTGTGAAATTCAGGAGTAACTGCACCGTGCGTGTGAAATTCAGGAGTAAAAGCACCCTGCGTGTGAAATTCAGGAGTAACAGCACCCTGCGTGTGAAATTCAGGAGTAACAGCACCGTGTGTGTGAAATTCAGGAGTAACAGCACCGTGTGTGTGAAATTCAGGAGTAACAGCACAGTGTGTGTGAAATTCAGGAGGAATAACACCGTGTATGTGAAATTCAGGAGTAACAGCACCGTGTGTGTGAAATTCAGGAGTAACAGCCCCGAGTGTGTGAAATTCAGGAGTAACAGCACCGTGTGTGTGAAATTCAGGAGTAACAGCACAGTGTGTGTGAAATTCAGGAGGAATAACACTGTGCGTGTGAAATTCAGGAGTAACAGCACCGTGTGTGTGAAATTCAGGAGTAACAGCACCGTGTGTGTGAAATTCAGGAGTAACAGCCCCGAGTGTGTGAAATTCAGGAGTAACAGCACCGTGTGTGTAAAATTCAGGAGTAACAGCACCGTGTGTGTGAAATTCAGGAGTAACAGCACCGTGTGTGTGAAATTCAGGAGTGACAGCACCATGTGTGTGAAATTCAGGAGTAACAGCACCGAGCGTGTGAAATTCAGGAGGAACAGCACCCTGCGTGTGAAATTCAGGAGTAACAGCACCGTGTGTGTGAAATTCAGGAGTAACAGCACCGTGTGTGTGAAATTCAGGAGTAACAGCACCGCGTGTGTGTGAAATTCAGGACGAATAACACCGTGCGTGTGAAATTCAGGTGAAACAGCACCGTGTGTGTGAAATTCAGGAGTAACAGCACCGTGTGTGTGAAATTGAGGAGTAACAGCACCGCGTGTGTGTGAAATTCAGGCGAAACAGCACCGTGTATGTGAAATTCAGGAGTAACAGCACCGTGTGTGTGAAATTCAGGAGTAACAGCACCGTGTGTGTGAAATTCAGGAGTAACAGCACCGTGTGTGTGAACTTCAGGAGGAACAGCTCCCTGCGTGTGAAATTCAGGAGTGACAGCACCGTGTGTGTGAAATTCAGGAGTAACAGCACCGTGTATGTGAAATTCAGGAGTAACAGCACCGTGTGTGTGAAATTAAGGAGGAACAGCACCGTGTGTGTGAAATTCAGGAGTAACAGCCCCGTGTGTGTGAAATTCAGGTGAAACAGCACAGTGTGTGTGAAATTCAGGCGAAACAGCACCGTGTGTGTGAAATTCAGGAGTAACAGCACCGCGTGTGAAATTCAGGAGGAACAGCACCGTGTGTGTGAAATTCAGGAGTAACAGCACCGTGTGTGTGAAATTCAGGAGTAACAGCTCCGTGTGTGTGAAATTCAGGAGTAACAGCTCCGTGTGAGTTAATTCAGGAGTGACAGCACCCTGTGTGTGAAGTTCAGGAGTAACAGCACCGTGTGTGTGAACTTCAGGAGTAACAGCTCCGTGTGTGTGAAATTCAGGAGTAATAGCACCGTGTGTGTGAAATTCAGGAGTAACAGCTCCGTGTGAGTTAATTCAGGACTGACAGCACCCTGTGTGTGAAATTCAGGAGTAACAGCACCGTGTGTGTGAACTTCAGGAGTAACAGCTCCGTGTGTGTGAAATTCAGGAGTAACAGCACCGTGTGTGTGAAGTTCAGGAGTAACAGCTCCGTGTGAGTTAATTCAGGAGTGACACACCCTGTGTGTGAAATTCAGAAGTAAGAGCACCGTGTTTGTGAAATTCAGGAGTAACAGCTCCGTGTGTGTGAAATTCAGGAGTAACAGCACCGTGAGTGTGAAATTCAGGAGTAACAGCTCCGTGTGAGTTAATTCAGGAGTGACAGCACCCTGTGTGTGAAACTCAGGAGTAACAGCACCGTGTGTGTGAAATTCAGGAGTAACAGCTCCGTGTGAGTTAATTCAGGAGTGACAGCACCGTGTGAGTGAAATTCAGGAGTAACAGCTCCGTGTGTGTGAAATTCAGGAGTAACAGCTCCGTGTGAGTTAATTCAGGAGTGACAGCACCCTGTGTGTGAAATTCAGGAGTAACAGCACCTTGTGTGAAATTCAGGAGTAACAGCTCCATGTGTGTGAAAGTCAGGAGTAACAGCACCGTGTGTGTGAAATTCTGGAGTAACAGCACCGTGTGTGCGAAATTCAGGAGTGACAGCACCGTGTGTGTGAAATTCAGGAGTAACAGCCCCGTGTGTGTGAAATTCAGGAGTAACAGCAGCGTGTGTGTGAAATTCAGGAGTAACAGCTCCGTGTGTGTGAAATTCAGGAGTAACAGCACCGTGTGTGTGAAATTTAGGAGTGACAGCACCGTGTGTGTGAAATTCAGGAGTAACAGCACCGTGTGTGTAAAATTCAGGAGTAACAGCACCGTGTGTGTGAAATTCAGGAGTGACAGCACCGTGTGTGTGAAATTCAGGAGTAACAGCTCTGTGTGTGTGAAATTCAAGAGTAACAGAACCGTGTGTGTGAAATTCAGGAGTAACAGCACCGTGTGTGTGAAATTCAGGAGTAACAGCACAGTGTGTGAAATTCAGGAGTAACTGCACCGTGTGTGTGAAATTCAGGAGTAACAGCACCGCGTGTGTGAAATTCAGGAGTAACTGCACCGTGTGTGTGAAATTCAGGAGTAACTGCACCATGTGTGTGAAATTCAGGAGTAACAGCACCGTGTGTGTGAAATTCAGGAGTAACAGCACCTTGTGTGTGAAATTCAGGAGTAACAGCACCGTGTGTGTGAAATTCAGGAGTAACAGCACCGTGTGTGTGAAATTCAGGAGTAACAGCACAGTGTGTGAAATTCAGGAGTAACTGCACCGTGTGTGTGAAATTCAGGAGTAACAGCACCGTGTGTGTGAAATTCAGGTGAAACAGCACCGTGTGTGTGAAATTCAGGAGTAACAGCACCGTGTGTGTGAAATTCAGGAGGAATAACACCGTGCGTGTGAAATTCAGGTGAAACAGCACCGTGTTTGTGAAATTCAGGAGAAACAGCACCGTGTGCGTGAAATTCAGGAGTAACTGCACCGTGTGTGAAATTCAGGAGTAACTGCACCGTGTGTGTGAAATTCAGGAGTAACAGCACCGTGTGTGTGAAATTCAGGAGTAACTGCACCGTGCGTGTGAAATTCAGGAGTAAAAGCACCCTGCGTGTGAAATTCAGGAGTAACAGCACCCTGCGTGTGAAATTCAGGAGTAACAGCACCGTGTGTGTGAAATTCAGGAGTAACAGCACCGTGTGTGTGAAATTCAGGAGTAACAGCACAGTGTGTGTGAAATTCAGGAGGAATAACACCGTGTATGTGAAATTCAGGAGTAACAGCACCGTGTGTGTGAAATTCAGGAGTAACAGCCCCGAGTGTGTGAAATTCAGGAGTAACAGCACCGTGTGTGTGAAATTCAGGAGTAACAGCACAGTGTGTGTGAAATTCAGGAGGAATAACACTGTGCGTGTGAAATTCAGGAGTAACAGCACCGTGTGTGTGAAATTCAGGAGTAACAGCACCGTGTGTGTAAAATTCAGGAGTAACAGCACCGTGTGTGTGAAATTCAGGAGTAACAGCACCGTGTGTGTGAAATTCAGGAGTGACAGCACCATGTGTGTGAAATTCAGGAGTAACAGCACCGAGCGTGTGAAATTCAGGAGGAACAGCAGCCTGCGTGTGAAATTCAGGAGTAACAGCACCGTGTGTGTGAAATTCAGGAGGAATAACACCGTTCGTGTGAAATTCAGGCGAAACAGCACCGTGTATGTGAAATTCAGGAGTAACAGCACCGTGTGTGTGAAATTCAGGAGTAACAGCACCGTGTGTGTGAAATTCAGGAGTAACAGCACCGTGTATGTGAAATTCAGGAGTAACAGCACCGTGTATGTGAAATTCAGGAGTAACAGCACCGTGTGTGTGAAATTCAGGAGTAACAGCACAGTGTGTGTGAAATTCAGGAGTAACAGCACCGTGTGTGTGAAATTCAGGAGTAACAGCCCCGTGTGTGTGAAATTCTGGTGAAACAGCACAGTGTGTGTGAAATTCAGGCGAAACAGCACCGTGTGTGTGAAATTCAGGAGTAACAGCACCGTGTGTGTGAAATTCAGGAATAACAGCACCGTGTGTGTGAAATTCAGGAGTAACAGCTCCGTGTGTGTGAAATTCAGGAGGAACAGCACCGTGTGTGTGAAATTCAGGAGTAACAGCACCGTGTGTGTGAAATTCAGGAGTAACAGCTCCGTGTGTGTGAAATTCAGGAGTAACAGCTCCGTGTGTGTGAAATTCAGGAGTAACAGCTCCGTGTGAGTTAATTCAGGAGTGACAGCACCCTGTGTGTGAAGTTCAGGAGTAACAGCACCGTGTGTGTGAACTTCAGGAGTAACAGCTCCGTGTGTGTGAAATTCAGGAGTAACAGCACCGTGTGTGTGAAATTCAGGAGTAACAGCTCCGTGTGAGTTAATTCAGGAGTGACAGCACTCTGTGTGTGAAATTCAGAAGTAACAGCACCGCGTTTGTGAAATTCAGGAGTAACAGCTCCGTGTGTGTGAAATTCAGGAGTAACAGCTCCGTGTGAGTTAATTGAGGAGTGACAG
The DNA here is from genome assembly GCF_047496885.1 of Scyliorhinus torazame. Lineage (NCBI taxonomy): Eukaryota > Metazoa > Chordata > Chondrichthyes > Carcharhiniformes > Scyliorhinidae > Scyliorhinus > Scyliorhinus torazame. The sequence continues at coordinate 21,304,784 of NC_092738.1, read as the reverse complement.
CACCCTGTGTGTGAAATTCAGGAGTAACAGCACCGTTAGTGTGAAATTCAGGAGTAACAGCTCCGTGTGAGTTAATTCAGGAGTGACAGCACCGTGTGAGTGAAATTCAGGAGTAACAGCACCGTGTGTGTGAAATTCAGGAGTAACAGCTCCGTGTGAGTTAACTCAGGAGTGACAGCACCCTGTGTGTGAAATTCAGGAGTAACAGCACGGTGTGTGTGAAATTCAGGAGTAACTGCACCGTGTGTAAAATTCAGGAGTAACAGCTCCGTGTGTGTGAAAGTCAGGAGTAACAGCACCGTGTGTGTGAAATTCCGGAGTAAGAGCACCGTGTGTACGAAATGCAGGAGTGACAGCACCGTGTGGGTGAAATTCAGGAGTAACAGCTGCGTGTGTGTGAAATTCAGGAGTAACAGCACCGTGTGTGTGAAATTCAGGAGTGACAGCACCGTGTGTGTGAAATTCAGGAGTGACAGCACCGTGTGTGTGAAATTCAGGAGTAACAGCACCGTGTGTGCAAAATTCAGGAGTAACAGCACTGTGTGTGTGAAATTCAGGAGTAACAGCACCGTGTAGGTGAAATTCAGGAGTAACAGCACCATGTGTGAAATTCAGGAGTAACAGCACCGTGTGTGTGAAATTCAGGAGCAACAGCACCGTGTGTGTGAAATTCAGGAGTAACAGCACCGTGTGTGTGAAATTCAGGAGTAACAGCACAATGTGTGAAATTCAGGAGTAACATCACAGTGTGTGTGAAATTCAGGAGTAACAGCACCGTGAGTGTGAAATTCAGGAGTAACAGCTCCGTGTGAGTTAATTGAGGAGTGACAGCACCCTGTGTGTGAAATTCAGGAGTAACAGCACCGTGTGTGTGAAATTCAGGAGTAACAGCTCCGTGTGAGTTAATTCAGGAGTCACAGCACCGTGTGAGTGAAATTCAGGAGTAACAGCTCCGTGTGTGTGAAATTCAGGAGTAACAGCTCCGTGTGAGTTAATTCAGGAGTGACAGCACCCTGTGTGTGAAATTCATGAGTAACAGCACCGTGTGTGTGAAATGCAGGAGTAACAGCTCCGTGTGAGTTAATTCAGGAGTGACAGCACGGTGTGTGTGAAATTCAGGATTAACAGCACCGTGTGTAAAATTCAGGAGTAACAGCTCCGTGTGTGTGAAAGTCAGGAGTAACAGCACCGCGTGTGTGAAATTCCAGAGTAACAGCACCGTGTGTACGAAATTCAGGAGTGACAGCACCGTGTGGGTGAAATTCAGGAGTAACAGCTGCGTGTGTGTGAAATTCAGGAGTAACAGCACCGTGTGTGTGAAATTCAGGAGTGACAGCACCGTGTGTGTGAAATTCAGGAGTGACAGCACCGTGTGTGTGAAATTCAGGAGTAACAGCACCGTGTGTGCAAAATTCAGCAGTAACAGCACTGTGTGTGTGAAATTCAGGAGTAACAGCACCGTGTACATGAAATTCAGGAGTAACAGCACCATGTGTGAAATTCAGGAGTAACAGCACCGTGTGTGTGAAATTCAGGAGCAACAGCACCGTGTGTGTGAAATTCAGGAGTAACAGCACCGTGTGTGTGAAATTCAGGAGTAACAGCACAATGTGTGAAATTCAGGAGTAACTGCACCGTGTGTGTGAAATTCAGGAGTAACAGCACCGTGTGTGTGAAATTCAGGAGTAACAGCACCATGTGTGAAATTCAGGAGTAACAGCACCGTGTGTGTGAAATTCAGGAGCAACAGCACCGTGTGTGTGAAATTCAGGAGTAACAGCACCGTGTGTGTGAAATTCAGGAGTAACAGCACAATGTGTGAAATTCAGGAGTAACTGCACCGTGTGTGTGAAATTCAGGAGTAACAGCACAGTGTGTGTGAAATTCAGGTGAAACAGCACCGTGTGTGTGAAATTCAGGAGTAACTGCACCGTGTGTGTGAAATTCAGGAGTAACTGCACCATGTGTGTGAAATTCCGGAGTAACAGCACCGTGTGTGTGAAATTCAGGAGGAATAACACCGTTCGTGTGAAATTCCGGAGTAACAGCACCGTGTGTGTGAAATTCAGGAGGAATAACACCGTTCGTGTGAAATTCTGGTGAAACAGCACCGTGTTTGTGAAATTCACGAGTAACAGCACTGTGTGTGTGAAATTCAGGAGTAACAGCACCGTGTAGGTGAAATTCAGGAGTAACAGCACCATGTGTGAAATTCAGGAGTAACAGCACCGTGTGTGTGAAATTCAGGAGCAACAGCACCGTGTGTGTGAAATTCAGGAGTAACACCACCGTGTGTGTGAAATTCAGGAGTAACAGCACAATGTGTGAAATTCAGGAGTAACTGCACCGTGTGTGTGAAATTCAGGAGGAGCAGCACAGTGTGTGTGAAATTCTGGAGGAATAACACCGTGCGTGTGAAATTCAGGAGTAACTGCACCGTGTGTGTGAAATTCAGGAGTAACAGCACCGTGTGTGTGAAATTAAGGAGTAACAGCACCTTGTGTGTGAAATTCAGGAGTAACAGCAAGGTGTGTGTGAAATTCAGGTGTAACAGCTCCGTGTGTAAAATTCAGGAGTAACAGCACCTTGTGTGTGACATTCAGGAGTAACAGCACCGTGTGTGTGAAATTCAGGAGTAACACCACCGTGTGTGTGAAATTCAGTAGTAACAGCACAATGTGTGAAATTCAGGAGTAACTGCACCGTGTGTGTGAAATTCAGGAGTAACAGCACAGTGTGTGTGAAATTCTGGAGGAATAACACCGTGCGTGTGAAATTCAGGAGTAACAGCACCGTGTGTGTGAAATTAAGGAGTAACAGCACCATGTGTGAAATTCAGGAGTAACAGCAAGGTGTGTGTGAAATTCAGGTGTAACAGCACCGTGTGTAAAATTCAGGAGTAACAGCACCTTGTGTGTGACATTCAGGAGTAACAGCACCGTGTGTGTGAAATTCAGGAGTGACAGCACCATGTGTGTGAAATTCAGGAGTAACAGCACCGAGCGTGTGAAATTCTGGCGGAACAGCACCCTGCGTGTGAAATTCAGGAGTAACAGCACCGTGTGTGTGAAATTCAGGAGTAACAGCACCATGTGTGTGAAATTCAGGTGAAACAGCACCGTGTGTGTGAAATTGAGGAGTAACAGCACCGCGTGTGTGTGAAATTCAGGAGGAATAACACCGTGCGTGTGAAATTCAGGTGAAACAGCACCGTGTGTGTGAAATTCAGGAGTAACAGCACCGTGTATGTGAAATTCAGGAGTAACAGCACCGTGTGTGTGAAATTCAGGAGTAACAGCACCGTGTGTGTGAAATTCAGGAGTAACAGCTCCGTGTGTGTGAAATTCAGGAGAACAGCACCGTGTGTGTGAAATTCAGGAGTAACAGCTCCGTGTGAGTTAATTCAGGACTGACAGCACCCTGTGTGTGAAATTCAGGAGTAACAGCACCGTGTGTGTGAACTTCAGGAGTAACAGCTCCGTGTGTGTGAAATTCAGGAGTAACAGCACCGTGTGTGTGAAATTCAGGAGTAACAGCTCCGTGTGAGTTAATTCAGGAGTGACACACCCTGTGTGTGAAATTCAGAAGTAAGAGCACCGTGTTTGTGAAATTCAGGAGTAACAGCTCCGTGTGTGTGAAATTCAGGAGTAACAGCTCCGTGTGAGTTAATTCAGGAGTGACAGCACCCTGTGTGTGAAACTCAGGAGTAACAGCACCGTGTGTGTGAAATTCAGGAGTAACAGCTCCGTGTGAGTTAATTCAGGAGTGACAGCACCGTGTGAGTGAAATTCAGGAGTAACAGCTCCGTGTGTGTGAAATTCAGGAGTAACAGCTCCGTGTGAGTTAATTCAGGAGTGACAGCACCCTGTGTGTGAAATTCAGGAGTAACAGCACCGTGTGTGAAATTCAGGAGTAACAGCTCCATGTGTGTGAAAGTCAGGAGTAACAGCACCGTGTGTGTGAAATTCCGGAGTAACAGCACCGTGTGTGCGAAATTCAGGAGTGACAGCACCGTGTGTGTGAAATTCAGGAGTAACAGCCCCGTGTGTGTGAAATTCAGGAGTAACAGCACCGTGTGCGTGAAATTCAGGAGGGACAGCACCGTGTGTGTGAAATTCAGGAGTAACAGCACCGTGTGTGTGAAATTCAGGAGTTACAGCACCGTGTGTGTGAAATTCAGGAGTAACAGCACCGTGTGTGTGAAATTCAAGAGTAACAGCAGCGTGTGTGTGAAATTCAGGAGTAACAGCTCCGTGTGTGTGAAATTCAGGAGTAACAGCACCGTGTGTGTGAAATTTAGGAGTGACAGCACCGTGTGTGTGAAATTCAAGAGTAACAGCAGCGTGTGTGTGAAATTCAGGAGTAACAGCTCCGTGTGTGTGAAATTCAGGAGTAACAGCACCGTGTGTGTGAAATTTAGGAGTGACAGCACCGTGTGTGTGAAATTCAGGAGTAACAGCACCGTGTGTGTAAAATTCAGGAGTAACAGCTCTGTGTGTGTGAAATTCAGGAGTAACAGCACCGTGTGTGAGAGATTTAGGAGTAACAGCACCGTGTGTGTGAAATTCAAGAGTAACAGAACCGTGTGTGTGAAATTCAGGAGTAACAGCACCGTGTGTGTGAAATTCAGGAGTAACAGCACAGTGTGTGAAATTCAGGAGTAACTGCACCGTGTGTGTAAAATTCAGGAGTAACAGCACCGTGTGTGTGAAATTCAGGTGAAACAGCACCGCGTGTGTGAAATTCAGGAGTAACAGCACCGTGTGTGTGAAATTCAGGAGTAACTGCACCATGAGTGTGAAATTCAGGAGTAACAGCACCGTGTGTGTGAAATTCAGGAGGAATAACACCGTTCGTGTGAAATTCAGTTGAAACAGCACCGTGTGTGTGAAATTCACGAGTAACAGCACCGTGTGTGTGAAATTCAGGAGCAACAGCACCGTGTGTGTGAAATTCAGGAGTAACAGCACAGTGTGTGAAATTCAGGAGTAACTGCACCGTGTGTGTGAAATTCAGGAGTAACAGCACCGTGTGTGTGAAATTCAGGTGAAACAGCACCGTGTGTGTGAAAGTCCGGAGTAACTGCACCGTGTGTGTGAAATTCAGGAGTAACAGCACCGTGTGTGCGAAATTCAGGAGTAACAGCACCGTGTGTGTGAAATTCAGGAGGAATAACACCGTGCGTGTGAAATTCAGGTGAAACAGCACCGTGTTTGTGAAATTCAGGAGTAACAGCACCGTGTGCGTGAAATTCAGGAGTAACTGCACCGTGTGTGTGAAATTCAGGAGTAACAGCACCGTGTGTGTGAAATTCAGGAGGAATAACACCGTGCGTGTGAAATTCAGGTGAAACAGCACCGTGCGTGTGAAATTCAGGAGTAAAAGCACCGTGTGTGTGAAATTCAGGAGTAACAGCACCGTGTGTGTGAAATTCAGGAGTAACAGCACCGTGTGTGTGAAATTCAGGAGTAACAGCACCGTGTGTGTGAAATTCAGGAGTAACAGCAACGTGTGTGTGAAATTCAGGTGTAACAGCACCGTGTGTAAAATTCAGGAGTAACAGCACCGTGTGTGTGAAATTCAGGAGTAACAGCACCGTGTGTGTGAAATTCAGGAGTGACAGCACCATGTGTGTGAAATTCAGGAGTAACAGCACCGAGCGTGTGAAATTCAGGAGGAACAGCACCCTGCGTGTGAAATTCAGGAGTAACAGCACCGTGTGTGTGAAATTCAGGAGTAACAGCACCGTGTGTGTGAAATTCAGGTGAAACAGCACCGTGTGTGTGAAATTCAGGAGTAACAGCAACGTGTGTGTGTGAAATTCAGGTGAAACAGCACCGTGTGTGTGAAATTGAGGAGTAACAGCACCGCGTGTGTGTGAAATTCAGGACGAATAACACCGTGCGTGTGAAATTCAGGTGAAACAGCACCGTGTGTGTGAACTTCAGGAGTAACAGCACCGTGTATGTGAAATTCAGGAGTAACAGCACCGTGTGTGTGAAATTCAGGAGTAACAGCACCGTGTGTGTGAAATTCAGGAGTAACAGCACCGTGTGTGTGAAATTCAGGTGAAACAGCACCGTGTGTGTGAAAGTCCGGAGTAACTGCACCGTGTGTGTGAAATTCAGGAGTAACAGCACCGTGTGTGCGAAATTCAGGAGTAACAGCACCGTGTGTGTGAAATTCAGGAGGAATAACACCGTGCGTGTGAAATTCAGGTGAAACAGCACCGTGTTTGTGAAATTCAGGAGTAACAGCACCGTGTGCGTGAAATTCAGGAGTAACTGCACCGTGTGTGTGAAATTCAGGAGTAACAGCACCGTGTGTGTGAAATTCAGGAGGAATAACACCGTGCGTGTGAAATTCAGGTGAAACAGCACCGTGCGTGTGAAATTCAGGAGTAAAAGCACCGTGTGTGTGAAATTCAGGAGTAACAGCACCGTGTGTGTGAAATTCAGGAGTAACAGCACCGTGTGTGTGAAATTCAGGAGTAACAGCACCGTGTGTGTGAAATTCAGGAGTAACAGCAACGTGTGTGTGAAATTCAGGTGTAACAGCACCGTGTGTAAAATTCAGGAGTAACAGCACCGTGTGTGTGAAATTCAGGAGTAACAGCACCGTGTGTGTGAAATTCAGGAGTGACAGCACCATGTGTGTGAAATTCAGGAGTAACAGCACCGAGCGTGTGAAATTCAGGAGGAACAGCACCCTGCGTGTGAAATTCAGGAGTAACAGCACCGTGTGTGTGAAATTCAGGAGTAACAGCACCGTGTGTGTGAAATTCAGGTGAAACAGCACCGTGTGTGTGAAATTCAGGAGTAACAGCAACGTGTGTGTGTGAAATTCAGGTGAAACAGCACCGTGTGTGTGAAATTGAGGAGTAACAGCACCGCGTGTGTGTGAAATTCAGGACGAATAACACCGTGCGTGTGAAATTCAGGTGAAACAGCACCGTGTGTGTGAACTTCAGGAGTAACAGCACCGTGTATGTGAAATTCAGGAGTAACAGCACCGTGTGTGTGAAATTCAGGAGTAACAGCACCGTGTGTGTGAAATTCAGGAGTAACAGCTCCGTGTGTGTGAAATTCAGGAGTAACAGCTCCGTGTGAGTTAATTCAGGACTGACAGCACCCTGTGTGTGAAGTTCAGGAGTAACAGCACCGTGTGTGTGAACTTCAGGAGTAACAGCTCCGTGTGTGTGAAATTCAGGAGTAACAGCACCGTGTGTGTGAAATTCAGGAGTAACAGCTCCGTGTGAGTTAATTCAGGAGTGACAGCACTCTGTGTGTGAAATTCAGAAGTAACAGCACCGTGTTTGTGAAATTCAGGAGTAACAGCTCCGTGTGTGTGAAATTCAGGAGTAACAGCACCGTGAGTGTGAAATTCAGGAGTAACAGCTCCGTGTGAGTTAATTGAGGAGTGACAGCACCCTGTGTGTGAAATTCAGGAGTAACAGCACCTTATGTGTGAAATTCAGGAGTAACAGCTCCGTGTGAGTTAATTCAGGAGTGACAGCACCGTGTGAGTGAAATTCAGGAGTAACAGCACCGTGTGTGTGAAATTCAGGAGTAACAGCTCCGTGTGAGTTAATTCAGGAGTGACAGCACCCTGTGTGTGAAATTCAGGAGTAACAGCACCGTGTGTGTGAAATTCAGGAGTAACAGCTCCGTGTGAGTTAATTCAGGAGTGACAGCACGGTGTGTGTGAAATTCAGGAGTAACTGCACCGTGTGTAAAATTCAGGAGTAACAGCTCCGTGTGTGTGAAAGTCAGGAGTAACAGCACCGTGTGTGTGAAATTCCGGAGTAACAGCACCGTGTGTACGAAATTCAGGAGTGACAGCACCGTGTGTGTGAAATTCAGGAGTAACAGCACAGTGTGTGTGAAATTCAGGAGGAATAACACTGTGCGTGTGAAATTCAGGAGTAACAGCACCGTGTGTGTGAAATTCAGGAGTAACAGCACCGTGTGTGTGAAATTCAGGAGTAACAGCACCGTGTGTGTGAAATTCAGGAGTAACAGCAACGTGTGTGTGAAATTCAGGTGTAACAGCACCGTGTGTAAAATTCAGGAGTAACAGCACCGTGTGTGTGAAATTCAGGAGTAACAGCACCGTGTGTGTGAAATTCAGGAGTGACAGCACCATGTGTGTGAAATTCAGGAGTAACAGCACCGAGCGTGTGAAATTCAGGAGGAACAGCACCCTGCGTGTGAAATTCAGGAGTAACAGCACCGTGTGTGTGAAATTCAGGAGTAACAGCACCGTGTGTGTGAAATTCAGGTGAAACAGCACCGTGTGTGTGAAATTGAGGAGTAACAGCACCGCGTGTGTGTGAAATTCAGGACGAATAACACCGTGCGTGTGAAATTCAGGCGAAACAGCACCGTGTGTGTGAACTTCAGGAGTAACAGCACCGTGTATGTGAAATTCAGGAGTAACAGCACCGTGTGTGTGAAATTCAGGAGTAACAGCACCGTGTGTGTGAAATTCAGGAGTAACAGCTCCGTGTGTGTGAAATTCAGGAGTAACAGCTCCGTGTGAGTTAATTCAGGAGTGACAGCACCCTGTGTGTGAAGTTCAGGAGTAACAGCACCGTGTGTGTGAACTTCAGGAGTAACAGCTCCGTGTGTGTGAAATTCAGGAGTAACAGCACCGTGTGTGTGAAATTCAGGAGTAACAGCTCCGTGTGAGTTAATTCAGGAGTGACAGCACTCTGTGTGTGAAATTCAGAAGTAACAGCACCGTGTTTGTGAAATTCAGGAGTAACAGCTCCGTGTGTGTGAAATTCAGGAGTAACAGCACCGTGAGTGTGAAATTCAGGAGTAACAGCTCCGTGTGAGTTAATTGAGGAGTGACAGCACCCTGTGTGTGAAATTCAGGAGTAACAGCACCTTGAGTGTGAAATTCAGGAGTAACAGCTCCGTGTGAGTTAATTCAGGAGTGACAGCACCGTGTGAGTGAAATTCAGGAGTAACAGCACCGTGTGTGTGAAATTCAGGAGTAACAGCTCCGTGTGAGTTAATTCAGGAGTGACAGCACCCTGTGTGTGAAATTCAGGAGTAACAGCACCGTGTGTGTGAAATTCAGGAGTAACAGCTCCGTGTGAGTTAATTCAGGAGTGACAGCACGGTGTGTGTGAAATTCAGGAGTAACTGCACCGTGTGTAAAATTCAGGAGTAACAGCTCCGTGTGTGTGAAAGTCAGGAGTAACAGCACCGTGTGTGTGAAATTCCGGAGTAACAGCACCGTGTGTACGAAATTCAGGAGTGACAGCACCGTGTGTGTGAAATTCAGGAGTAACAGCTGCGTGTGTGTGAAATTCAGGAGTAACAGCACCGTGTGTGTGAAATTCAGGAGTGACAGCACCGTGTGTGTGAAATTCAGGAGTGACAGCACCGTGTGTGTGAAATTCAGGAGTAACAGCACCGTGTGTGCAAAATTCAGGAGTAACAGCACTGTGTGTGTGAAATTCAGGAGTAACAGCACCGTGTAGGTGAAATTCAGGAGTAACAGCACCATGTGTGAAATTCAGGAGTAACAGCACCGTGTGTGTGAAATTCAGGAGCAACAGCACCGTGTGTGTGAAATTCAGGAGTAACAGCACCGTGTGTGTGAAATTCAGGAGTAACAGCACAATGTGTGAAATTCAGGAGTAACATCACAGTGTGTGTGAAATTCAGGTGAAACAGCACCATGTGTGTGAACTTCAGGAGTAACTGCACCGTGCGTGTGAAATTCAGGAGTAACAGCACCATGTGTGTGAAATTCAGGAGTAACAGCACCCTGCGTGTGAAATTCAGGAGTAACAGCACCGTGTGTGTGAAATTCAGGAGTAACAGCACCGTGTGTGTGAAATTCAGGTGTATCAGCACAGTGTGTGTCAAATTCAGGAGGAATAACACCGTGTATGTGAAATTCAGGTGTAACAGCACCGTGTGTGTGAAATTCAGGAGTAACAGCCCCGAGTGTGTGAAATTCAGGAGTAACAGCACCCTGTGTGTGAAGTTCAGGAGTAACAGCACCGTGTGTGTGAACTTCAGGAGTAACAGCTCCGTGTGTGTGAAATTCAGGAGTAACAGCACCGTGTGTGTGAAATTCAGGAGTAACAGCTCCGTGTGAGTTAATTCAGGAGTGACAGCACTCTGTGTGTGAAATTCAGAAGTAACAGCACCGTGTTTGTGAAATTCAGGAGTAACAGCTCCGTGTGAGTTAATTGAGGAGTGACAGCACCCTGTGTGTGAAATTCAGGAGTAACAGCACCGTGTGTGTGAAATTCAGGAGTAACAGCTCCGTGTGAGTTAATTCAGGAGTGACAGCACCGTGTGAGTGAAATTCAGGAGTAACAGCTCCGTGTGTGTGAAATTCAGGAGTAACAGCTCCGTGTGAGTTAATTCAGGAGTGACAGCACGGTGTGTGTGAAATTCAGGAGTAACAGCACCGTGTGTAAAATTCAGGAGTAACAGCTCCGTGTGTGTGAAAGTCAGGAGTAACAGCACCGCGTGTGTGAAATTCCAGAGTAACAGCACCGTGTGTACGAAATTCAGGAGTGACAGCACCGTGTGGGTGAAATTCAGGAGTAACAGCTGCGTGTGTGTGAAATTCAGGAGTAACAGCACCGTGTGTGTGAAATTCAGGAGTGACAGCACCGTGTGTGTGAAATTGAGGAGTAACAGCACCGCGTGTGTGTGAAATTCAGGACGAATAACACCGTGCGTGTGAAATTCAGGTGAAACAGCACCGTGTGTGTGAACTTCAGGAGTAACAGCACCGTGTATGTGAAATTCAGGAGTAACAGCACCGTGTGTGTGAAATTCAGGAGTAACAGCACCGTGTGTGTGAAATTCAGGAGTAACAGCTCCGTGTGTGTGAAATTCAGGAGTAACAGCTCCGTGTGAGTTAATTCAGGAGTGACAGCACCCTGTGTGTGAAGTTCAGGAGTAACAGCACCGTGTGTGTGAACTTCAGGAGTAACAGCTCCGTGTGTGTGAAATTCAGGAGTAACAGCACCGTGTGTGTGAAATTCAGGAGTAACAGCTCCGTGTGAGTTAATTCAGGAGTGACAGCACTCTGTGTGTGAAATTCAGAAGTAACAGCACCGTGTTTGTGAAATTCAGGAGTAACAGCTCCGTGTGTGTGAAATTCAGGAGTAACAGCACCGTGAGTGTGAAATTCAGGAGTAACAGCTCCGTGTGAGTTAATTGAGGAGTGACAGCACCCTGTGTGTGAAATTCAGGAGTAACAGCACCTTATGTGTGAAATTCAGGAGTAACAGCTCCGTGTGAGTTAATTCAGGAGTAACAGCACAGTGTGTGTGAAATTCAGGAGGAATAACACTGTGCGTGTGAAATTCAGGAGTAACAGCACCGTGTGTGTGAAATTCAGGAGTAACAGCACCGTGTGTGTGAAATTCAGGAGTAACAGCACCGTGTGTGTGAAATTCAGGAGTAACAGCAACGTGTGTGTGAAATTCAGGTGTAACAGCACCGTGTGTAAAATTCAGGAGTAACAGCACCGTGTGTGTGAAATTCAGGAGTAACAGCACCGTGTGTGTGAAATTCAGGAGTGACAGCACCATGTGTGTGAAATTCAGGAGTAACAGCACCGAGCGTGTGAAATTCAGGAGGAACAGCACCCTGCGTGTGAAATTCAGGAGTAACAGCACCGTGTGTGTGAAATTCAGGAGTAACAGCACCGTGTGTGTGAAATTCAGGTGAAACAGCACCGTGTGTGTGAAATTGAGGAGTAACAGCACCGCGTGTGTGTGAAATTCAGGACGAATAACACCGTGCGTGTGAAATTCAGGTGAAACAGCACCGTGTGTGTGAACTTCAGGAGTAACAGCACCGTGTATGTGAAATTCAGGAGTAACAGCACCGTGTGTGTGAAATTCAGGAGTAACAGCACCGTGTGTGTGAAATTCAGGAGTAACAGCTCCGTGTGTGTGAAATTCAGGAGTAACAGCTCCGTGTGAGTTAATTCAGGAGTGACAGCACCCTGTGTGTGAAGTTCAGGAGTAACAGCACCGTGTGTGTGAACTTCAGGAGTAACAGCTCCGTGTGTGTGAAATTCAGGAGTAACAGCACCGTGTGTGTGAAATTCAGGAGTAACAGCTCCGTGTGAGTTAATTCAGGAGTGACAGCACTCTGTGTGTGAAATTCAGAAGTAACAGCACCGTGTTTGTGAAATTCAGGAGTAACAGCTCCGTGTGTGTGAAATTCAGGAGTAACAGCACCGTGAGTGTGAAATTCAGGAGTAACAGCTCCGTGTGAGTTAATTGAGGAGTGACAGCACCCTGTGTGTGAAATTCAGGAGTAACAGCACCTTGTGTGTGAAATTCAGGAGTAACAGCTCCGTGTGAGTTAATTCAGGAGTGACAGCACCGTGTGAGTGAAATTCAGGAGTAACAGCACCGTGTGTGTGAAATTCAGGAGTAACAGCTCCGTGTGAGTTAATTCAGGAGTGACAGCACCCTGTGTGTGAAATTCAGGAGTAACAGCACCGTGTGTGTGAAATTCAGGAGTAACAGCTCCGTGTGAGTTAATTCAGGAGTGACAGCACGGTGTGTGTGAAATTCAGGAGTAACTGCACCGTGTGTAAAATTCAGGAGTAACAGCTCCGTGTGTGTGAAAGTCAGGAGTAACAGCACCGTGTGTGTGAAATTCCGGAGTAACAGCACCGTGTGTACGAAATTCAGGAGTGACAGCACCGTGTGTGTGAAATTCAGGAGTAACAGCTGCGTGTGTGTGAAATTCAGGAGTAACAGCACCGTGTGTGTGAAATTCAGGAGTGACAGCACCGTGTGTGTGAAATTCAGGAGTGACAGCACCGTGTGTGTGAAATTCAGGAGTAACAGCACCGTGTGTGCAAAATTCAGGAGTAACAGCACTGTGTGTGTGAAATTCAGGAGTAACAGCACCGTGTAGGTGAAATTCAGGAGTAACAGCACCATGTGTGAAATTCAGGAGTAACAGCACCGTGTGTGTGAAATTCAGGAGCAACAGCACCGTGTGTGTGAAATTCAGGAGTAACAGCACCGTGTGTGTGAAATTCAGGAGTAACAGCACAATGTGTGAAATTCAGGAGTAACATCACAGTGTGTGTGAAATTCAGGAGGAATAACACCGTGTATGTGAAATTCAGGTGTAACAGCACCGTGTGTGTGAAATTCAGGAGTAACAGCCCCGAGTGTGTGAAATTCAGGAGTAACAGCACCCTGTGTGTGAAGTTCAGGAGTAACAGCACCGTGTGTGTGAACTTCAGGAGTAACAGCTCCGTGTGTGTGAAATTCAGGAGTAACAGCACCGTGTGTGTGAAATTCAGGAGTAACAGCTCCGTGTGAGTTAATTCAGGAGTGACAGCACTCTGTGTGTGAAATTCAGAAGTAACAGCACCGTGTTTGTGAAATTCAGGAGTAACAGCTCCGTGTGAGTTAATTGAGGAGTGACAGCACCCTGTGTGTGAAATTCAGGAGTAACAGCACCGTGTGTGTGAAATTCAGGAGTAACAGCTCCGTGTGAGTTAATTCAGGAGTGACAGCACCGTGTGAGTGAAATTCAGGAGTAACAGCTCCGTGTGTGTGAAATTCAGGAGTAACAGCTCCGTGTGAGTTAATTCAGGAGTGACAGCACGGTGTGTGTGAAATTCAGGAGTAACAGCACCGTGTGTAAAATTCAGGAGTAACAGCTCCGTGTGTGTGAAAGTCAGGAGTAACAGCACCGCGTGTGTGAAATTCCAGAGTAACAGCACCGTGTGTACGAAATTCAGGAGTGACAGCACCGTGTGGGTGAAATTCAGGAGTAACAGCTGCGTGTGTGTGAAATTCAGGAGTAACAGCACCGTGTGTGTGAAATTCAGGAGTGACAGCACCGTGTGTGTGAAATTGAGGAGTAACAGCACCGCGTGTGTGTGAAATTCAGGACGAATAACACCGTGCGTGTGAAATTCAGGTGAAACAGCACCGTGTGTGTGAACTTCAGGAGTAACAGCACCGTGTATGTGAAATTCAGGAGTAACAGCACCGTGTGTGTGAAATTCAGGAGTAACAGCACCGTGTGTGTGAAATTCAGGAGTAACAGCTCCGTGTGTGTGAAATTCAGGAGTAACAGCTCCGTGTGAGTTAATTCAGGAGTGACAGCACCCTGTGTGTGAAGTTCAGGAGTAACAGCACCGTGTGTGTGAACTTCACGAGTAACAGCTCCGTGTGTGTGAAATTCAGGAGTAACAGCACCGTGTGTGTGAAATTCAGGAGTAACAGCTCCGTGTGAGTTAATTCAGGAGTGACAGCACTCTGTGTGTGAAATTCAGAAGTAACAGCACCGTGTTTGTGAAATTCAGGAGTAACAGCTCCGTGTGTGTGAAATTCAGGAGTAACAGCACCGTGAGTGTGAAATTCAGGAGTAACAGCTCCGTGTGAGTTAATTGAGGAGTGACAGCACCCTGTGTGTGAAATTCAGGAGTAACAGCACCTTATGTGTGAAATTCAGGAGTAACAGCTCCGTGTGAGTTAATTCAGGAGTGACAGCACCGTGTGAGTGAAATTCAGGAGTAACAGCACCGTGTGTGTGAAATTCAGGAGTAACAGCTCCGTGTGAGTTAATTCAGGAGTGACAGCACCCTGTGTGTGAAATTCAGGAGTAACAGCACCGTGAGTGTGAAATTCAGGAGTAACAGCTCCGTGTGAGTTAATTCAGGAGTGACAGCACGGTGTGTGTGAAATTCAGGAGTAACTGCACCGTGTGTAAAATTCAGGAGTAACAGCTCCGTGTGTGTGAAAGTCAATTGAGTTAATTGAGGAGTGACAGCACCCTGTGTGTGAAATTCAGGAGTAACAGCACCTTATGTGTGAAATTCAGGAGTAACAGCTCCGTGTGAGTTAATTCAGGAGTGACAGCACCGTGTGAGTGAAATTCAGGAGTAACAGCACCGTGTGTGTGAAATTCAGGAGTAACAGCTCCGTGTGAGTTAATTCAGGAGTGACAGCACCCTGTGTGTGAAATTCAGGAGTAACAGCACCGTGAGTGTGAAATTCAGGAGTAACAGCTCCGTGTGAGTTAATTCAGGAGTGACAGCACCGTGTGTGTGAAATTCAGGAGTAACAGCACAGTGTGTGTGAAATTCAGGAGGAATAACACTGTGCGTGTGAAATTCAGGAGTAACAGCACCGTGTGTGTGAAATTCAGGAGTAACAGCACCGTGTGTGTGAAATTCAGGAGTAACAGCACCGTGTGTGTGAAATTCAGGAGTAACAGCAACGTGTGTGTGAAATTCAGGTGTAACAGCACCGTGTGTAAAATTCAGGAGTAACAGCACCGTGTGTGTGAAATTCAGGAGTAACAGCACCGTGTGTGTGAAATTCAGGAGTGACAGCACCATGTGTGTGAAATTCAGGAGTAACAGCACCGAGCGTGTGAAATTCAGGAGGAACAGCACCCTGCGTGTGAAATTCAGGAGTAACAGCACCGTGTGTGTGAAATTCAGGAGTAACAGCACCGTGTGTGTGAAATTCAGGTGAAACAGCACCGTGTGTGTGAACTTCAGGAGTAACAGCACCGTGTATGTGAAATTCAGGAGTAACAGCACCGTGTGTGTGAAATTCAGGAGTAACAGCACCGTGTGTGTGAAATTCAGGAGTAACAGCTCCGTGTGTGTGAAATTCAGGAGTAACAGCTCCGTGTGAGTTAATTCAGGAGTGACAGCACCCTGTGTGTGAAGTTCAGGAGTAACAGCACCGTGTGTGTGAACTTCAGGAGTAACAGCTCCGTGTGTGTGAAATTCAGGAGTAACAGCACCGTGTGTGTGAAATTCAGGAGTAACAGCTCCGTGTGAGTTAATTCAGGAGTGACAGCACTCTGTGTGTGAAATTCAGAAGTAACAGCACCGTGTTTGTGAAATTCAGGAGTAACAGCTCCGTGTGTGTGAAATTCAGGAGTAACAGCACCGTGAGTGTGAAATTCAGGAGTAACAGCTCCGTGTGAGTTAATTGAGGAGTGACAGCACCCTGTGTGTGAAATTCAGGAGTAACAGCACCTTGTGTGTGAAATTCAGGAGTAACAGCTCCGTGTGAGTTAATTCAGGAGTGACAGCACCGTGTGAGTGAAATTCAGGAGTAACAGCACCGTGTGTGTGAAATTCAGGAGTAACAGCTCCGTGTGAGTTAATTCAGGAGTGACAGCACCCTGTGTGTGAAATTCAGGAGTAACAGCACCGTGTGTGTCAAATTCAGGAGTAACAGCTCCGTGTGAGTTAATTCAGGAGTGACAGCACGGTGTGTGTGAAATTCAGGAGTAACTGCACCGTGTGTAAAATTCAGGAGTAACAGCTCCGTGTGTGTGAAAGTCAGGAGTAACAGCACCGTGTGTGTGAAATTCCGGAGTAACAGCACCGTGTGTACGAAATTCAGGAGTGACAGCACCGTGTGTGTGAAATTCAGGAGTAACAGCTGCGTGTGTGTGAAATTCAGGAGTAACAGCACCGTGTGTGTGAAATTCAGGAGTGACAGCACCGTGTGTGTGAAATTCAGGAGTGACAGCACCGTGTGTGTGAAATTCAGGAGTAACAGCACCGTGTGTGCAAAATTCAGGAGTAACAGCACTGTGTGTGTGAAATTCAGGAGTAACAGCACCGTGTAGGTGAAATTCAGGAGTAACAGCACCATGTGTGAAATTCAGGAGTAACAGCACCGTGTGTGTGAAATTCAGGAGCAACAGCACCGTGTGTGTGAAATTCAGGAGTAACAGCACCGTGTGTGTGAAATTCAGGAGTAACAGCACAATGTGTGAAATTCAGGAGTAACATCACAGTGTGTGTGAAATTCAGGTGAAACAGCACCATGTGTGTGAACTTCAGGAGTAACTGCACCGTGCGTGTGAAATTCAGGAGTAACAGCACCATGTGTGTGAAATTCAGGAGTAACAGCACCCTGCGTGTGAAATTCAGGAGTAACAGCACCGTGTGTGTGAAATTCAGGAGTAACAGCACCGTGTGTGTGAAATTCAGGTGTATCAGCACAGTGTGTGTGAAATTCAGGAGGAATAACACCGTGTATGTGAAATTCAGGTGTAACAGCACCGTGTGTGTGAAATTCAGGAGTAACAGCCCCGAGTGTGTGAAATTCAGGAGTAACAGCACCCTGTGTGTGAAGTTCAGGAGTAACAGCACCGTGTGTGTGAACTTCAGGAGTAACAGCTCCGTGTGTGTGAAATTCAGGAGTAACAGCACCGTGTGTGTGAAATTCAGGAGTAACAGCTCCGTGTGAGTTAATTCAGGAGTGACAGCACTCTGTGTGTGAAATTCAGAAGTAACAGCACCGTGTTTGTGAAATTCAGGAGTAACAGCTCCGTGTGAGTTAATTGAGGAGTGACAGCACCCTGTGTGTGAAATTCAGGAGTAACAGCACCGTGTGTGTGAAATTCAGGAGTAACAGCTCCGTGTGAGTTAATTCAGGAGTGACAGCACCGTGTGAGTGAAATTCAGGAGTAACAGCTCCGTGTGTGTGAAATTCAGGAGTAACAGCTCCGTGTGAGTTAATTCAGGAGTGACAGCACGGTGTGTGTGAAATTCAGGAGTAACAGCACCGTGTGTAAAATTCAGGAGTAACAGCTCCGTGTGTGTGAAAGTCAGGAGTAACAGCACCGCGTGTGTGAAATTCCAGAGTAACAGCACCGTGTGTACGAAATTCAGGAGTGACAGCACCGTGTGGGTGAAATTCAGGAGTAACAGCTGCGTGAGTGTGAAATTCAGGAGTAACAGCACCGTGTGTGTGAAATTCAGGAGTGACAGCACCGTGTGTGTGAAATTCAGGAGTGACAGCACCGTGTGTGTGAAATTCAGGAGGAACAGCACCGTGTGTGCAAAATTCAGGTGTAACAGCACTGTGTGTGTGAAATTCAGGAGTAACAGCACCGTGTAGGTGAAATTCAGGAGTAACAGCACCATGTGTGAAATTCAGGAGTAACAGCACCGTGTGTGTGAAATTCAGGAGCAGCAGCACCGTGTGTGTGAAATTCAGGAGTAACAGCACCGTGTGTGTGAAATTCAGGAGTAACAGCACAATGTGTGAAATTCAGGAGTAACTGCACCGTGTGTGTGAAATTCAGGAGTAACAGCACAGTGTGTGTGAAATTCAGGTGAAACAGCACCGTGTGTGTGAAATTCAGGAGTAACTGCACCGTGTGTGTGAAATTCAGGAGTAACTGCACCATGTGTGTGAAATTCCGGAGTAACAGCACCGTGTGTGTGAAATTCAGGAGGAATAACACCGTTCGTGTGAAATTCTGGTGAAACAGCACCGTGTTTGTGAAATTCACGAGTAACAGCACTGTGTGTGTGAAATTCAGGAGTAACAGCACCGTGTAGGTGAAATTCAGGAGTAACAGCACCATGTGTGAAATTCAGGAGTAACAGCACCGTGTGTGTGAAATTCAGGAGCAACTGCACCGTGTGTGTGAAATTCAGGAGTAACACCACCGTGTGTGTGAAATTCAGGAGTAACAGCACAATGTGTGAAAGTCAGGAGTAACTGCACCGTGTGTGTGAAATTCAGGAGTAACAGCACCGTGTGTGTCAAATTAAGGAGTAACAGCACCTTGTGTGTGAAATTCAGGAGTAACAGCAAGGTGTGTGTGAAATTCAGGTGTAACAGCACCGTGTGTAAAATTCAGGAGTAACAGCACCTTGTGTGTGACATTCAGGAGTAACAGCACCGTGTGTGTGAAATTCAGGAGTGACAGCACCAAGTGTGTGAAATTCAGGAGTAACAGCACCGAGCGTGTGAAATTCTGGAAGAACAGCACCCTGCGTGTGAAATTCAGGAGTAACACCACCGTGTGTGTGAAATTCAGGAGTAACAGCACAATGTGTGAAATTCAGGAGTAACTGCACCGTGTGTGTGAAATTCAGGAGTAACAGCACAGTGTGTGTGAAATTCTGGAGGAATAACACCGTGCGTGTGAAATTCAGGAGTAACTGCACCGTGTGTGTGAAATTCAGGAGTAACAGCACCGTGTGTGTGAAATTAAGGAGTAACAGCACCTTGTGTGTGAAATTCAGGAGTAACAGCAAGGTGTGTGTGAAATTCAGGTGTAACAGCACCGTGTGTAAAATTCAGGAGTAACAGCACCTTGTGTGTGACATTCAGGAGTAACAGCACCGTGTGTGTGAAATTCAGGAGTAACAGCTCCGTGTGAGTTAATTCAGGAGTGACAGCACCCTGTGTGTGAAATTCAGGAGTAACAGCACCGTGAGTGTGAAATTCAGGAGTAACAGCTCCGTGTGAGTTAATTCAGGAGTGACAGCACGGTGTGTGTGAAATTCAGGAGTAACTGCACCGTGTGTAAAATTCAGGAGTAACAGCTCCGTGTGTGTGAAAGTCAATTGAGTTAATTGAGGAGTGACAGCACCCTGTGTGTGAAATTCAGGAGTAACAGCACCTTATGTGTGAAATTCAGGAGTAACAGCTCCGTGTGAGTTAATTCAGGAGTGACAGCACCGTGTGAGTGAAATTCAGGAGTAACAGCACCGTGTGTGTGAAATTCAGGAGTAACAGCTCCGTGTGAGTTAATTCAGGAGTGACAGCACCCTGTGTGTGAAATTCAGGAGTAACAGCACCGTGAGTGTGAAATTCAGGAGTAACAGCTCCGTGTGAGTTAATTCAGGAGTGACAGCACCGTGTGTGTGAAATTCAGGAGTAACAGCACAGTGTGTGTGAAATTCAGGAGGAATAACACTGTGCGTGTGAAATTCAGGAGTAACAGCACCGTGTGTGTGAAATTCAGGAGTAACAGCACCGTGTGTGTGAAATTCAGGAGTAACAGCACCGTGTGTGTGAAATTCAGGAGTAACAGCAACGTGTGTGTGAAATTCAGGTGTAACAGCACCGTGTGTAAAATTCAGGAGTAACAGCACCGTGTGTGTGAAATTCAGGAGTAACAGCACCGTGTGTGTGAAATTCAGGAGTGACAGCACCATGTGTGTGAAATTCAGGAGTAACAGCACCGAGCGTGTGAAATTCAGGAGGAACAGCACCCTGCGTGTGAAATTCAGGAGTAACAGCACCGTGTGTGTGAAATTCAGGAGTAACAGCACCGTGTGTGTGAAATTCAGGTGAAACAGCACCGTGTGTGTGAACTTCAGGAGTAACAGCACCGTGTATGTGAAATTCAGGAGTAACAGCACCGTGTGTGTGAAATTCAGGAGTAACAGCACCGTGTGTGTGAAATTCAGGAGTAACAGCTCCGTGTGTGTGAAATTCAGGAGTAACAGCTCCGTGTGAGTTAATTCAGGAGTGACAGCACCCTGTGTGTGAAGTTCAGGAGTAACAGCACCGTGTGTGTGAACTTCAGGAGTAACAGCTCCGTGTGTGTGAAATTCAGGAGTAACAGCACCGTGTGTGTGAAATTCAGGAGTAACAGCTCCGTGTGAGTTAATTCAGGAGTGACAGCACTCTGTGTGTGAAATTCAGAAGTAACAGCACCGTGTTTGTGAAATTCAGGAGTAACAGCTCCGTGTGTGTGAAATTCAGGAGTAACAGCACCGTGAGTGTGAAATTCAGGAGTAACAGCTCCGTGTGAGTTAATTGAGGAGTGACAGCACCCTGTGTGTGAAATTCAGGAGTAACAGCACCTTGTGTGTGAAATTCAGGAGTAACAGCTCCGTGTGAGTTAATTCAGGAGTGACAGCACCGTGTGAGTGAAATTCAGGAGTAACAGCACCGTGTGTGTGAAATTCAGGAGTAACAGCTCCGTGTGAGTTAATTCAGGAGTGACAGCACCCTGTGTGTGAAATTCAGGAGTAACAGCACCGTGTGTGTCAAATTCAGGAGTAACAGCTCCGTGTGAGTTAATTCAGGAGTGACAGCACGGTGTGTGTGAAATTCAGGAGTAACTGCACCGTGTGTAAAATTCAGGAGTAACAGCTCCGTGTGTGTGAAAGTCAGGAGTAACAGCACCGTGTGTGTGAAATTCCGGAGTAACAGCACCGTGTGTACGAAATTCAGGAGTGACAGCACCGTGTGTGTGAAATTCAGGAGTAACAGCTGCGTGTGTGTGAAATTCAGGAGTAACAGCACCGTGTGTGTGAAATTCAGGAGTGACAGCACCGTGTGTGTGAAATTCAGGAGTGACAGCACCGTGTGTGTGAAATTCAGGAGTAACAGCACCGTGTGTGCAAAATTCAGGAGTAACAGCACTGTGTGTGTGAAATTCAGGAGTAACAGCACCGTGTAGGTGAAATTCAGGAGTAACAGCACCATGTGTGAAATTCAGGAGTAACAGCACCGTGTGTGTGAAATTCAGGAGCAACAGCACCGTGTGTGTGAAATTCAGGAGTAACAGCACCGTGTGTGTGAAATTCAGGAGTAACAGCACAATGTGTGAAATTCAGGAGTAACATCACAGTGTGTGTGAAATTCAGGTGAAACAGCACCATGTGTGTGAACTTCAGGAGTAACTGCACCGTGCGTGTGAAATTCAGGAGTAACAGCACCATGTGTGTGAAATTCAGGAGTAACAGCACCCTGCGTGTGAAATTCAGGAGTAACAGCACCGTGTGTGTGAAATTCAGGAGTAACAGCACCGTGTGTGTGAAATTCAGGTGTATCAGCACAGTGTGTGTGAAATTCAGGAGGAATAACACCGTGTATGTGAAATTCAGGTGTAACAGCACCGTGTGTGTGAAATTCAGGAGTAACAGCCCCGAGTGTGTGAAATTCAGGAGTAACAGCACCCTGTGTGTGAAGTTCAGGAGTAACAGCACCGTGTGTGTGAACTTCAGGAGTAACAGCTCCGTGTGTGTGAAATTCAGGAGTAACAGCACCGTGTGTGTGAAATTCAGGAGTAACAGCTCCGTGTGAGTTAATTCAGGAGTGACAGCACTCTGTGTGTGAAATTCAGAAGTAACAGCACCGTGTTTGTGAAATTCAGGAGTAACAGCTCCGTGTGAGTTAATTGAGGAGTGACAGCACCCTGTGTGTGAAATTCAGGAGTAACAGCACCGTGTGTGTGAAATTCAGGAGTAACAGCTCCGTGTGAGTTAATTCAGGAGTGACAGCACCGTGTGAGTGAAATTCAGGAGTAACAGCTCCGTGTGTGTGAAATTCAGGAGTAACAGCTCCGTGTGAGTTAATTCAGGAGTGACAGCACGGTGTGTGTGAAATTCAGGAGTAACAGCACCGTGTGTAAAATTCAGGAGTAACAGCTCCGTGTGTGTGAAAGTCAGGAGTAACAGCACCGCGTGTGTGAAATTCCAGAGTAACAGCACCGTGTGTACGAAATTCAGGAGTGACAGCACCGTGTGGGTGAAATTCAGGAGTAACAGCTGCGTGAGTGTGAAATTCAGGAGTAACAGCACCGTGTGTGTGAAATTCAGGAGTGACAGCACCGTGTGTGTGAAATTCAGGAGTGACAGCACCGTGTGTGTGAAATTCAGGAGGAACAGCACCGTGTGTGCAAAATTCAGGTGTAACAGCACTGTGTGTGTGAAATTCAGGAGTAACAGCACCGTGTAGGTGAAATTCAGGAGTAACAGCACCATGTGTGAAATTCAGGAGTAACAGCACCGTGTGTGTGAAATTCAGGAGCAGCAGCACCGTGTGTGTGAAATTCAGGAGTAACAGCACCGTGTGTGTGAAATTCAGGAGTAACAGCACAATGTGTGAAATTCAGGAGTAACTGCACCGTGTGTGTGAAATTCAGGAGTAACAGCACAGTGTGTGTGAAATTCAGGTGAAACAGCACCGTGTGTGTGAAATTCAGGAGTAACTGCACCGTGTGTGTGAAATTCAGGAGTAACTGCACCATGTGTGTGAAATTCCGGAGTAACAGCACCGTGTGTGTGAAATTCAGGAGGAATAACACCGTTCGTGTGAAATTCTGGTGAAACAGCACCGTGTTTGTGAAATTCACGAGTAACAGCACTGTGTGTGTGAAATTCAGGAGTAACAGCACCGTGTAGGTGAAATTCAGGAGTAACAGCACCATGTGTGAAATTCAGGAGTAACAGCACCGTGTGTGTGAAATTCAGGAGCAACTGCACCGTGTGTGTGAAATTCAGGAGTAACACCACCGTGTGTGTGAAATTCAGGAGTAACAGCACAATGTGTGAAAGTCAGGAGTAACTGCACCGTGTGTGTGAAATTCAGGAGTAACAGCACCGTGTGTGTCAAATTAAGGAGTAACAGCACCTTGTGTGTGAAATTCAGGAGTAACAGCAAGGTGTGTGTGAAATTCAGGTGTAACAGCACCGTGTGTAAAATTCAGGAGTAACAGCACCTTGTGTGTGACATTCAGGAGTAACAGCACCGTGTGTGTGAAATTCAGGAGTGACAGCACCAAGTGTGTGAAATTCAGGAGTAACAGCACCGAGCGTGTGAAATTCTGGAAGAACAGCACCCTGCGTGTGAAATTCAGGAGTAACACCACCGTGTGTGTGAAATTCAGGAGTAACAGCACAATGTGTGAAATTCAGGAGTAACTGCACCGTGTGTGTGAAATTCAGGAGTAACAGCACAGTGTGTGTGAAATTCTGGAGGAATAACACCGTGCGTGTGAAATTCAGGAGTAACTGCACCGTGTGTGTGAAATTCAGGAGTAACAGCACCGTGTGTGTGAAATTAAGGAGTAACAGCACCTTGTGTGTGAAATTCAGGAGTAACAGCAAGGTGTGTGTGAAATTCAGGTGTAACAGCACCGTGTGTAAAATTCAGGAGTAACAGCACCTTGTGTGTGACATTCAGGAGTAACAGCACCGTGTGTGTGAAATTCAGGAGTGACAGCACCATGTGTGTGAAATTCAGGAGTAACAGCACCGAGCGTGTGAAATTCTGGAGGAACAGCACCCTGCGTGTGAAATTCAGGAGTAACAGCACCGTGTGTGTGAAATTCAGGAGTAACAGCACCATGTGTGTGAAATTCAGGTGAAACAGCACCGTGTGTGTGAAACTGAGGAGTAACAGCACCGCGTGTGTGTGAAATTCAGGAGGAATAACACCGTGCGTGTGAAATTCAGGTGAAACAGCACCGTGTGTGTGAAATTCAGGAGTAACAGCACCGTGTATGTGAAATTCAGGAGTAACAGCACCGTGTGTGTGAAATTCAGGAGTAATAGCACCGTGTGTGTGAAATTCAGGAGTAACAGCTCCGTGTGTGTGAAATTCAGGAGTAACAGCACCGTGTGTGTGAAATTCAGGAGTAACAGCTCCGTGTGAGTTAATTCGGGACTGACAGCACCCTGTGTGTGAAATTCAGGAGTAACAGCACCGTGTGTGTGAACTTCAGGAGTAACAGCTCCGTGTGTGTGAAATTCAGGAGTAACAGCACCGTGTGTGTGAAATTCAGGAGTAACAGCTCCGTGTGAGTTAATTCAGGAGTGACACACCCTGTGTGTGAAATTCAGAAGTAAGAGCACCGTGTTTGTGAAATTCAGGAGTAACAGCTCCGTGTGTGTGAAATTCAGGAGTAACAGCACCGTGAGTGTGAAATTCAGGAGTAACAGCTCCGTGTGAGTTAATTCAGGAGTGACAGCACCCTGTGTGTGAAACTCAGGAGTAACAGCACCGTGTGTGTGAAATTCAGGAGTAACAGCTCCGTGTGAGTTAATTCAGGAGTGACAGCACCGTGTGAGTGAAATTCAGGAGTAACAGCTCCGTGTGTGTGAAATTCAGGAGTAACAGCTCCGTGTGAGTTAATTCAGGAGTGACAGCACCCTGTGTGTGAAATTCAGGAGTAACAGCACCGTGTGTGAAATTCAGGAGTAACAGCGCCATGTGTGTGAAAGTCAGGAGTAACAGCACCGTGTGTGTGAAATTCCGGAGTAACAGCACCGTGTGTGCGAAATTCAGGATGACAGCACCGTGTGTGTGAAATTCAGGAGTAACAGCCCCGTGTGTGTGAAATTCAGGAGTAACAGCACCGTGTGTGTGAAATTCAGGAGGGACAGCACCGTGTGTGTGAAATTCAGGAGTAACAGCACCGTGTGTGTGAAATTCAGGAGTTACAGCACCGTGTGTGTGAAATTCAGGAGTAACAGCACCGTGTGTGTGAAATTCAGGAGTAACAGCAGCGTGTGTGTGAAATTCAGGAGTAACAGCTCCGTGTGTGTGAAATTCAGGAGTAACAGCACCGTGTGTGTGAAATTTAGGAGTGACAGCACCGTGTGTGTGAAATTCAGGAGTAACAGCACCGTGTGTGTAAAATTCAGGAGTAACAGCACCGTGTGTGTGAAATTCAGGAGTGACAGCACCGTGTGTGTGAAATTCAGGAGTAACAGCTCTGTGTGTGTGAAATTCAGGAGTAACAGCACGGTGTGTGAGAGATTTAGGAGTAACAGCACCGTGTGTGTGAAATTCAGGAGTAACAGCACAGTGTGTGAAATTCAGGAGTAACTGCACCGTGTGTGTGAAATTCAGGAGTAACAGCACCGTGTGTGTGAAATTCAGGTGAAACAGCACCGTGTGTGTGAAATTCAGGAGTAACTGCACCGTGTGTGTGAAATTCAGGAGTAACTGCACCATGTGTGTGAAATTCAGGAGTAACAGCACCGTGTGTGTGAAATTCAGGAGGAATAACACCGTTCGTGTGAAATTCAGGAGTAACAGCACCGTGTGTGTGAAATTCAGGAGTGACAGCACCATGTGTGTGAAATTCAGGAGTAACAGCACCGAGCGTGTGAAATTCAGGAGTGACAGCACCATGTGTGTGAAATTCAGGAGTAACAGCACCGAGCGTGTGAAATTCAGGAGGAACAGCACCCAGCGTGTGAAATTCAGGAGTAACAGCACCGTGTGTGTGAAATTCAGGAGTAACAGCTCCGTGTGTGTCAAATTCAGGAGTAACAGCTCCGTGTGAGTTAATTCAGGACTGACAGCACCCTGTGTGTGAAATTCAGGAGTAACAGCACCGTGTGTGTGAACTTCAGGAGTAACAGCTCCGTGTGTGTGAAATTCAGGAGTAACAGCACCGTGTGTGTGAACTTCAGGAGTAACAGCTCCGTGTGTGTGAAATTCAGGAGTAACAGCTCCGTGTGAGTTAATTCAGGACTGACAGCACCCTGTGTGTGAAATTCAGGAGTAACAGCACCGTGTGTGTGAACTTCAGGAATAACAGCTCCGTGTGTGTGAAATTCAGGAGTAACAGCACCGTGTGTGTGAAATTCAGGAGCAACAGCTCCGTGTGAGTTAATTCAGGAGTGACACACCCTGTGTGTGAAATTCAGAAGTAACAGCACCGTGTTTGTGAAATTCAGGAGTAACAGCCCCGTGTGAGTTAATTCAGGACTGACAGCACCCTGTGTGTGAAATTCAGGAGTAACAGCACCGTGTGTGTGAACTTCAGGAGTAACAGCTCCGTGTATGTGAAATTCAGGAGTAACAGCACCGTGTGTGTGAACTTCAGGAGTAACAGCTCCGTGTGTGTGAAATTCAGGAGTAACAGCTCCGTGTGAGTTAATTCAGGTCTGACAGCACCCTGTGTGTGAAATTCAGGAGTAACAGCACCGTGTGTGTGAACTTCAGGAGTAACAGCTCCGTGTGTGTGAAATTCAGGAGTAACAGCACCGTGTGTGTGAAATTCAGGAGTAACAGCTCCGTGTGAGTTAATTCAGGAGTGACACACCCTGTGTGTGAAATTCAGAAGGAACAGCACCGTGTTTGTGAAATTCAGGAGTAACAGCTCCGTGTGTGTGAAATTCAGGAGTAACAGCACCGTGAGTGTGAAATTCTGGAGTAACAGCTCCGTGTGAGTTAATTCAGGTGTGACAGCACCCTGTGTGTGAAACTCAGGATTAACAGCACCGTGTGTGTGAAATTCAGGAGTAACAGCTCCGTGTGAGTTAATTCAGGAGTGACAGCACCGTGTGAGTGAAATTCAGGAGTAACAGCTCCGTGTGTGTGAAATTCAGGAGTAACAGCTCCGTGTGAGTTAATTCAGGAGTGACAGCACCCTGTGTGTGAAATTCAGGAGTAACAGCACCGTGTGTGAAATTCAGGATGAACAGCTCCGTGTGTGTGAAAGTCAGGAGGAACAGCACCGTGTGTGTGAAATTCCGGAGTAACAGCACCGTGTGTGCGAAATTCAGGAGTGACAGCACCGTGTGTGTGAAATTCAGGAGTAACAGCCCCGTGTGTGTGAAATTCAGGAGTAACAGCACCGTGTGTGTGAAATTCAGGAGGGACAGCACCGTGTGTGTGAAATTCAGGAGTAACAGCACCGTGTGTGTGAAATTCAGGATTTACAGCACCGTGTGTGTGAAATTCAGGAGTAACAGCACCGTGTGTGTGAAATTCAGGAGTAACAGCACCGTGTGTGTGAAATTTAGGAGTGACAGCACCTTGTGTGTGAAATTCAGGAGTAACAGCACCGTGTGTGTAAAATTCAGGAGTAACAGCACCGTGTGTGTGAAATTCAGGAGTGACAGCACCGTGTGTGTGAAATTCAGGAGTAACAGCTCCGTGTGTGTGAAATTCAGGAGTAACAGCACCGTGTGTGAGAGATTTAGGAGTAACAGCACCGTGTGTGTGAAATTCAAGAGTAACAGAACCGTGTGTGTGAAATTCAGGAGTAACAGCACCGTGTGTGTGAAATTCAGGAGTAACAGCACAGTGTGTGAAATTCAGGAGTAACTGCACCGTGTGTGTGAAATTCAGGAGTAACAGCACCGTGTGTGTGAAATTCAGGTGAAACAGCACTGCGTGTGTGAAATTCAGGAGTAACTGCACCGTGTGTGTGAAATTCAGGAGTAACGGCACCATGTGTGTGAAATTCCGGAGTAACAGCACCGTGTGTGTGAAATTCAGGAGGAATAACACCGTTCGTGTGAAATTCAGGTGAAACAGCACCGTGTGTGTGAAATTCAGGAGTAACTGCACCGTGTGTGTGAAATTCAGGAGGAATAACACCGTGCGTGTGACATTCAGGTGAAACAGCACCGTGCGTGTGAAATTCAGGAGTAACAGCACCCTGCATGTGAAATTCAGGAGTAACAACACCCTGCGTGGGAAATTCAGGAGTAACAGCACCGTGTGTGTGAAATTCAGGAGTAACAGCACCGTGTGTGTGAAATTCAGGTGTAACAGCTCCGTGTGTGTGAAATTCAGGAGGAATAACTCCGTGTATGTGAAATTCAGGAGTAACAGCACCGTGAGTGTGAAATTCAGGAGTAACAGCCCCGAGTGTGTGAAATTCAGGAGTAACAACACCGTGTGTGTGATATTCAGGAGTTACAGCACAGTGTGTGTGAAATTCAGGAGGAATAACACCGTGCGTGTGAAATTCAGGAGTAACAGCACCGTGTGTGTGAAATTCAGGAGTAACAGCACCGTGTGTGTGAAATTCAGGAGGAACAGCACCGTGTGTGTGAAATTCAGGAGTAACAGCACAGTGTGTGAAATTCAGGAGGGACAGCACCGTGTGTAAAATTCATGAGTAACAGCAGCTTGTGTGTGACATTCAGGAGTAACAGCACCGTGTGTAAAATTCATGAGTAACAGCACCTTGTGTGTGACATTCAGGAGTAACAGCACCGTGTGTGTGAAATTCAGGAGTGACAGCACCATGTGTGTGAAATTCAGGAGTAACAGCACCGAGCGTGTGAAATTCAGGAGTGACAGCACCATGTGTGTGAAATCCAGGAGTAACAGCACCGAGCGTGTGAAATTCAGGAGGAACAGCACCCAGCGTGTGAAATTCAGGAGTAACAGCACCGTGTGTGTGAAATTCAGGAGTAACAGCACCGTGTGTGTGAAATTCAGGTGAAACAGCACCGTGTGTGTGAAATTCAGGAGTAACACCTCCGTGTGTGTGAAATTCAGGAGTAACAGCTCCGTGTATGTGAAATTCAGGAGTAACAGCACCGTGTGTGTGAAATTCAGGAGTAACAGCACCATGTGTGTGAAATTCCGGAGTAACAGCACCGTGTGTGTGAAATTCAGGAGTAACAGCACCGTGTGTGTGAAATTCAGGAGGAATAACACCGTTCGTGTGAAATTCAGGTGAAACAGCACCGTGTGTGTGAAATTCAGGAGTAACTGCACCGTGTGTGTGAAATTCAGGAGGAATAACACCGTGCGTGTGACATTCAGGTGAAACAGCACCGTGCGTGTGAAATTCAGGAGTAACAGCACCCTGCATGTGAAATTCAGGAGTAACAACACCCTGCGTGTGAAATTCAGGAGTAACAGCACCGTGTGTGTGAAATTCAGGTGTAACAGCACAGTGTGTGTGAAATTCAGGAGGAATAACTCCGTGTATGTGAAATTCAGGAGTAACAGCACCGTGTGTGTGAAATTCAGGAGTAACAGCCCCGAGTGTGTGAAATTCAGGAGTAACAGCACAGTGTGTGTGAAATTCAGGAGGAATAACACCGTGCGTGTGAAATTCAGGAGTAACAGCACCGTGTGTGTGAAATTCAGGAGTAACAGCACCGTGTGTGTGAAATTCAGGAGGAACAGCACCGTGTGTGTGCAATTCAGGAGTAACAGCAACGTGTGTGTGAAATTCAGGTGTAACAGCACCGTGTGTAAAATTCAGGAGTAACAGCACCTTGTGTGTGACATTCAGGAGTAACAGCACCGTGTGTGTGAAATTCAGGAGTGACAGCACCATGTGTGTGAAATTCAGGAGTAACAGCACCGAGCGTGTGAAATTCAGGAGGAACAGCACCCAGCGTGTGAAATTCAGGAGTAATAGCACCGTGTGTGTGAAATTCAGGAGTAACAGCACCGTGTGTGTGAAATTCAGGTGAAACAGCACCGTGTGTGTGAAATTCAGGAGTAACACATCCGTGTGTGTGAAATTCAGGAGTAACAGCTCCGTGTATGTGAAATTCAGGAGTAACAGCACCGTGTGTGTGAAATTCAGGAGTAACAGCAGCGTGTGTGTGAAATTCAGGAGTAACAGCTCCGTGTGTGTGAAATTCAGGAGTAACAGCTCCGTGTGAGTTAATTCAGGACTGACAGCACCCTGCGTGTGAAATTCAGGAGTAACAGCACCGTGTGTGTGAACTTCAGGAGTAACAGCTCCGTGTGTGTGAAATTCAGGAGTAACAGCACCGTGTGTGTGAAATTCATGAGTAACAGCTCCGTGTGAGTTAATTCAGGAGTGACACACCCTGTGTGTGAAATTCAGAAGTAACAGCACCGTGTTTGTGAAATTCAGGAGTAACAGCTCCGTGTGTGTGAAATTCAGGAGTAACAGCACCGTGAGCGTGAAATTCAGGAGTAACAGCTCCGTGTGAGTTAATTCAGGAGTGACAGCACCCTGTGTGTGAAACTCAGGAGTAACAGCACCGTGTGTGTGAAATTCAGGAGTAACAGCTCCGTGTGAGTTAATTCAGGAGTGACAGCACCGTGTGAGTGAAATTCAGGAGTAACAGCTCCGTGTGTGTGAAATTCAGGAGTAACAGCTCCGTGTGAGTTAATTCAGGAGTGACAGCACCCTGTGTGTGAAATTCAGGAGTAACAGCACCGTGTGTGAAATTCAGGAGTAACAGCTCCGTGTGTGTGAAAGTCAGGAGTAACAGCACCGTGTGTGTGAAATTCCGGAGTAACAGCACCGTGTGTGCGAAATTCAGGAGTGACAGCACCGTGTGTGTGAAATTCAGGAGTAACAGCCCCGTGTGTGTGAAATTCAGGAGTAACAGCACCGTGTGTGTGAAATTCAGGAGGGACAGCACCGTGTGTGTGAAATTCAGGAGTAACAGCACCGTGTGTGTGAAATTCAGGAGTTACAGCACCGTGTGTGTGAAATTCAGGAGTAACAGCACCGTGTGTGTGAAATTCAGGAGTAACAGCAGCGTGTGTGTGAAATTCAGGAGTAACAGCTCCGTGTGTGTGAAATTCAGGAGTAACAGCACCGTGTGTGTGAAATTCAGGAGTGACAGCACCGTGTGTGTGAAATTCAGGAGTAACAGCACCGTGTGTGTAAAACTCAGGAGAAACAGCACCGTGTGTGTGAAATTCAGGAGTGACAGCACCGTGTGTGTGAAATTCAGGAGTAACAGCTCCGTGTGTGTGAAATTCAGGAGTAACAGCACCGTGTGTGAGAGATTTAGGAGTAACAGCACCGTGTGTGTGAAATTCAAGAGTAACAGAACCGTGTGTGTGACATTCAGGAGTGACAGCACCGTGTGTGTGAAATTCAGGAGTAACAGCACAGTGTGTGAAATTCAGGAGTAACAGCACCTTGTGTGTGACATTCAGGAGTAACAGCACCGTGTGTGTGAAATTCAGGAGTGACAGCACCATGTGTGTGAAATTGAGGAGTAACAGCACCGCGTGTGTGTGAAATTCAGGAGGAATAACACCGTGCGTGTGATATTCAGGTGAAACAGCACCGTGTGTGTGAAATTCAGGAGTAACAGCACCGTGTATGTGAAATTCAGGAGTAACAGCACCGTGTGTGTGAAATTCAGGAGTAACAGCACCGTGTGTGTGAAATTCAGGAGTAACAGCTTTGTGTGTGTGAAATTCAGGAGTAACAGCTCCGTGTGAGTTAATTCAGGACTGACAGCACCCTGTGTGTGAAATTCAGGAGTAACAGCACCGTGTGTGTGAACTTCAGGAGTAACAGCTCCGTGTGTGTGAAATTCAGGAGTAACAGCACCGTGAGTGTGAAATTCAGGACTAACAGCTCCGTGTGAGTTAATTCAGGAGTGACAGCACCCTGTGTGTGAAACTCAGGAGTAACAGCACCGTGTGTGTGAAATTCAGGAGTAACAGCTCCGTGTGAGTTAATTCAGGAGTGACAGCACCGTGTGAGTGAAATTCAGGAGTAACAGCTCCGTGTGTGTGAAATTCAGGAGTAACAGCTCCGTGTGAGTTAATTCAGGAGTGACAGCACCCTGTGTGTGAAATTCAGGAGTAACAGCACCGTGTGTTAAATTCAGGAGTAACAGCTCCATGTGTGTGAAAGTCAGGAGTAACAGCACCGTGTGTGTGAAATTCCGGAGTAACAGCACCGTGTGTGCGAAATTCAGGAGTGACAGCACCGTGTGTGTGAAATTCAGGAGTAACAGCCCCGTGTGTGTGAAATTCAGGAGTAACAGCACCGTGTGTGTGAAATTCAGGAGGGACAGCACCGTGTGTGTGAAATTCAGGAGTAACAGCCCCGTGTGTGTGAAATTCAGGAGTAACAGCAGCGTGTGTGTGAAATTCAGGAGTAACAGCTCCGTGTGTGTGAAATTCAGGAGTAACAGCACCGTGTGTGTGAAATTCAGGAGTGACAGCACCGTGTGTGTGAAATTCAGGAGTAACAGCACCGTGTGTGTAAAATTCAGGAGTAACAGCACCGTGTGTGTGAAATTCAGGAGTGACAGCACCGTGTGTGTGAAATTCAGGAGTAACAGCTCCGTGTGTGTGAAATTCAGGAGTAACAGCACCGTGTGTGAGAGATTTGGGAGTAACAGCACCGTGTGTGTGAAATTCAAGAGTAACAGAACCGTGTGTGTGAAATTCAGGAGTAACAGCACCGTGTGTGTGAAATTCAGGAGTAACAGCACAGTGTGTGAAATTCAGGAGTAACTGCACCGTGTGTGTGAAATTCAGGAGTAACAGCACCGTGTGTGTGAAATTCAGGTGAAACAGCACCGTGTGTGTGAAATTCAGGAGTAACTGCACCGTGTGTGTGAAATTCAGGAGTAACTGCACCATGTGTGTGAAATTCCGGAGTAACAGCACCGTGTGTGTGAAATTCAGGAGGAATAACACCGTTCGTGTGAAATTCAGGTGAAACAGCACCGTGTGTGTGAAATTCACGAGTAACAGCACCGTGTGTGTGAAATTCAGGAGTAACTGCACCGTATGTGTGAAATTCAGGAGTAACAGCACCGTGTGTGTGAAATTCAGGAGGAATAACACCGTGCGTGTGAAATTCAGGTGAAACAGCACCGTGCGTGTGAAATTCAGGAGTAACAGCACCCTGCATGTGAAATTCAGGAGTAACAGCACCCAGCGTGTGAAATTCAGGAGTAACAGCACCGTGTGTGTGTGAAAGTCAGGGGTAGAAGCACCGTGTGTGTGAAATTCAGGAGTAACAGCACCGTGTGTGTGTGAAAGTCAGGAGTAAAAGCACCGTGTGTGTGAAATTCAGGAGTAACAGCACCGTGTGTGTGTGAAATTCAGGAGTAACAGCACCGTGTGTGTGAAATTCAGGAGTAACAGCACCGTTTGTGAAAATCAGGAGCAACAGCACCGTGTGTGAAATTCAGGAGTAACAGCACCGTGTGTGTGAAAATCATGGTGTAACATCACCGTGTGTATGAAATTCAGGAGTAACTGCACCTTGTGTGTGAAATTCAGGAGTAACTGCACCTTGTGTGTGAAATTCAGGAGTAACAGCACCGTGTGTGTGAAATTCATGGTGTAACAGCACCGTGTGTGTGAAATTCAGGAGTAACAGCACCGTGTGTGTGAAATTCAGGAGTAACAGCACCGTGTGTGCAATTCAGGCGTAACAGCACCATGTGTGTGTGAAAGTCATGAGGAGAAGCACCGTGTGTGTGAAGTTCAGGAGTAACAGCACCGTGTGTGTGTGAAATTCAGGAGTAACAGCACCGTGTGTTTGAAATTCAGGAGTAACAGCACCATGTGTGAAATTCAGGAGTAACAGCACCGTGTGTGCAATTCAGGCGTAACAGCACCATGTGTGTGTGAAAGTCATGAGGAGAAGCACCGTGTGTGTGAAATTCAGGAGTAACAGCACCGTGTGTGTGTGAAATTCAGGAGTAACAGCACCGTGAGTTTGAAATTCAGGAGTAACAGCACCATGTGTGAAATTCAGGAGTAACAGCACCGTGTGTGTGCAATTCAGGAGTAACAGCACCGTTTGTGTGAAATTCAGGAGTAACAGCACCGTGTGTGCGAAATTCAGGAGTAACAGCACCGTGTGTGTGAAATTCAGGAGTAACAGCACCGTGTGTGTGAAATTCAGGAATAACAGCACCTTGTGTGTGAAATTCAGGAGTAACTGTCCCGTGTGTGCGAAATTTAGGAGTAACAGCACCGTGTGTGAAATTCAGGAGTAACAGAACCGTGTGTGTGAAATTCAGGAGTAACAGCTCCATGTGTGAAGTTCAGGAGTAACAGCACCGTGTGTGTGAAACTCAAGAGTAACAGCAGCGTGTGTGTGTGAAATTCAGGAGTAACTGCACTGTGTGTGAAATTCAGGAGTAACAGCACCGTGTGTGTCAAACTCAAGAGTAACAGCACCGTGTGTGTGAAATTCAGGAGTAACTGCACCTTGTGTGTGAAATTCAGGAGTAACAGCACCGTGTGTGTGAAGTTCAGGAGTAACAGCACCGTGTGCGTGAAATTCAGGAGTAACTGCACCGTGTGTGTGAAATTCATGGTGTAACAGCACCGTGTGTGTTAAATTCAGGAGTAACAGCACCGTGTGTGTGAAATTCAGGAGTATCAGCACCGTGTGTGTGAAATTCAGGAGTAACAGCACCGTGTGTGCGAAATTCAGGAGTAACAGCATCGTGTGTGTGAACTTCAGGAATAACAGCACCGTGTGTGTGAAATTGAGGAGTAACAGCACCTTGTGTGTAAAATTCAGGAGTAACTGCACCGTGTGTGCGAAATTTAGGAGTAACAGCACCGTGTGTGAAATTCAGGAGTAACAGAACCGTGTGTGTGAAATTCAGGAGTAACAGCACCATGTGTGAAATTCATGGTGTAACAGCACCGTGTGTTTGAAATTGAGGACTAACAGCACCGTGTATGTGAAATTCTGGAGTAACAGCACCGTGTGTGTGAAATTCAGGAGTAACAGCACCGTGTGTGTGAAATTCAGGTGAAACAGCACCGTGTGTGTGAAATTGAGGAGTAACAGCACCGCGTGTGTGTGAAATTCAGGAGGAATAACACCGTGCGTGTGAAATTCAGGTGAAACAGCACCGTGTGTGTGAAATTCAGGAGTAACAGCACCGTGTATGTGAAATTCAGGAGTAACAGCACCGTGTGTGTGAAATTCAGGAGTAACAGCACCGTGTGTGTGAAATTCAGGAGTAACAGCTCCGTGTGTGTGAAATTCAGGAGTAACAGCTCCGTGTGATTTAATTCAGGACTGACAGCACCCTGTGTGTGAAATTCAGGAGTAACAGCACCGTGTGTGTGAACTTCAGGAGTAACAGCTCCGTGTGCGTGAAATTCAGGAGTAACAGCACCGTGTGTGTGAAATTCAGGAGTAACAGCTCCGTGTGAGTTAATTCAGGAGTGACAGCACCGTGTGAGTTAATTCAGGAGTGACAGCACCCTGTGTGTGAAACTCAGGAGTAACAGCACCGTGTGTGTGAAATTCAGGAGTAACAGCTCCGTGTGAGTTAATTCAGGAGTGACAGCACCGTGTGAGTGAAATTCAGGAGTAACAGCTCCGTGTGTGTGAAATGCAGGAGTAACAGCTCCGTGTGAGTTAATTCAGGAGTGACAGCACCCTGTGTGTGAAATTCAGGAGTAACAGCACCGTGTGTGAAATTCAGGAGTAACAGCTCCATGTGTGTGAAAGTCAGGAGTAACAGCACCGTGTGTGTGAAATTCCGGAGTAACAGCACCGTGTGTGCGAAATTCAGGAGTGACAGCACCGTGTGTGTGAAATTCAGGAGTAACAGCCCCGTGTGTGTGAAATTCAGGAGTAACAGCACCGTGTGTGTGAAATTCAGGAGGGACAGCACCGTGTGTGTGAAATTCAGGAGTAACAGCACCGTGTGTGTGAAATTCAGGAGTTACAGCACCGTGTGTGTGAAATTCAGGAGTAACAGCACCGTGTGTGTGAAATTCAGGAGTAACAGCAGCGTGTGTGTGAAATTCAGGAGTAACAGCTCCGTGTGTGTGAAATTCAGGAGTAACAGCACCGTGTGTGTGAAATTCAGGAGTGACAGCACCGTGTGTGTGAAATTCAGGAGTAACAGCACCGTGTGTGTAAAATTCAGGAGTAACAGCACCGTGTGTGTGAAATTCAGGAGTGACAGCACCGTGTGTGTGAAATTCAGGAGTAACAGCTCCGTGTGTGTGAAATTCAGGAGTAACAGCACCGTGTGTGAGAGATTTGGGAGTAACAGCACCGTGTGTGTGAAATTCAAGAGTAACAGAACCGTGTGTGTGAAATTCAGGAGTAACAGCACCGTGTGTGTGAAATTCAGGAGTAACAGCACAGTGTGTGAAATTCAGGAGTAACTGCACCGTGTGTATGAAATTCAGGAGTAACAGCACCGTGTGTGTGAAATTCAGGTGAAACAGCACCGTGTGTGTGAAATTCAGGAGTAACTGCACCGTGTGTGTGAAATTCAGGAGTAACTGCACCATGTGTGTGAAATTCCGGAGTAACAGCACCGTGTGTGTGAAATTCAGGAGGAATAACACCGTTCGTGTGAAATTCAGGTGAAACAGCACCGTGTGTGTGAAATTCACGAGTAACAGCACTGTGTGTGTGAAATTCAGGAGTAACTGCACCGTATGTGTGAAATTCAGGAGTAACAGCACCGTGTGTGTGAAATTCAGGAGGAATAACACCGTGCGTGTGAAATTCAGGTGAAACAGCACCGTGCGTGTGAAATTCAGGAGTAACAGCACCCTGCATGTGAAATTCAGGAGTAACAGCACCCAGCGTGTGAAATTCAGGAGTAACAGCACCGTGTGTGTGTGAAAGTCAGGGGTAGAAGCACCGTGTGTGTGAAATTCAGGAGTAACAGCACCGTGTGTGTGTGAAAGTCAGGAGTAAAAGCACCGTGTGTGTGAAATTCAGGAGTAACAGCACCGTGTGTGTGTGAAATTCAGGAGTTACAGCACCGTGTGTGTGAAATTCAGGAGTAACAGCACCGTTTGTGAAAATCAGGAGCAACAGCACCGTGTGTGAAATTCAGGAGTAACAGCACCGTGTGTGTGAAACTCAAGAGTAACAGCACCGTGTGTGTGAAATTCAGGAGTAACAGCACCGTGTGTGAAATTCAGGAGTAACAGCACGTGTGTGTGTAATTCAGGAGTAACAGCACCGTGTGTGTGAAATTCTGGAGTAACAGCACCGTGTGTGTGAAATTCATGGTGTAACATCACCGTGTGTATGAAATTCAGGAGTAACTGCACCTTGTGTGTGAAATTCAGGAGTAACTGCACCTTGTGTGTGAAATTCAGGAGTAACAGCACCGTGTGTGTGAAATTCATGGTGTAACAGCACCGTGTGTGTGAAATTCAGGAGTAACAGCACCGTGTGTGTGAAATTCAGGAGTAACAGCACCGTGTGTGCAATTCAGGCGTAACAGCACCATGTGTGTGTGAAAGTCATGAGGAGAAGCACCGTGTGTGTGAAGTTCAGGAGTAACAGCACCGTGTGTGTGTGAAATTCAGGAGTAACAGCACCGTGTGTTTGAAATTCAGGAGTAACAGCACCATGTGTGAAATTCAGGAGTAACAGCACCGTGTGTGCAATTCAGGCGTAACAGCACCATGTGTGTGTGAAAGTCATGAGGAGAAGCACCGTGTGTGTGAAATTCAGGAATAACAGCACCTTGTGTGTGAAATTCAGGAGTAACTGTCCCGTGTGTGCGAAATTTAGGAGTAACAGCACCGTGTGTGAAATTCAGGAGTAACAGAACCGTGTGTGTGAAATTCAGGAGTAACAGCTCCATGTGTGAAGTTCAGGAGTAACAGCACCGTGTGTGTGAAACTCAAGAGTAACAGCAGCGTGTGTGTGTGAAATTCAGGAGTAACTGCACTGTGTGTGAAATTCAGGAGTAACAGCACCGTGTGTGTCAAACTCAAGAGTAACAGCACCGTGTGTGTGAAATTCAGGAGTAACTGCACCTTGTGTGTGAAATTCAGGAGTAACAGCACCGTGTGTGTGAAGTTCAGGAGTAACAGCACCGTGTGCGTGAAATTCAGGAGTAACTGCACCGTGTGTGTGAAATTCATGGTGTAACAGCACCGTGTGTGTTAAATTCAGGAGTAACAGCACCGTGTGTGTGAAATTCAGGAGTATCAGCACCGTGTGTGTGAAATTCAGGAGTAACAGCACCGTGTGTGCGAAATTCAGGAGTAACAGCATCGTGTGTGTGAACTTCAGGAATAACAGCACCGTGTGTGTGAAATTGAGGAGTAACAGCACCTTGTGTGTAAAATTCAGGAGTAACTGCACCGTGTGTGCGAAATTTAGGAGTAACAGCACCGTGTGTGAAATTCAGGAGTAACAGAACCGTGTGTGTGAAATTCAGGAGTAACAGCACCATGTGTGAAATTCATGGTGTAACAGCACCGTGTGTTTGAAATTGAGGACTAACAGCACCGTGTATGTGAAATTCTGGAGTAACAGCACCGTGTGTGTGAAATTCAGGAGTAACAGCACCGTGTGTGTGAAATTCAGGTGAAACAGCACCGTGTGTGTGAAATTGAGGAGTAACAGCACCGCGTGTGTGTGAAATTCAGGAGGAATAACACCGTGCGTGTGAAATTCAGGTGAAACAGCACCGTGTGTGTGAAATTCAGGAGTAACAGCACCGTGTATGTGAAATTCAGGAGTAACAGCACCGTGTGTGTGAAATTCAGGAGTAACAGCACCGTGTGTGTGAAATTCAGGAGTAACAGCTCCGTGTGTGTGAAATTCAGGAGTAACAGCTCCGTGTGATTTAATTCAGGACTGACAGCACCCTGTGTGTGAAATTCAGGAGTAACAGCACCGTGTGTGTGAACTTCAGGAGTAACAGCTCCGTGTGCGTGAAATTCAGGAGTAACAGCACCGTGTGTGT
The DNA here is from genome assembly GCF_047496885.1 of Scyliorhinus torazame. Lineage (NCBI taxonomy): Eukaryota > Metazoa > Chordata > Chondrichthyes > Carcharhiniformes > Scyliorhinidae > Scyliorhinus > Scyliorhinus torazame. The sequence goes on along the minus strand of NC_092738.1, from coordinate 21,266,066 downwards.
GAAATTCAGGAGTAACAGCTCCGTGTGAGTTAATTCAGGAGTGACAGCACCGTGTGAGTTAATTCAGGAGTGACAGCACCCTGTGTGTGAAACTCAGGAGTAACAGCACCGTGTGTGTGAAATTCAGGAGTAACAGCTCCGTGTGAGTTAATTCAGGAGTGACAGCACCGTGTGAGTGAAATTCAGGAGTAACAGCTCCGTGTGTGTGAAATGCAGGAGTAACAGCTCCGTGTGAGTTAATTCAGGAGTGACAGCACCCTGTGTGTGAAATTCAGGAGTAACAGCACCGTGTGTGAAATTCAGGAGTAACAGCTCCATGTGTGTGAAAGTCAGGAGTAACAGCACCGTGTGTGTGAAATTCCGGAGTAACAGCACCGTGTGTGCGAAATTCAGGAGTGACAGCACCGTGTGTGTGAAATTCAGGAGTAACAGCCCCGTGTGTGTGAAATTCAGGAGTAACAGCACCGTGTGTGTGAAATTCAGGAGGGACAGCACCGTGTGTGTGAAATTAAGGAGTAACAGCACCGTGTGTGTGAAATTCAGGAGTTACAGCACCGTGTGTGTGAAATTCAGGAGTAACAGCACCGTGTGTGTGAAATTCAGGAGTAACAGCAGCGTGTGTGTGAAATTCAGGAGTAACAGCTCCGTGTGTGTGAAATTCAGGAGTAACAGCACCGTGTGTGTGAAATTCAGGAGTGACAGCACCCTGTGTGTGAAATTCAGGAGTAACAGCACCGTGTGTGTAAAATTCAGGAGTAACAGCACCGTGTGTGTGAAATTCAGGAGTGACAGCACCGTGTGTGTGAAATTCAGGAGTAACAGCTCCGTGTGTGTGAAATTCAGGAGTAACAGCACCGTGTGTGAGAGATTTGGGAGTAACAGCACCGTGTGTGTGAAATTCAAGAGTAACAGAACCGTGTGTGTGAAATTCAGGAGTAACAGCACCGTGTGTGTGAAATTCAGGAGTAACAGCACAGTGTGTGAAATTCAGGAGTAACTGCACCGTGTGTGTGAAATTCAGGAGTAACAGCACCGTGTGTGTGAAATTCAGGTGAAACAGCACCGTGTGTGTGAAATTCAGGAGTAACTGCACCGTGTGTGTGAAATTCAGGAGTAACTGCACCATGTGTGTGAAATTCCGGAGTAACAGCACCGTGTGTGTGAAATTCAGGAGGAATAACACCGTTCGTGTGAAATTCAGGTGAAACAGCACCGTGTGTGTGAAATTCACGAGTAACAGCACCGTGTGTGTGAAATTCAGGAGTAACTGCACCGTATGTGTGAAATTCAGGAGTAACAGCACCGTGTGTGTGAAATTCAGGAGGAATAACACCGTGCGTGTGAAATTCAGGTGAAACAGCACCGTGCGTGTGAAATTCAGGAGTAACAGCACCCTGCATGTGAAATTCAGGAGTAACAGCACCCAGCGTGTGAAATTCAGGAGTAACAGCACCGTGTGTGTGTGAAAGTCAGGGGTAGAAGCACCGTGTGTGTGAAATTCAGGAGTAACAGCACCGTGTGTGTGTGAAAGTCAGGAGTAAAAGCACCGTGTGTGTGAAATTCAGGAGTAACAGCACCATGTGTGTGTGAAATTCAGGAGTTACAGCACCGTGTGTGTGAAATTCAGGAGTAACAGCACCGTTTGTGAAAATCAGGAGCAACAGCACCGTGTGTGAAATTCAGGAGTAACAGCACCGTGTGTGTGAAACTCAAGAGTAACAGCACCGTGTGTGTGAAATTCAGGAGTAACAGCACCGTGTGTGAAATTCAGGAGTAACAGCACGTGTGTGTGTAATTCAGGAGTAACAGCACCGTGTGTGTGAAATTCTGGAGTAACAGCACCGTGTGTGTGAAATTCATGGTGTAACATCACCGTGTGTATGAAATTCAGGAGTAACTGCACCTTGTGTGTGAAATTCAGGAGTAACTGCACCTTGTGTGTGAAATTCAGGAGTAACAGCACCGTGTGTGTGAAATTCATGGTGTAACAGCACCGTGTGTGTGAAATTCAGGAGTAACAGCACCGTGTGTGTGAAATTCAGGAGTAACAGCACCGTGTGTGCAATTCAGGCGTAACAGCACCATGTGTGTGTGAAAGTCATGAGGAGAAGCACCGTGTGTGTGAAGTTCAGGAGTAACAGCACCGTGTGTGTGTGAAATTCAGGAGTAACAGCACCGTGTGTTTGAAATTCAGGAGTAACAGCACCATGTGTGAAATTCAGGAGTAACAGCACCGTGTGTGCAATTCAGGCGTAACAGCACCATGTGTGTGTGAAAGTCATGAGGAGAAGCACCGTGTGTGTGAAATTCAGGAGTAACAGCACCGTGTGTGTGTGAAATTCAGGAGTAACAGCACCGTGAGTTTGAAATTCAGGAGTAACAGCACCATGTGTGAAATTCAGGAGTAACAGCACCGTGTGTGTGCAATTCAGGAGTAACAGCACCGTTTGTGTGAAATTCAGGAGTAACAGCACCGTGTGTGCGAAATTCAGGAGTAACAGCACCGTGTGTGTGAAATTCAGGAGTAACAGCACCGTGTGTGTGAAATTCAGGAATAACAGCACCTTGTGTGTGAGATTCAGGAGTAACTGTCCCGTGTGTGCGAAATTTAGGAGTAACAGCACCGTGTGTGAAATTCAGGAGTAACAGAACCGTGTGTGTGAAATTCAGGAGTAACAGCTCCATGTGTGAAGTTCAGGAGTAACAGCACCGTGTGTGTGAAACTCAAGAGTAACAGCAGCGTGTGTGTGTGAAATTCAGGAGTAACTGCACTGTGTGTGAAATTCAGGAGTAACAGCACCGTGTGTGTCAAACTCAAGAGTAACAGCACCGTGTGTGTGAAATTCAGGAGTAACTGCACCTTGTGTGTGAAATTCAGGAGTAACAGCACCGTGTGTGTGAAGTTCAGGAGTAACAGCACCGTGTGCGTGAAATTCAGGAGTAACTGCACCGTGTGTGTGAAATTCATGGTGTAACAGCACCGTGTGTGTTAAATTCAGGAGTAACAGCACCGTGTGTGTGAAATTCAGGAGTAACAGCACCGTGTGTGTGAAATTCAGGAGTAACAGCACCGTGTGTGCGAAATTCAGGAGTAACAGCATCGTGTGTGTGAACTTCAGGAATAACAGCACCGTGTGTGTGAAATTGAGGAGTAACAGCACCTTGTGTGTAAAATTCAGGAGTAACTGCACCGTGTGTGCGAAATTTAGGAGTAACAGCACCGTGTGTGAAATTCAGGAGTAACAGAACCGTGTGTGTGAAATTCAGGAGTAACAGCACCATGTGTGAAATTCATGGTGTAACAGCACCGTGTGTTTGAAATTGAGGACTAACAGCACCGTGTATGTGAAATTCTGGAGTAACAGCACCGTGTGTGTGAAATTCAGGAGTAACAGCACCGTGTGTGTGAAATTGAGGTGAAACAGCACCGTGTGTGTGAAATTGAGGAGTAACAGCACCGCGTGTGTGTGAAATTCAGGAGGAATAACACCGTGCGTGTGAAATTCAGGTGAAACAGCACCGTGTGTGTGAAATTCAGGAGTAACAGCACCGTGTATGTGAAATTCAGGAGTAACAGCACCGTGTGTGTGAAATTCAGGAGTAACAGCACCGTGTGTGTGAAATTCAGGAGTAACAGCTCCGTGTGTGTGAAATTCAGGAGTAACAGCTCCGTGTGATTTAATTCAGGACTGACAGCACCCTGTGTGTGAAATTCAGGAGTAACAGCACCGTGTGTGTGAACTTCAGGAGTAACAGCTCCGTGTGCGTGAAATTCAGGAGTAACAGCACCGTGTGTGTGAAATTCAGGAGTAACAGCTCCGTGTGAGTTAATTCAGGAGTGACACACCCTGTGTGTGAAATTCAGAAGTAACAGCACCGTGTTTGTGAAATTCAGGTGTAACAGCTCCGTGTGTGTGAAATTCAGGAGTAACAGCACCGTGAGTGTGAAATTCAGGAGTAACAGCTCCGTGTGAGTTAATTCAGGAGTGACAGCACCCTGTGTGTGAAACTCAGGAGTAACAGCACCGTGTGTGTGAAATTCAGGAGTAACAGCTCCGTGTGAGTTAATTCAGGAGTGACAGCACCGTGTGAGTGAAATTCAGGAGTAACAGCTCCGTGTGTGTGAAATGCAGGAGTAACAGCTCCGTGTGAGTTAATTCAGGAGTGACAGCACCCTGTGTGTGAAATTCAGGAGTAACAGCACCGTGTGTGAAATTCAGGAGTAACAGCTCCGTGTGTGTGAAAGTCAGGAGTAACAGCACCGTGTGTGTGAAATTCCGGAGTAACAGCACCGTGTGTGCGAAATTCAGGAGTGACAGCACCGTGTGTGTGAAATTCAGGAGTAACAGCCCCGTGTGTGTGAAATTCAGGAGTAACAGCACCGTGTGTGTGAAATTCAGGAGTTACAGCACCGTGTGTGTGAAATTCAGGAGTAACAGCACGTGTGTGTGAAATTCAGGAGTGACAGCACCGTGTGTGTGAAATTCAGGAGTAACAGCACCTTGTGTGTAAAACTCAGGAGAAACAGCACCGTGTGTGTGAAATTCAGGAGTGACAGCACCGTGTGTGTGAAATTCAGGAGTAACAGCTCCGTGTGTGTGAAATTCAGGAGTAACAGCACCGTGTGTGAGAGATTTAGGAGTAACAGCACCGTGTGTGTGAAATTCAAGAGTAACAGAACTGTGTGTGTGAAATTCAGGAGTAACAGCAGCGTGTGTGTGAAATTCAGGAGTAACAGCACAGTGTGTGAAATTCAGGAGTAACAGCACCTTGTGTGTGACATTCAGGAGTAACAGCACCGTGTGTGTGAAATTCAGGTGTGACAGCACCATGTGTGTGAAATTCAGGAGGAACAGCACCGAGCGTGTGAAATTCAGGAGTAACAGCACCGTGTGTGTGAAATTCAGGTGAAACAGCACCGTGTGTGTGAAATTGAGGAGTAACAGCACCGAGTGTGTGTGAAATTCAGGAGGAATAACACCGTGCGTGTGAAATTCAGGAGTAACAGCACCGTGTGTGTGAAATTCAGGAGTAACAGCACCGTGTGTGTGAAACTCAGGAGTAACAGCACCGTGTATGTGAAATTCAGGAGTAACAGCACAGTGTGTGTGAAATTCAGGAGTAACAGCACCGTGTGTGTGAAATTCAGGAGTAACAGCTCCGTGTGAGTTAATTCAGGACTGACAGCACCCTGTGTGTGAAATTCAGGAGTAACAGCACCGTGTGTGTGAACTTCAGGAGTAACAGCTCCGTGTGTGTGAAATTCAGGAGTAACAGCACCGTGTGTGTGAAATTCAGGAGTAACAGCTCCGTGTGAGTTAATTCAGGAGTGACACACCCTGTGTGTGAAATTCAGAAGTAGCAGCACCGTGTTTGTGAAATTCAGGAGTAACAGCTCCGTGTGTGTGAAATTCAGGAGTAACAGCACCGTGAGTGTGAAATTCAGGACTAACAGCTCCGTGTGAGTTAATTCAGGAGTGACAGCACCCTGTGTGTGAAACTCAGGAGTAACAGCACCGTGTGTGTGAAATTCAGGAGTAACAGCTCCGTGTGAGTTAATTCAGGAGTGACAGCACCGTGTGAGTGAAATTCAGGAGTAACAGCTCCGTGTGTGTGAAATTCAGGAGTAACAGCTCCGTGTGAGTTAATTCAGGAGTGACAGCACCCTGTATGTGAAATTCAGGAGTAACAGCACCGTGTGTGAAATTCAGGAGTAACAGCTCCGTGTGTGTGAAAGTCAGGAGTAACAGCACCGTGTGTGTGAAATTCCGGAGTAACAGCACCGTGTGTGCGAAATTCAGGAGTGACAGCACCGTGTGCGTGAAATTCAGGAGTAACAGCCCCGTGTGTGTGAAATTCAGGAGTAACAGCACCGTGTGTGTGAAATTCAGGAGGGACAGCACCGTGTGTGTGAAATTCAGGAGTAACAGCACCGTGTGTGTGAAATTCAGGAGTTACAGCACCGTGTGTGTGAAATTCAGGAGTAACAGCACAGTGTGTGTGAAATTCAGGAGTAACAGCAGCGTGTGTGTGAAATTCAGTAGTAACAGCTCCGTGTGTGTAAAATTCAGGAGTAACAGCACCCTGTGTGTGAAATTCAGGAGTGACAGCACCGTGTGTGTGAAATTCAGGAGTAACAGCACCGTGTGTGTAAAATTCAGGAGTGACAGCACCGTGTGTGTGAAATTCAGGAGTAACAGCTCCGTGTGTGTGAAATTCAGGAGTAACAGCACCGTGTGTGAGAGATTTAGGAGTAACAGCACCGTGTGTGTGAAATTCAAGAGTAACAGAACCGTGTGTGTGAAATTCAGGAGTAACATCACCGTGTGTGTGAAATTCAGGAGTAACAGCACAGTGTGTGAAATTCAGGAGTAACTCCACCGTGTGTGTGAAATTCAGGAGTAACAGCACCGTGTGTGTGAAATTCAGGTGAAACAGTACCGTGTGTGTGAAATTCAGGAGTAACTGCACCGTGTGTGTGAAATTCAGGAGTAACTGCACCATGTGTGTGAAATTCCGGAGTAACAGCACCGTGTGTGTGAAATTCAGGAGTAACAGCACCGTGTGTGTGAAATTCAGGAGGAATAACACCGTGCGTGTGAAATTCAGGTGAAACAGCACCGTGCGTGTGAAATTCAGGAGTAACAGCACCCTGCATGTGAAATTCAGGAGTAACAGCACCCAGCGTGTGAAATTCAGGAGTAACAGCACCGTGTGTGTGTGAAAGTCAGGGGTAGAAGCACCGTGTCTGTGAAATTCAGGAGTAACAGCACCGTGTGTGTGTGAAAGTCAGGAGTAAAAGCACCGTGTGTGTGAAATTCAGGAGTAACAGCACCGTGTGTGTGTGAAATTCAGGAGTAACAGCACCGTGTGTGTGAAATTCAGGAGTAACAGCACCGTGTGTGAAAATCAGGAGTAACAGCACCGTGTGTGAAATTCAGGAGTAACAGCACCGTGTGTGTGAAACTCAAGAGTAACAGCACAGTGTGTGTGAAATTCAGGAGTAACAGCACCGTGTGTGAAATTCAGGAGTAACAGCACGTGTGTGTGTAATTCAGGAGTAACAGCACCGTGTGTGTGAAATTCTGGAGTAACAGCACCGTGTGTGTGAAATTCATGGTGTAACATCACCGTGTGTATGAAATTCAGGAGTAACTGCACCTTGTGTGTGAAATTCAGGAATAACTGCACCTTGTGTGAGTTAATTCAGGAGTGACACACCCTGTGTGTGAAATTCAGAAGTAGCAGCACAGTGTTTGTGAAATTCAGGAGTAACAGCTCCGTGTGTGTGAAATTCAGGAGTAACAGCACCGTGAGTGTGAAATTCAGGACTAACAGCTCCGTGTGAGTTAATTCAGGAGTGACAGCACCCTGTGTGTGAAACTCAGGAGTAACAGCACCGTGTGTGTGAAATTCAGGAGTAACAGCTCCGTGTGAGTTAATTCAGGAGTGACAGCACCGTGTGAGTGAAATTCAGGAGTAACAGCTCCGTGTGTGTGAAATTCAGGAGTAACAGCTCCGTGTGAGTTAATTCAGGAGTGACAGCACCCTGTATGTGAAATTCAGGAGTAACAGCACCGTGTGTGAAATTCAGGAGTAACAGCTCCGTGTGTGTGAAAGTCAGGAGTAACAGCACCGTGTGTGTGAAATTCCGGAGTAACAGCACCGTGTGTGCGAAATTCAGGAGTGACAGCACCGTGTGTGTGAAATTCAGGAGTAACAGCCCCGTGTGTGTGAAATTCAGGAGTAACAGCACCGTGTGTGTGAAATTCAGGAGGGACAGCACCGTGTGTGTGAAATTCAGGAGTAACAGCACCGTGTGTGTGAAATTCAGGAGTTCCAGCACCGTGTGTGTGAAATTCAGGAGTAACAGCACAGTGTGTGTGAAATTCAGGAGTAACAGCAGCGTGTGTGTGAAATTCAGGAGTAACAGCTCCGTGTGTGTGAAATTCAGGAGTAACAGCACCCTGTGTGTGAAATTCAGGAGTGACAGCACCGTGTGTGTGAAATTCAGGAGTAACAGCACCGTGTGTGTAAAATTCAGGAGTAACAGCACCGTGTGTGTGAAATTCAGGAGTGACAGCACCGTGTGTGTGAAATTCAGGAGTAACAGCTCCGTGTGTGTGAAATTCAGGAGTAACAGCACAGTGTGTGAAATTCAGGAGTAACTCCACCGTGTGTGTGAAATTCAGGAGTAACAGCACCGTGTGTGTGAAATTCAGGTGAAACAGTACCGTGTGTGTGAAATTCAGGAGTAACTGCACCGTGTGTGTGAAATTCAGGAGTAACTGCACCATGTGTGTGAAATTCCGGAGTAACAGCACCGTGTGTGTGAAATTCAGGAGGAATAACACCGTTCGTGTGAAATTCAGGTGAAACAGCACCGTGTGTGTGAAATTCACGAGTAACAGCACCGTGTGTGTGAAATTCAGGAGTAACTGCACCGTATGTGTGAAATTCAGGAGTAACAGCACCGTGTGTGTGAAATTCAGGAGGAATAACACCGTGCGTGTGAAATTCAGGTGAAACAGCACCGTGCGTGTGAAATTCAGGAGTAACAGCACCCTGCATGTGAAATTCAGGAGTAACAGCACCCAGCGTGTGAAATTCAGGAGTAACAGCACCGTGTGTGTGTGAAAGTCAGGGGTAGAAGCACCGTGTCTGTGAAATTCAGGAGTAACAGCACCGTGTGTGTGTGAAAGTCAGGAGTAAAAGCACCGTGTGTGTGAAATTCAGGAGTAACAGCACCGTGTGTGTGTGAAATTCAGGAGTAACAGCACCGTGTGTGTGAAATTCAGGAGTAACAGCACCGTGTGTGAAAATCAGGAGTAACAGCACCGTGTGTGAAATTCAGGAGTAACAGCACCGTGTGTGTGAAACTCAAGAGTAACAGCACCGTGTGTGTGAAATTCAGGAGTAACAGCACCGTGTGTGAAATTCAGGAGTAACAGCACGTGTGTGTGTAATTCAGGAGTAACAGCACCGTGTGTGTGAAATTCTGGAGTAACAGCACCGTGTGTGTGAAATTCATGGTGTAACATCACCGTGTGTATGAAATTCAGGAGTAACTGCACCTTGTGTGTGAAATTCAGGAGTAACTGCACCTTGTGTGTGAAATTCAGGAGTAACAGCACCGTGTGTGTGAAATTCATGGTGTAACAGCACCGTGTGTGTGAAATTCAGGAGTAACAGCACCGTGTGTGTGAAATTCAGGAGTAACTGCACCATGTGTGTGAAATTCCGGAGTAACAGCACCGTGTGTGTGAAATTCAGGAGGAATAACACCGTTCGTGTGAAATTCAGGTGAAACAGCACCGTGTGTGTGAAATTCACGAGTAACAGCACCGTGTGTGTGAAATTCAGGAGTAACTGCACCGTATGTGTGAAATTCAGGAGTAACAGCACCGTGTGTGTGAAATTCAGGAGGAATAACACCGTGCGTGTGAAATTCAGGTGAAACAGCACCGTGCGTGTGAAATTCAGGAGTAACAGCACCCTGCATGTGAAATTCAGGAGTAACAGCACCCAGCGTGTGAAATTCAGGAGTAACAGCACCGTGTGTGTGTGAAAGTCAGGGGTAGAAGCACCGTGTCTGTGAAATTCAGGAGTAACAGCACCGTGTGTGTGTGAAAGTCAGGAGTAAAAGCACCGTGTGTGTGAAATTCAGGAGTAACAGCACCGTGTGTGTGTGAAATTCAGGAGTAACAGCACCGTGTGTGTGAAATTCAGGAGTAACAGCACCGTGTGTGAAAATCAGGAGTAACAGCACCGTGTGTGAAATTCAGGAGTAACAGCACCGTGTGTGTGAAACTCAAGAGTAACAGCACCGTGTGTGTGAAATTCAGGAGTAACAGCACCGTGTGTGAAATTCAGGAGTAACAGCACGTGTGTGTGTAATTCAGGAGTAACAGCACCGTGTGTGTGAAATTCTGGAGTAACAGCACCGTGTGTGTGAAATTCATGGTGTAACATCACCGTGTGTATGAAATTCAGGAGTAACTGCACCTTGTGTGTGAAATTCAGGAGTAACTGCACCTTGTGTGTGAAATTCAGGAGTAACAGCACCGTGTGTGTGAAATTCATGGTGTAACAGCACCGTGTGTGTGAAATTCAGGAGTAACAGCACCGTGTGTGTGAAATTCAGGAGTAACAGCACCGTGTGTGCAATTCAGGCGTAACAGCACCATGTGTGTGTGAAAGTCATGAGGAGAAGCACCGTGTGTGTGAAATTCAGGAGTAACAGCACCGTGTGTGTGTGAAATTCAGGAGTAACAGCACCGTGTGTGTGAAATTCAGGAGTGACAGCACCGTGTGTGTGAAATTCAGGAGTAACAGCTCCGTGTGTGTGAAATTCAGGAGTAACAGCACCGTGTGTGAGAGATTTAGGAGTAACAGCACCGTGTGTGTGAAATTCAAGAGTAACAGAACCGTGTGTGTGAAATTCAGGAGTAACAGCAGCGTGTGTGTGAAATTCAGGAGTAACAGCACAGTGTGTGAAATTCAGGAGTAACAGCACCTTGTGTGTGACATTCAGGAGTAACAGCACCGTGTGTGTGAAATTCAGGTGTGACAGCACCATGTGTGTGAAATTCAGGAGGAACAGCACCGAGCGTGTGAAATTCAGGAGTAACAGCACCGTGTTTGTGAAATTCAGGTGAAACAGCACCGTGTGTGTGAAATTGAGGAGTAACAGCACCGCGTGTGTGTGAAATTCAGGAGGAATAACACCGTGCGTGTGAAATTCAGGAGTAACAGCACCGTGTGTGTGAAATTCAGGAGTAACAGCACCGTGTGTGTGAAACTCAGGAGTAACAGCACCGTGTATGTGAAATTCAGGAGTAACAGCACAGTGTGTGTGAAATTCAGGAGTAACAGCACCGTGTGTGTGAAATTCAGGAGTAACAGCTCCGTGTGAGTTAATTCAGGACTGACAGCACCCTGTGTGTGAAATTCAGGAGTAACAGCACCGTGTGTGTGAACTTCAGGAGTAACAGCTCCGTGTGTGTGAAATTCAGGAGTAACAGCACCGTGTGTGTGAAATTCAGGAGTAACAGCTCCGTGTGAGTTAATTCAGGAGTGACACACCCTGTGTGTGAAATTCAGAAGTAGCAGCACCGTGTTTGTGAAATTCAGGAGTAACAGCTCCGTGTGTGTGAAATTCAGGAGTAACAGCACCGTGAGTGTGAAATTCAGGACTAACAGCTCCGTGTGAGTTAATTCAGGAGTGACAGCACCCTGTGTGTGAAACTCAGGAGTAACAGGACCGTGTGTGTGAAATTCAGGAGTAACAGCTCCGTGTGAGTTAATTCAGGAGTGACAGCACCGTGTGAGTGAAATTCAGGAGTAACAGCTCCGTGTGTGTGAAATTCAGGAGTAACAGCTCCGTGTGAGTTAATTCAGGAGTGACAGCAGCCTGTATGTGAAATTCAGGAGTAACAGCACCGTGTGTGAAATTCAGGAGTAACAGCTCCGTGTGTGTGAAAGTCAGGAGTAACAGCACCGTGTGTGTGAAATTCCGGAGTAACAGCACCGTGTGTGCGAAATTCAGGAGTGACAGCACCGTGTGTGTGAAATTCAGGAGTAACAGCCCCGTGTGTGTGAAATTCAGGAGTAACAGCACCGTGTGTGTGAAATTCAGGAGTAACAGCACAGTGTGTGTGAAATTCAGGAGTAACAGCAGCGTGTGTGTGAAATTCAGTAGTAACAGCTCCGTGTGTGTGATATTCAGGAGTAACAGCACCCTGTGTGTGAAATTCAGGAGTGACAGCACCGTGTGTGTGAAATTCAGGAGTAACAGCACCGTGTGTGTAAAATTCAGGAGTAACAGCACCGTGTGTGTGAAATTCAGGAGTGACAGCACCGTGTGTGTGAAATTCAGGAGTAACAGCTCCGTGTGTGTGAAATTCAGGAGTAACAGCACCGTGTGTGAGAGATTTAGGAGTAACAGCACCGTGTGTGTGAAATTCAAGAGTAACAGAACCGTGTGTGTGAAATTCAGGAGTAACATCACCGTGTGTGTGAAATTCAGGAGTAACAGCACAGTGTGTGAAATTCAGGAGTAACTCCACCGTGTGTGTGAAATTCTGGAGTAACAGCACCGTGTGTGTGAAATTCAGGTGAAACAGTACCGTGTGTGTGAAATTCAGGAGTAACTGCACCGTGTGTGTGAAATTCAGGAGTAACTGCACCATGTGTGTGAAATTCCGGAGTAACAGCACCGTGTGTGTGAAATTCAGGAGTAACAGCACCGTGTGTGTGAAATTCAGGAGGAATAACACCGTGCGTGTGAAATTCAGGTGAAACAGCACCGTGTGTGTGAAATTCAGGAGTAACAGCACCCTGCATGTGAAATTCAGGAGTAACAGCACCCAGCGTGTGAAATTCAGGAGTAACAGCACCGTGTGTGTGTGAAAGTCAGGGGTAGAAGCACCGTGTCTGTGAAATTCAGGAGTAACAGCACCGTGTGTGTGTGAAAGTCAGGAGTAAAAGCACCGTGTGTGTGAAATTCAGGAGTAACAGCACCGTGTGTGTGTGAAATTCAGGAGTAACAGCACCGTGTGTGTGAAATTCAGGAGTAACAGCACCGTGTGTGAAAATCAGGAGTAACAGCACCGTGTGTGAAATTCAGGAGTAACAGCACCGTGTGTGTGAAACTCAAGAGTAACAGCACAGTGTGTGTGAAATTCAGGAGTAACAGCACCGTGTGTGAAATTCAGGAGTAACAGCACGTGTGTGTGTAATTCAGGAGTAACAGCACCGTGTGTGTGAAATTCTGGAGTAACAGCACCGTGTGTGTGAAATTCATGGTGTAACATCACCGTGTGTATGAAATTCAGGAGTAACTGCACCTTGTGTGTGAAATTCAGGAGTAACTGCACCTTGTGTGAGTTAATTCAGGAGTGACACACCCTGTGTGTGAAATTCAGGAGTAACAGCACCGTGTGTGTGAAATTCAGGAGTGACAGCACCGTGTGTGTGAAATTCAGGAGTAACAGCTCCGTGTGTGTGAAATTCAGGAGTAACAGCACAGTGTGTGAAATTCAGGAGTAACTCCACCGTGTGTGTGAAATTCAGGAGTAACAGCACCGTGTGTGTGAAATTCAGGTGAAACAGTACCGTGTGTGTGAAATTCAGGAGTAACTGCACCGTGTGTGTGAAATTCAGGAGTAACTGCACCATGTGTGTGAAATTCCGGAGTAACAGCACCGTGTGTGTGAAATTCAGGAGGAATAACACCGTTCGTGTGAAATTCAGGTGAAACAGCACCGTGTGTGTGAAATTCACGAGTAACAGCACCGTGTGTGTGAAATTCAGGAGTAACTGCACCGTATGTGTGAAATTCAGGAGTAACAGCACCGTGTGTGTGAAATTCAGGAGGAATAACACCGTGCGTGTGAAATTCAGGTGAAACAGCACCGTGCGTGTGAAATTCAGGAGTAACAGCACCCTGCATGTGAAATTCAGGAGTAACAGCACCCAGCGTGTGAAATTCAGGAGTAACAGCACCGTGTGTGTGTGAAAGTCAGGGGTAGAAGCACCGTGTCTGTGAAATTCAGGAGTAACAGCACCGTGTGTGTGTGAAAGTCAGGAGTAAAAGCACCGTGTGTGTGAAATTCAGGAGTAACAGCACCGTGTGTGTGTGAAATTCAGGAGTAACAGCACCGTGTGTGTGAAATTCAGGAGTAACAGCACCGTGTGTGAAAATCAGGAGTAACAGCACCGTGTGTGAAATTCAGGAGTAACAGCACCGTGTGTGTGAAACTCAAGAGTAACAGCACCGTGTGTGTGAAATTCAGGAGTAACAGCACCGTGTGTGAAATTCAGGAGTAACAGCACGTGTGTGTGTAATTCAGGAGTAACAGCACCGTGTGTGTGAAATTCTGGAGTAACAGCACCGTGTGTGTGAAATTCATGGTGTAACATCACCGTGTGTATGAAATTCAGGAGTAACTGCACCTTGTGTGTGAAATTCAGGAGTAACTGCACCTTGTGTGTGAAATTCAGGAGTAACAGCACCGTGTGTGTGAAATTCATGGTGTAACAGCACCGTGTGTGTGAAATTCAGGAGTAACAGCACCGTGTGTGTGAAATTCAGGAGTAACAGCACCGTGTGTGCAATTCAGGCGTAACAGCACCATGTGTGTGTGAAAGTCATGAGGAGAAGCACCGTGTGTGTGAAATTCAGGAGTAACAGCACCGTGTGTGTGTGAAATTCAGGAGTAACAGCACCGTGTGTGTGAAATTCAGGAGTGACAGCACCGTGTGTGTGAAATTCAGGAGTAACAGCTCCGTGTGTGTGAAATTCAGGAGTAACAGCACCGTGTGTGAGAGATTTAGGAGTAACAGCACCGTGTGTGTGAAATTCAAGAGTAACAGAACCGTGTGTGTGAAATTCAGGAGTAACAGCAGCGTGTGTGTGAAATTCAGGAGTAACAGCACAGTGTGTGAAATTCAGGAGTAACAGCACCTTGTGTGTGACATTCAGGAGTAACAGCACCGTGTGTGTGAAATTCAGGTGTGACAGCACCATGTGTGTGAAATTCAGGAGGAACAGCACCGAGCGTGTGAAATTCAGGAGTAACAGCACCGTGTGTGTGAAATTCAGGTGAAACAGCACCGTGTGTGTAAAATTGAGGAGTAACAGCACCGCGTGTGTGTGAAATTCAGGAGGAATAACACCGTGCGTGTGAAATTCAGGAGTAACAGCACCGTGTGTGTGAAATTCAGGAGTAACAGCACCGTGTGTGTGAAACTCAGGAGTAACAGCACCGTGTATGTGAAATTCAGGAGTAACAGCACAGTGTGTGTGAAATTCAGGAGTAACAGCACCGTGTGTGTGAAATTCAGGAGTAACAGCTCCGTGTGAGTTAATTCAGGACTGACAGCACCCTGTGTGTGAAATTCAGGAGTAACAGCACCGTGTGTGTGAACTTCAGGAGTAACAGCTCCGTGTGTGTGAAATTCAGGAGTAACAGCACCGTGTGTGTGAAATTCAGGAGTAACAGCTCCGTGTGAGTTAATTCAGGAGTGACACACCCTGTGTGTGAAATTCAGAAGTAGCAGCACCGTGTTTGTGAAATTCAGGAGTAACAGCTCCGTGTGTGTGAAATTCAGGAGTAACAGCACCGTGAGTGTGAAATTCAGGACTAACAGCTCCGTGTGAGTTAATTCAGGAGTGACAGCACCCTGTGTGTGAAACTCAGGAGTAACAGCACCGTGTGTGTGAAATTCAGGAGTAACAGCTCCGTGTGAGTTAATTCAGGAGTGACAGCACCGTGTGAGTGAAATTCAGGAGTAACAGCTCCGTGTGTGTGAAATTCAGGAGTAACAGCTCCGTGTGAGTTAATTCAGGAGTGACAGCACCCTGTATGTGAAATTCAGGAGTAACAGCACCGTGTGTGAAATTCAGGAGTAACAGCTCCGTGTGTGTGAAAGTCAGGAGTAACAGCACCGTGTGTGTGAAATTCCGGAGTAACAGCACCGTGTGTGCGAAATTCAGGAGTGACAGCACCGTGTGTGTGAAATTCAGGAGTAACAGCCCCGTGTGTGTGAAATTCAGGAGTAACAGCACCGTGTGTGTGAAATTCAGGAGGGACAGCACCGTGTGTGTGAAATTCAGGAGTAACAGCACCGTGTGTGTGAAATTCAGGAGTTACAGCACCGTGTGTGTGAAATTCAGGAGTAACAGCACAGTGTGTGTGAAATTCAGGAGTAACAGCAGCGTGTGTGTGAAATTCAGTAGTAACAGCTCCGTGTGTGTGATATTCAGGAGTAACAGCACCCTGTGTGTGAAATTCAGGAGTGACAGCACCGTGTGTGTGAAATTCAGGAGTAACAGCACCGTGTGTGTAAAATTCAGGAGTAACAGCACCGTGTGTGTGAAATTCAGGAGTGACAGCACCGTGTGTGTGAAATTCAGGAGTAACAGCTCCGTGTGTGTGAAATTCAGGAGTAACAGCACCGTGTGTGAGAGATTTAGGAGTAACAGCACCGTGTGTGTGAAATTCAAGAGTAACAGAACCGTGTGTGTGAAATTCAGGAGTAACATCACCGTGTGTGTGAAATTCAGGAGTAACAGCACAGTGTGTGAAATTCAGGAGTAACTCCACCGTGTGTGTGAAATTCAGGAGTAACAGCACCGTGTGTGTGAAATTCAGGTGAAACAGTACCGTGTGTGTGAAATTCAGGAGTAACTGCACCGTGTGTGTGAAATTCAGGAGTAACTGCACCATGTGTGTGAAATTCCGGAGTAACAGCACCGTGTGTGTGAAATTCAGGAGTAACAGCACCGTGTGTGTGAAATTCAGGAGGAATAACACCGTGCGTGTGAAATTCAGGTGAAACAGCACCGTGTGTGTGAAATTCAGGAGTAACAGCACCCTGCATGTGAAATTCAGGAGTAACAGCACCCAGCGTGTGAAATTCAGGAGTAACAGCACCGTGTGTGTGTGAAAGTCAGGGGTAGAAGCACCGTGTCTGTGAAATTCAGGAGTAACAGCACCGTGTGTGTGTGAAAGTCAGGAGTAAAAGCACCGTGTGTGTGAAATTCAGGAGTAACAGCACCGTGTGTGTGTGAAATTCAGGAGTAACAGCACCGTGTGTGTGAAATTCAGGAGTAACAGCACCGTGTGTGAAAATCAGGAGTAACAGCACCGTGTGTGAAATTCAGGAGTAACAGCACCGTGTGTGTGAAACTCAAGAGTAACAGCACAGTGTGTGTGAAATTCAGGAGTAACAGCACCGTGTGTGAAATTCAGGAGTAACAGCACGTGTGTGTGTAATTCAGGAGTAACAGCACCGTGTGTGTGAAATTCTGGAGTAACAGCACCGTGTGTGTGAAATTCATGGTGTAACATCACCGTGTGTATGAAATTCAGGAGTAACTGCACCTTGTGTGTGAAATTCAGGAGTAACTGCACCTTGTGTGAGTTAATTCAGGAGTGACACACCCTGTGTGTGAAATTCAGAAGTAGCAGCACCGTGTTTGTGAAATTCAGGAGTAACAGCTCCGTGTGTGTGAAATTCAGGAGTAACAGCACCGTGAGTGTGAAATTCAGGACTAACAGCTCCGTGTGAGTTAATTCAGGAGTGACAGCACCCTGTGTGTGAAACTCAGGAGTAACAGCACCGTGTGTGTGAAATTCAGGAGTAACAGCTCCGTGTGAGTTAATTCAGGAGTGACAGCACCGTGTGAGTGAAATTCAGGAGTAACAGCTCCGTGTGTGTGAAATTCAGGAGTAACAGCTCCGTGTGAGTTAATTCAGGAGTGACAGCACCCTGTATGTGAAATTCAGGAGTAACAGCACCGTGTGTGAAATTCAGGAGTAACAGCACCGTGTGTGTGAAATTCAGGAGGGACAGCACCGTGTGTGTGAAATTCAGGAGTAACAGCACCGTGTGTGTGAAATTCAGGAGTTCCAGCACCGTGTGTGTGAAATTCAGGAGTAACAGCACAGTGTGTGTGAAATTCAGGAGTAACAGCAGCGTGTGTGTGAAATTCAGGAGTAACAGCTCCGTGTGTGTGAAATTCAGGAGTAACAGCACCCTGTGTGTGAAATTCAGGAGTGACAGCACCGTGTGTGTGAAATTCAGGAGTAACAGCACCGTGTGTGTAAAATTCAGGAGTAACAGCACCGTGTGTGTGAAATTCAGGAGTGACAGCACCGTGTGTGTGAAATTCAGGAGTAACAGCTCCGTGTGTGTGAAATTCAGGAGTAACAGCACAGCGTGTGTGAAATTCAGGAGTAACTCCACCGTGTGTGTGAAATTCAGGAGTAACAGCACCGTGTGTGTGAAATTCAGGTGAAACAGTACCGTGTGTGTGAAATTCAGGAGTAACTGCACCGTGTGTGTGAAATTCAGGAGTAACTCCACCGTGTGTGTGAAATTCAGGAGTAACAGCACCGTGTGTGTGAAATTCAGGTGAAACAGTACCGTGTGTGTGAAATTCAGGAGTAACTGCACCGTGTGTGTGAAATTCAGGAGTAACTGCACCATGTGTGTGAAATTCCGGAGTAACAGCACCGTGTGTGTGAAATTCAGGAGGAATAACACCGTTTGTGTGAAATTCAGGTGAAACAGCACCGTGTGTGTGAAATTCACGAGTAACAGCACCGTGTGTGTGAAATTCAGGAGTAACTGCACCGTATGTGTGAAATTCAGGAGTAACAGCACCGTGTGTGTGTAATTCAGGAGGAATAACACCGTGCGTGTGAAATTCAGGTGAAACAGCACCGTGCGTGTGAAATTCAGGAGTAACAGC
This sequence comes from Scyliorhinus torazame, assembly GCF_047496885.1. Classification (NCBI taxonomy): domain Eukaryota; kingdom Metazoa; phylum Chordata; class Chondrichthyes; order Carcharhiniformes; family Scyliorhinidae; genus Scyliorhinus; species Scyliorhinus torazame. The sequence goes on along the minus strand of NC_092738.1, from coordinate 21,247,804 downwards.
ACCCTGCATGTGAAATTCAGGAGTAACAGCACCCAGCGTGTGAAATTCAGGAGTAACAGCACCGTGTGTGTGTGAAAGTCAGGGGTAGAAGCACCGTGTCTGTGAAATTCAGGAGTAACAGCACCGTGTGTGTGTGAAAGTCAGGAGTAAAAGCACCGTGTGTGTGAAATTCAGGAGTAACAGCACCGTGTGTGTGTGAAATTCAGGAGTAACAGCACCGTGTGTGTGAAATTCAGGAGTAACAGCACCGTGTGTGAAAATCAGGAGTAACAGCACCGTGTGTGAAATTCAGGAGTAACAGCACCGTGTGTGTGAAACTCAAGAGTAACAGCACCGTGTGTGTGAAATTCAGGAGTAACAGCACCGTGTGTGAAATTCAGGAGTAACAGCACGTGTGTGTGTAATTCAGGAGTAACAGCACCGTGTGTGTGAAATTCTGGAGTAACAGCACCGTGTGTGTGAAATTCATGGTGTAACATCACCGTGTGTATGAAATTCAGGAGTAACTGCACCTTGTGTGTGAAATTCAGGAGTAACTGCACCTTGTGTGTGAAATTCAGGAGTAACAGCACCGTGTGTGTGAAATTCATGGTGTAACAGCACCGTGTGTGTGAAATTCAGGAGTAACAGCACCGTGTGTGTGAAATTCAGGAGTAACAGCACCGTGTGTGCAATTCAGGCGTAACAGCACCATGTGTGTGTGAAAGTCATGAGGAGAAGCACCGTGTGTGTGAAATTCAGCAGTAACAGCACCGTGTGTGTGTGAAATTCAGGAGTAACAGCACCGTGTGTGTGAAATTCAGGAGTAACAGCACCGTGTGTGCAATTCAGGCGTAACAGCACCATGTGTGTGTGAAAGTCATGAGGAGAAGCACCGTGTGTGTGAAATTCAGGAGTAACAGCACCGTGTGTGTGTGAAATTCAGGAGTAACAGCACCGTGTGTTTGAAATTCAGGAGTAACAGCACCGTGTGTGCAATTCAGGCGTAACAGCACCATGTGTGTGTGAAAGTCATGAGGAGAAGCACCGTGTGTGTGAAATTCAGGAGTAACAGCACCGTGTGTGTGTGAAATTCAGGAGTAACAGCACCGTGTGTTTGAAATTCAGGAGTAACAGCACCGTGTGTGCAATTCAGGCGTAACAGCACCATGTGTGTGTGAAAGTCATGAGGAGAAGCACCGTGTGTGTGAAATTCAGGAGTAACAGCACCGTGTGTGTGTGAAATTCAGGAGTAACAGCACCGTGAGTTTGAAATTCAGGAGTAACAGCACCATGTGTGAAATTCAGGAGTAACAGCACCGTGTGTGTGCAATTCAGGAGTAACAGCACCGTTTGTGTGAAATTCAGGAGTAACAGCACCGTGTGTGCGAAATTCAGGAGTAACAGCACCGTGTGTGTGAAATTCAGGAGTAACAGCACCGTGTGTGTGAAATTCAGGAATAACAGCACCTTGTGTGTGAAATTCAGGAGTAACTGCCCCGTGTGTGCGAAATTTAGGAGTAACAGCACCGTGTGTGAAATTCAGGAGTAACAGAACCGTGTGTGTGAAATTCAGGAGTAACAGCTCCATGTGTGAAGTTCAGGAGTAACAGCACCGTGTGTGTGAAACTCAAGAGTAACAGCAGCGTGTGTGTGTGAAATTCAGGAGTAACAGCACCGTGTGTGTCAAACTCAAGAGTAACAGCACCGTGTGTGTGAAATTCTGGAGTAACTGCACCTTGTGTGTGAAATTCAGGAGTAACAGCACCGTGTGTGTGAAGTTCAGGAGTAACAGCACCGTGTGCGTGAAATTCAGGAGTAACTGTACCGTGTGTGTGAAATTCATGGTGTAACAGCACCGTGTGTGTTAAATTCAGGAGTAACAGCACCGTGTGTGTGAAATTCAGGAGTAACAGCACCGTGTGTGTGAAATTCAGGAGTAACAGCACCGTGTGTGCGAAATTCAGGAGTAACAGCATCGTGTGTGTGAACTTCAGGAATAACAGCACCGTGTGTGTGAAATTGAGGAGTAACAGCACCTTGTGTGTAAAATTCAGGAGTAACTGCACCGTGGGTGCGAAATTTAGGAGTAACAGCACCGTGTGTGAAATTCAGGAGTAACAGAACCGTGTGTGTGAAATTCAGGAGTAACAGCACCGTGTGTTTGAAATTCAGGAGTAACAGCACCATGTGTGAAATTCAGGCGTAACAGCACCGTGTGTGCAATTCAGGCATAACAGCACCATGTGTGTGTGAAAGTCATGAGGAGAAGCACCGTGTGTGTGAAATTCAGGAGTAACAGCACCGTGTGTGTGTGAAATTCAGGAGTAACAGCACCGTGAGTTTGAAATTCAGGAGTAACAGCACCATGTGTGAAATTCAGGAGTAACAGCACCGTGTGTGTGCAATTCAGGAGTAACAGCACCGTTTGTGTGAAATTCAGGAGTAACAGCACCGTGTGTGCGAAATTCAGGAGTAACAGCACCGTGTGTGTGAAATTCAGGAGTAACAGCACCGTGTGTGTGAAATTCAGGAATAACAGCACCTTGTGTGTGAAATTCAGGAGTAACTGCCCCGTGTGTGCGAAATTTAGGAGTAACAGCACCGTGTGTGAAATTCAGGAGTAACAGAACCGTGTGTGTGAAATTCAGGAGTAACAGCTCCATGTGTGAAGTTCAGGAGTAACAGCACCGTGTGTGTGAAACTCAAGAGTAACAGCAGCGTGTGTGTGTGAAATTCAGGAGTAACAGCACCGTGTGTGTCAAACTCAAGAGTAACAGCACCGTGTGTGTGAAATTCAGGAGTAACTGCACCTTGTCTGTGAAATTCAGGAGTAACAGCACCGTGTGTGTGAAGTTCAGGAGTAACAGCACCGTGTGCGTGAAATTCAGAAGTAACTGCACCGTGTGTGTGAAATTCATGGTGTAACAGCACCGTGTGTGTTAAATTCAGGAGTAACAGCACCGTATGTGTGAAATTCAGGAGTAACAGCACCGTGTGTGTGAAATTCAGGAGTAACAGCACCGTGTGTGCGAAATTCAGGAGTAACAGCATCGTGTGTGTGAACTTCAGGAATAACAGCACCGTGTGTGTGAAATTGAGGAGTAACAGCACCTTGTGTGTAAAATTCAGGAGTAACTGCACCGTGGGTGCGAAATTTAGGAGTAACAGCACCGTGTGTGAAATTCAGGAGTAACAGAACCGTGTGTGTGAAATTCAGGAGTAACAGCACCATGTGTGAAATTCATGGTGTAACAGCACCGTGTGTGTGAAATTGAGGACCAACAGCACCGTGTATGTGAAATTCTGGAGTAACAGCACCGTGTGTGTGAAATTCAGGAGTAACAGCACCGTGTGTGTGAAATTCAGGTGAAACAGCACCGTGTGTGTGAAATTGAGGAGTAACAGCACCGCGTGTGTGTGAAATTCAGGAGGAATAACACCGTGCGTGTGAAATTCAGGTGAAACAGCACCGTGTGTGTGAAATTCAGGAGTAACAGCACCGTGTATGTGAAATTCAGGAGTAACAGCACCGTGTGTGTGAAATTCAGGAGTAACAGCACCGTGTGTGTGAAATTCAGGAGTAACAGCTCCGTGTGTGTGAAATTCAGGAGTAACAGCTCCGTGTGATTTAATTCAGGACTGACAGCACCCTGTGTGTGAAATTCAGGAGTAACAGCACCGTGTGTGTGATCTTCAGGAGTAACAGATCCGTGTGCGTGAAATTCAGGAGTAACAGCACCGTGTGTGTGAAATTCAGGTGTAACAGCTCCGTGTGAGTTAATTTAGGAGTGACACACCCTGTGTGTGAAATTCAGAAGTAACAGCACCGTGTTTGTGAAATTCAGGAGTAACAGCTCCGTGTGTGTGAAATTCAGGAGTAACAGCACCGTGAGTGTGAAATTCAAGAGTAACAGCTCCGTGTGAGTTAATTCAGGAGTGACAGCACCCTGTGTCTGAAACTCAGGAGTAACAGCACCGTGTGTGTGAAATTCAGGAGTAACAGCTCCGTGTGAGTTAATTCAGGAGTGACAGCACCGTGTGAGTGAAATTCAGGAGTAACAGCTCCGTGTGTGTGAAATGCAGGAGTAACAGCTCCGTGTGAGTTAATTCAGGATTGACAGCACCCTGTGTGTTAAATTCAGGAGTAACAGCACCGTGTGTGAAATTCAGGAGTAACAGCTCCGTGTGTGTGAAAGTCAGGAGTAACAGCACCGTGTGTGTGAAATTCCGGAGTAACAGCACCGTGTGTGCGAAATTCAGGAGTGACAGCACCGTGTGTGTGAAATTCAGGAGTAACAGCCCCGTGTGTGTGAAATTCAGGAGTAACAGCACCGTGTGTGTGAAATTCAGGAGTTACAGCACCGTGTGTGTGAAATTCAGGAGTAACAGCACGTGTGTGTGAAATTCAGGAGTAACAGCAGCGTGTGTGTGAAATTCAGGAGTAACAGCTCCGTGTGTGTGAAATTCAGGAGTAACAGCACCGTGTGTGTGAAATTCAGGAGTGACAGCACCGTGTGTGTGAAATTCAGGAGTAACAGCACCGTGTGTGTAAAATTCAGGAGTAACAGCACCGTGTGTATGAAATTCAGGAGTGACAGCACCGTGTGTGTGAAATTCAGGAGTAACAGCTCCGTGTGTGTGAAATTCAGGAGTAACAGCACCGTGTGTGAGAGATTTAGGAGTAACAGCACCGTGTGTGTGAAATTCAAGAGTAACAGAACCGTGTGTGTGAAATTCAGGAGTAACAGCACAGTGTGTGAAATTCAGGAGTAACAGAACCGTGTGTGTGAAATTCAGGAGTAACAGCACCATGTGTGAAATTCATGGTGTAACAGCACCGTGTGTGTGAAATTGAGGACTAACAGCACCGTGTATGTGAAATTCTGGAGTAACAGCACCGTGTGTGTGAAATTCAGGAGTAACAGCACCGTGTGTGTGAAATTCAGGTGAAACAGCACCGTGTGTGTGAAATTGAGGAGTAACAGCACCGCGTGTGTGTGAAATTCAGGAGGAATAACACCGTGCGTGTGAAATTCAGGTGAAACAGCACCGTGTGTGTGAAATTCAGGAGTAACAGCACCGTGTATGTGAAATTCAGGAGTAACAGCACCGTGTGTGTGAAATTCAGGAGTAACAGCACCGTGTGTGTGAAATTCAGGAGTAACAGCTCCGTGTGATTTAATTCAGGACTGACAGCACCCTGTGTGTGAAATTCAGGAGTAACAGCACCGTGTGTGTGAAATTCAGGAGTAACAGCTCCGTGTGTGTGAAATTCAGGAGTAACAGCTCCGTGTGATTTAATTCAGGACTGACAGCACCCTGTGTGTGAAATTCAGGAGTAACAGCACCGTGTGTGTGAAATTCAGGAGTAACAGCACCGTGTGTGTGAAATTCAGGAGTAACAGCTCCGTGTGTGTGAAATTCAGGAGTAACAGCTCCGTGTGTGTGAAATTCAGGAGTAACAGCACTGTGTGTGTGAAATTCAGGAGTAACAGCTCCGTGTGATTTAATTCAGGACTGACAGCACCCTGTGTGTGAAATTCAGGAGTAACAGCACCGTGTGTGTGATCTTCAGGAGTAACAGATCCGTGTGCGTGAAATTCAGGAGTAACAGCACCGTGTGTGTGAAATTCAGGTGTAACAGCTCCGTGTGAGTTAATTTAGGAGTGACACACCCTGTGTGTGAAATTCAGAAGTAACAGCACCGTGTTTGTGAAATTCAGGAGTAACAGCTCCGAGTGTGTGAAATTCAGGAGTAACAGCACCGTGAGTGTGAAATTCAGGAGTAACAGCTCCGTGTGAGTTAATTCAGGAGTGACAGCACCCTGTGTCTGAAACTCAGGAGTAACAGCACCGTGTGTGTGAAATTCAGGAGTAACAGCTCCGTGTGAGTTAATTCAGGAGTGACAGCACCGTGTGAGTGAAATTCAGGAGTAACAGCTCCGTGTGTGTGAAATGCAGGAGTAACAGCTCCGTGTGAGTTAATTCAGGATTGACAGCACCCTGTGTGTTAAATTCAGGAGTAACAGCACCGTGTGTGAAATTCAGGAGTAACAGCTCCGTGTGTGTGAAAGTCAGGAGTAACAGCACCGTGTGTGTGAAATTCCGGAGTAACAGCACCGTGTGTGCGAAATTCAGGAGTGACAGCACCGTGTGTGTGAAATTCAGGAGTAACAGCCCCGTGTGTGTGAAATTCAGGAGTAACAGCACCGTGTGTGTGAAATTCAGGAGTTACAGCACCGTGTGTGTGAAATTCAGGAGTAACAGCACGTGTGTGTGAAATTCAGGAGTAACAGCAGCGTGTGTGTGAAATTCAGGAGTAACAGCTCCGTGTGTGTGAAATTCAGGAGTAACAGCACCGTGTGTGTGAAATTCAGGAGTGACAGCACCGTGTGTGTGAAATTCAGGAGTAACAGCACCGTGTGTGTAAAATTCAGGAGTAACAGCACCGTGTGTGTGAAATTCAGGAGTGACAGCACCGTGTGTGTGAAATTCAGGAGTAACAGCTCCGTGTGTGTGAAATTCAGGTGTAACAGCACCGTGTGTGAGAGATTTAGGAGTAACAGCACCGTGTGTGTGAAATTCAAGAGTAACAGAACCGTGTGTGTGAAATTCAGGAGTAACAGCACAGTGTGTGAAATTCAGGAGTAACAGCACCTTGTGTGTGACATTCAGGAGTAACAGCACCGTGTGTGTGAAATTCAGGAGTAACAGCACCGTGTGTGTGAAATTCAGGAGTAACAGCACCGAGTGTGCAATTCAGGCGTAACAGCACCATGTGTGTGTGAAAGTCATGAGGAGAAGCACCGTGTGTGTGAAATTCAGGAGTAACAGCACCGTGTGTGTGTGAAATTCAGGAGTAACAGCACCGTGTGTTTGAAATTCAGGAGTAACAGCCCCATGTGTGAAATTCAGGAGTAACAGCACCGTGTGTGCAATTCAGGCGTAACAGCACGATGTGTGCGTGAAATTCAGGAGTAACTGCACCGTGTGTGTGAAATTCATGGTGTAACAGCACCGTGTGTGTTAAATTCAGGAGTAACAGCACCGTGTGTGTGAAATTCAGGAGTAACTGCACCGTGTGTGTGAAATTCAGGAGTAACAGCACCGTGTGTGCGAAATTCAGGAGTAACAGCATCGTGTGTGTGAAATTCAGGAATAACAGCACCGTGTGTGTGAAATTCTGGAGTAACAGCACCGTGTGTGCGAAATTCAGGAGTGACAGCACCGTGTGTGTGAAATTCAGGAGTAACAGCCCCGTGTGTGTGAAATTCAGGAGTAACAGCACCGTGTGTGTGAAATTCAGGAGGGACAGCACCGTGTGTGTGAAATTCAGGAGTAACAGCACCGTGTGTGTGAAATTCAGGAGTGACAGCTCCGTGTGAGTTAATTCAGGAGTGACAGCACCCTGTGTGTGAAACTCAGGAGTAACAGCACCGTGTGTGTGAAATTCAGGAGTTACAGCACCGTGTGTGTGAAATTCAGGAGTAACAGCACGTGTGTGTGAAATTCAGGAGTAACAGCAGCGTGTGTGTGAAATTCAGGAGTAACAGCTCCGTGTGTGTGAAATTCAGGAGTAACAGCACCGTGTGTGAGAGATTTAGGAGTAACAGCACCGTGTGTGTGAAATTCAAGAGTAACAGAACCGTGTGTGTGAAATTCAGGAGTAACAGCACAGTGTGTGAAATTCAGGAGTAACAGCACCTTGTGTGTGACATTCAGGAGTAACAGCACCGTGTGTGTGAAATTCAGGAGTAACAGCACCGTGTGTGTGAAATTCAGGAGTAACAGCACCGAGTGTGCAATTCAGGCGTAACAGCACCATGTGTGTGTGAAAGTCATGAGGAGAAGCACCGTGTGTGTGAAATTCAGGAGTAACAGCACCGTGTGTGTGTGAAATTCAGGAGTAACAGCACCGTGTGTTTGAAATTCAGGAGTAACAGCCCCATGTGTGAAATTCAGGAGTAACAGCACCGTGTGTGCAATTCAGGCGTAACAGCACCATGTGTGCGTGAAATTCAGGAGTAACTGCACCGTGTGTGTGAAATTCATGGTGTAACAGCACCGTGTGTGTAAAATTCAGGAGTAACAGCACCGTGTGTGTGAAATTCAGGAGTAACTGCACCGTGTGTGTGAAATTCAGGAGTAACAGCACCGTGTGTGCGAAATTCAGGAGTAACAGCATCGTGTGTGTGAAATTCAGGAATAACAGCACCGTGTGTGTGAAATTCTGGAGTAACAGCACCGTGTGTGCGAAATTCAGGAGTGACAGCACCGTGTGTGTGAAATTCAGGAGTAACAGCCCCGTGTGTGTGAAATTCAGGAGTAACAGCACCGTGTGTGTGAAATTCAGGAGCGACAGCACCGTGTGTGTGAAATTCAGGAGTAACAGCACCGTGTGTGTGAAATTCAGGAGTGACAGCTCCGTGTGAGTTAATTCAGGAGTGACAGCACCCTGTGTGTGAAACTCAGGAGTAACAGCACCGTGTGTGTGAAATTCAGGAGTAACAGCTCCGTGTGACTTAATTCAGGAGTGACAGCACCGTGTGAGTGAAATTCAGGAGTAACAGCTCCGTGTGTGTAAAATTCAGGAGTAACAGCTCCGTGTGAGTTAATTCAGGAGTGACAGCACCCTGTGTGTGAAATTCAGGAGTAACAGCACCGTGTGTGAAATTCAGGAGTAACAGCTCCGTGTGTGTGAAAGTCAGGAGTAACAGCACCGTGTGTGTGAAATTCCGGAGTAACAGCACCGTGTGTGCGAAATTCAGGAGTGACAGCACCGTGTGTGTGAAATTCAGGAGTAACAGCCCCGTGTGTGTGAAATTCAGGAGTAACAGCACCGTGTGTGTGAAATTCAGGAGGGACAGCACCGTGTGTGTGAAATTCAGGAGTAACAGCACCGTGTGTGTGAAATTCAGGAGTTACAGCACCGTGTGTGTGAAATTCAGGAGTAACAGCACCGTGTGTGTGAAATTCAGGAGTAACAGCAGCGTGTGTGTGAAATTCAGGAGTAACAGCTCCGTGTGTGTGAAAATCAGGAGTAACAGCACCGTGTGTGTGAAATTCAGGAGTGACAGCACCGTGTGTGTGAAATTCAGGAGTAACAGCACCGTGCGTGTAAAATTCAGGAGTAACAGCACCGTGTGTGTGAAATTCAGGAGTGACAGCACCGTGTGTGTGAAATTCAGGAGTAACAGCTCCGTGTGTGTGAAATTCAGGAGTAACAGCACCGTGTGTGAGAGATTTAGGAGTAACAGCACCGTGTGTGTGAAATTCAAGAGTAACAGAACCGTGTGTGTGAAATTCAGGAGTAACAGCACCGTGTGTGTGAAATTCAGGAGTAACAGCACAGTGTGTGAAATTCAGGAGTAACTGCACCGTGTGTGTGAAATTCAGGAGGAACAGCACCGTGTGTGTGAAATTCAGGTGAAACAGCACCGTGTGTGTGATATTCAGGAGTAACTGCACCGTGTGTGTGAAATTCAGGAGTAACTGCACCATGTGTGTGAAATTCCGGAGTAACAGCACCGTGTGTGTGAAATTCAGGAGGAATAACACCGTTCGTGTGAAATTCAGGTGAAACAGCACCGTGTGTGTGAAATTCACGAGTAACAGCACCGTGTGTGTGAAATTGAGGAGTAACTGCACCGTATGTGTGAAATTCAGGAGTAACAGCACCGTGTGTGTGAAATTCAGGAGGAATAACATCGTGCGTGTGAAATTCAGGTGAAACAGCACCGTGCGTGTGAAATTCAGGAGTAACAGCACCCTGCATGTGAAATTCAGGAGTAACAGCACCCAGCGTGTGAAGTTCAGGAGTAACAACACCGTGTGTGTGTGAAAGTCAGGGGTAGAAGCACCGTGTGTGTGAAATTCAGGAGTAACAGCACTGTGTGTGTGTGAAAGTCAGGAGTAAAAGCACCGTGTGTGTGAAATTCAGGAGTAACAGCACCGTGTGTGTGTGAAATTCAGGAGTAACAGCACCGTGTGTGTGAAATTCAGGAGTAACAGCACCGTGTGTGAAAATCAGGAGTAACAGCACCGTGTGTGAAATTCAGGAGTAACAGCACCGTGTGTGTGAAACTCAAGAGTAACAGCACCGTGTGTGTGAAATTCAGGAGTAACAGCACCGTGTGTGAAATTCAGGAGTAACAGCACGTGTGTGTGTAATTCAGGAGTAACAGCACCGTGTGTGTGAAATTCTGGAGTAACAGCACCGTGTGCGTGAAATTCATGGTGTAACATCACCGTGTGTATGAAATTCAGGAGTAACTGCACCTTGTGTGTGAAATTCAGGAGTAACTGCACCTTGTTTATGAAATTCAGGAGTAACAGCACCGTGTGTGTGAAATTCATGGTGTAACAGCACCGTGTGTGTGAAATTCAGGAGTAACAGCACCGTGTGTGTGAAATTCAGGAGTAACAGCACCGTGTGTGCAATTCAGGCGTAACAGCACCATGTGTGTGTGAAAGTCATGAGGAGAAGCACCGTGTGTGTGAAATTCAGGAGTAACAGCACCGTGTGTGTGTGAAATTCAGGAGTAACAGCACAGTGTGTTTGAAATTCAGGAGTAACAGCACCATGTGTGAAATTCAGGCGTAACAGCACCGTGTGTGCAATTCAGGCGTAACAGCACCATGTGTGTGTGAAAGTCATGAGGAGAAGCACCGTGTGTGTGAAATTCAGGAGTAACAGCACCGTGTGTGTGTGAAATTAAGGAGTAACAGCACCGTGAGTTTGAAATTCAGGAGTAACAGCACCATGTGTGAAATTCAGGAGTAACAGCACCGTGTGTGTGCAATTCAGGAGTAACAGCACCGTTTGTGTGAAATTCAGGAGTAACAGCACCGTGTGTGCGAAATTCAGGAGTAACAGCACCGTGTGTGTGAAATTCAGGAGTAACAGCACCGTGTGTGTGAAATTCAGGAATAACAGCACCTTGTGTGTGAAATTCAGGAGTAACTGCCCCGTGTGTGCGAAATTTAGGAGTAACAGCACCGTGTGTGAAATTCAGGAGTAACAGAACCGTGTGTGTGAAATTCAGGAGTAACAGCTCCATCTGTGAAGTTCAGGAGTAACAGCACCGTGTGTGTGAAACTCAAGAGTAACAGCAGCGTGTGTGTGTGAAATTCAGGAGTAACTGCACTGTGTGTGAAATTCAGGAGTAACAGCACCGTGTGTGTCAAACTCAAGAGTAACAGCACCGTGTGTGTGAAATTCAGGAGTAACTGCACCTTGTGTGTGAAATTCAGGAGTAACAGCACCGTGTGTGTGAAGTTCAGGAGTAACAGCACCGTGTGCGTGAAATTCAGGAGTAACTGCACCGTGTGTGTGAAATTCATGGTGTAACAGCACCGTGTGTGTTAAATTCAGGAGTAACAGCACCGTGTGTGTGAAATTCAGGAGTAACAGCACCGTGTGTGTGAAATTCAGGAGTAACAGCACCGTGTGTGCGAAATTCAGGAGTAACAGCATCGTGTGTGTGAACTTCAGAAATAACAGCACCGTGTGTGTGAAATTGAGGAGTAACAGCACCTTGTGTGTAAAATTCAGGAGTAACTGCACCGTGGGTGCAAAATTTAGGAGTAACAGCACCGTGTGTGAAATTCAGGAGTAACAGAACCGTGTGTGTGAAATTCAGGAGTAACAGCACCATGTGTGAAATTCATGGTGTAACAGCACCGTGTGTGTGAAATTGAGGACTAACAGCACCGTGTATGTGAAATTCTGGAGTAACAGCACCGTGTGTGTGAAATTCAGGAGTAACAGCACCGTGTGTGTGAAATTCAGGTGAAACAGCACCGTGTGTGTGAAATTGAGGAGTAACAGCACCGCGTGTGTGTGAAATTCAGGAGGAATAACACCGTGCGTGTGAAATTCAGGTGAAACAGCACCGTGCGTGTGAAATTCAGGAGTAAAAGCACCGTGTATGTGAAATTCAGGAGTAACAGCACCGTGTGTGTGAAATTCAGGAGTAACAGCACCGTGTGTGTGAAATTCAGGAGTAACAGCTCCGTGTGTGTGAAATTCAGGAGTAACAGCTCCGTGTGTGTGAAATTCAGGAGTAACAGCTCCGTGTGATTTAATTCAGGACTGACAGCACCCTGTGTGTGAAATTCAGGAGTAACAGCACCGTGTGTGTGAACTTCAGGAGTAACAGCTCCGTGTGCGTGAAATTCAGGAGTAACAGCACCGTGAGTGTGAAATTCAGGAGTAACAGCTCCGTGTGAGTTAATTCAGGAGTGACAGCACCCTGTGTGTGAAACTCAGGAGTAACAGCACCGTGTGTGTGAAATTCAGGAGTAACAGCTCCGTGTGAGTTAATTCAGGAGTGACAGCACCGTGTGAGTGAAATTCAGGAGTAACAGCTCCGTGTGTGTGAAATGCAGGAGTAACAGCTCCGTGTGAGTTAATTCAGGATTGACAGCACCCTGTGTGTTAAATTCAGGAGTAACAGCACCGTGTGTGAAATTCAGGAGTAACAGCTCCGTGTGTGTGAAAGTCAGGAGTAAAAGCACCGTGTGTGTGAAATTCAGGAGTAACAGCACCGTGTGTGTGTGAAATTCAGGAGTAACAGCCCCGTGTGTGTGAAATTCAGGAGTAACAGCACCGTGTGTGTGAAATTCAGGAGGGACAGCACCGTGTGTGTGAAATTCAGGAGTAACAGCACCGTGTGTGTGAAATTCAGGAGTGACAGCTCCGTGTGAGTTAATTCAGGAGTGACAGCACCCTGTGTGTGAAACTCAGGAGTAACAGCACCGTGTGTGTGAAATTCAGGAGTTACAGCACCGTGTGTGTGAAATTCAGGAGTAACAGCACGTGTGTGTGAAATTCAGGAGTAACAGCAGCGTGTGTGTGAAATTCAGGAGTAACAGCTCCGTGTGTGTGAAATTCAGGAGTAACAGCACCGTGTGTGAGAGATTTAGGAGTAACAGCACCGTGTGTGTGAAATTCAAGAGTAACAGAACCGTGTGTGTGAAATTCAGGAGTAACAGCACAGTGTGTGAAATTCAGGAGTAACAGCACCTTGTGTGTGACATTCAGGAGTAACAGCACCGTGTGTGTGAAATTCAGGAGTAACAGCACCGTGTGTGTGAAATTCAGGAGTAACAGCACCGAGTGTGCAATTCAGGCGTAACAGCACCATGTGTGTGTGAAAGTCATGAGGAGAAGCACCGTGTGTGTGAAATTCAGGAGTAACAGCACCGTGTGTGTGTGAAATTCAGGAGTAACAGCACCGTGTGTTTGAAATTCAGGAGTAACAGCCCCATGTGTGAAATTCAGGAGTAACAGCACCGTGTGTGCAATTCAGGCGTAACAGCACCATGTGTGCGTGAAATTCAGGAGTAACTGCACCGTGTGTGTGAAATTCATGGTGTAACAGCACCGTGTGTGTAAAATTCAGGAGTAACAGCACCGTGTGTGTGAAATTCAGGAGTAACTGCACCGTGTGTGTGAAATTCAGGAGTAACAGCACCGTGTGTGCGAAATTCAGGAGTAACAGCATCGTGTGTGTGAAATTCAGGAATAACAGCACCGTGTGTGTGAAATTCTGGAGTAACAGCACCGTGTGTGCGAAATTCAGGAGTGACAGCACCGTGTGTGTGAAATTCAGGAGTAACAGCCCCGTGTGTGTGAAATTCAGGAGTAACAGCACCGTGTGTGTGAAATTCAGGAGCGACAGCACCGTGTGTGTGAAATTCAGGAGTAACAGCACCGTGTGTGTGAAATTCAGGAGTGACAGCTCCGTGTGAGTTAATTCAGGAGTGACAGCACCCTGTGTGTGAAACTCAGGAGTAACAGCACCGTGTGTGTGAAATTCAGGAGTAACAGCTCCGTGTGACTTAATTCAGGAGTGACAGCACCGTGTGAGTGAAATTCAGGAGTAACAGCTCCGTGTGTGTAAAATTCAGGAGTAACAGCTCCGTGTGAGTTAATTCAGGAGTGACAGCACCCTGTGTGTGAAATTCAGGAGTAACAGCACCGTGTGTGAAATTCAGGAGTAACAGCTCCGTGTGTGTGAAAGTCAGGAGTAACAGCACCGTGTGTGTGAAATTCCGGAGTAACAGCACCGTGTGTGCGAAATTCAGGAGTGACAGCACCGTGTGTGTGAAATTCAGGAGTAACAGCCCCGTGTGTGTGAAATTCAGGAGTAACAGCACCGTGTGTGTGAAATTCAGGAGGGACAGCACCGTGTGTGTGAAATTCAGGAGTAACAGCACCGTGTGTGTGAAATTCAGGAGTTACAGCACCGTGTGTGTGAAATTCAGGAGTAACAGCACCGTGTGTGTGAAATTCAGGAGTAACAGCAGCGTGTGTGTGAAATTCAGGAGTAACAGCTCCGTGTGTGTGAAAATCAGGAGTAACAGCACCGTGTGTGTGAAATTCAGGAGTGACAGCACCGTGTGTGTGAAATTCAGGAGTAACAGCACCGTGCGTGTAAAATTCAGGAGTAACAGCACCGTGTGTGTGAAATTCAGGAGTGACAGCACCGTGTGTGTGAAATTCAGGAGTAACAGCTCCGTGTGTGTGAAATTCAGGAGTAACAGCACCGTGTGTGAGAGATTTAGGAGTAACAGCACCGTGTGTGTGAAATTCAAGAGTAACAGAACCGTGTGTGTGAAATTCAGGAGTAACAGCACCGTGTGTGTGAAATTCAGGAGTAACAGCACAGTGTGTGAAATTCAGGAGTAACTGCACCGTGTGTGTGAAATTCAGGAGGAACAGCACCGTGTGTGTGAAATTCAGGTGAAACAGCACCGTGTGTGTGATATTCAGGAGTAACTGCACCGTGTGTGTGAAATTCAGGAGTAACTGCACCATGTGTGTGAAATTCCGGAGTAACAGCACCGTGTGTGTGAAATTCAGGAGGAATAACACCGTTCGTGTGAAATTCAGGTGAAACAGCACCGTGTGTGTGAAATTCACGAGTAACAGCACCGTGTGTGTGAAATTCAGGAGTAACTGCACCGTATGTGTGAAATTCAGGAGTAACAGCACCGTGTGTGTGAAATTCAGGAGGAATAACATCGTGCGTGTGAAATTCAGGTGAAACAGCACCGTGCGTGTGAAATTCAGGAGTAACAGCACCCTGCATGTGAAATTCAGGAGTAACAGCACCCAGCGTGTGAAGTTCAGGAGTAACAACACCGTGTGTGTGTGAAAGTCAGGGGTAGAAGCACCGTGTGTGTGAAATTCAGGAGTAACAGCACTGTGTGTGTGTGAAAGTCAGGAGTAAAAGCACCGTGTGTGTGAAATTCAGGAGTAACAGCACCGTGTGTGTGTGAAATTCAGGAGTAACAGCACCGTGTGTGTGAAATTCAGGAGTAACAGCACCGTGTGTGAAAATCAGGAGTAACAGCACCGTGTGTGAAATTCAGGAGTAACAGCACCGTGTGTGTGAAACTCAAGAGTAACAGCACCGTGTGTGTGAAATTCAGGAGTAACAGCACCGTGTGTGAAATTCAGGAGTAACAGCACGTGTGTGTGTAATTCAGGAGTAACAGCACCGTGTGTGTGAAATTCTGGAGTAACAGCACCGTGTGCGTGAAATTCATGGTGTAACATCACCGTGTGTATGAAATTCAGGAGTAACTGCACCTTGTGTGTGAAATTCAGGAGTAACTGCACCTTGTTTATGAAATTCAGGAGTAACAGCACCGTGTGTGTGAAATTCATGGTGTAACAGCACCGTGTGTGTGAAATTCAGGAGTAACAGCACCGTGTGTGTGAAATTCAGGAGTAACAGCACCGTGTGTGCAATTCAGGCGTAACAGCACCATGTGTGTGTGAAAGTCATGAGGAGAAGCACCGTGTGTGTGAAATTCAGGAGTAACAGCACCGTGTGTGTGTGAAATTCAGGAGTAACAGCACAGTGTGTTTGAAATTCAGGAGTAACAGCACCATGTGTGAAATTCAGGCGTAACAGCACCGTGTGTGCAATTCAGGCGTAACAGCACCATGTGTGTGTGAAAGTCATGAGGAGAAGCACCGTGTGTGTGAAATTCAGGAGTAACAGCACCGTGTGTGTGTGAAATTAAGGAGTAACAGCACCGTGAGTTTGAAATTCAGGAGTAACAGCACCATGTGTGAAATTCAGGAGTAACAGCACCGTGTGTGTGCAATTCAGGAGTAACAGCACCGTTTGTGTGAAATTCAGGAGTAACAGCACCGTGTGTGCGAAATTCAGGAG
This sequence comes from Scyliorhinus torazame, assembly GCF_047496885.1. Lineage (NCBI taxonomy): Eukaryota > Metazoa > Chordata > Chondrichthyes > Carcharhiniformes > Scyliorhinidae > Scyliorhinus > Scyliorhinus torazame. Next base: position 21,231,629 of record NC_092738.1, on the reverse strand, counting down.
TAACAGCACCGTGTGTGTGAAATTCAGGAGTAACAGCACCGTGTGTGTGAAATTCAGGAATAACAGCACCTTGTGTGTGAAATTCAGGAGTAACTGCCCCGTGTGTGCGAAATTTAGGAGTAACAGCACCGTGTGTGAAATTCAGGAGTAACAGAACCGTGTGTGTGAAATTCAGGAGTAACAGCTCCATCTGTGAAGTTCAGGAGTAACAGCACCGTGTGTGTGAAACTCAAGAGTAACAGCAGCGTGTGTGTGTGAAATTCAGGAGTAACTGCACTGTGTGTGAAATTCAGGAGTAACAGCACCGTGTGTGTCAAACTCAAGAGTAACAGCACCGTGTGTGTGAAATTCAGGAGTAACTGCACCTTGTGTGTGAAATTCAGGAGTAACAGCACCGTGTGTGTGAAGTTCAGGAGTAACAGCACCGTGTGCGTGAAATTCAGGAGTAACTGCACCGTGTGTGTGAAATTCATGGTGTAACAGCACCGTGTGTGTTAAATTCAGGAGTAACAGCACCGTGTGTGTGAAATTCAGGAGTAACAGCACCGTGTGTGTGAAATTCAGGAGTAACAGCACCGTGTGTGCGAAATTCAGGAGTAACAGCATCGTGTGTGTGAACTTCAGAAATAACAGCACCGTGTGTGTGAAATTGAGGAGTAACAGCACCTTGTGTGTAAAATTCAGGAGTAACTGCACCGTGGGTGCAAAATTTAGGAGTAACAGCACCGTGTGTGAAATTCAGGAGTAACAGAACCGTGTGTGTGAAATTCAGGAGTAACAGCACCATGTGTGAAATTCATGGTGTAACAGCACCGTGTGTGTGAAATTGAGGACTAACAGCACCGTGTATGTGAAATTCTGGAGTAACAGCACCGTGTGTGTGAAATTCAGGAGTAACAGCACCGTGTGTGTGAAATTCAGGTGAAACAGCACCGTGTGTGTGAAATTGAGGAGTAACAGCACCGCGTGTGTGTGAAATTCAGGAGGAATAACACCGTGCGTGTGAAATTCAGGTGAAACAGCACCGTGCGTGTGAAATTCAGGAGTAAAAGCACCGTGTATGTGAAATTCAGGAGTAACAGCACCGTGTGTGTGAAATTCAGGAGTAACAGCACCGTGTGTGTGAAATTCAGGAGTAACAGCTCCGTGTGTGTGAAATTCAGGAGTAACAGCTCCGTGTGTGTGAAATTCAGGAGTAACAGCTCCGTGTGATTTAATTCAGGACTGACAGCACCCTGTGTGTGAAATTCAGGAGTAACAGCACCGTGTGTGTGAACTTCAGGAGTAACAGCTCCGTGTGCGTGAAATTCAGGAGTAACAGCACCGTGAGTGTGAAATTCAGGAGTAACAGCTCCGTGTGAGTTAATTCAGGAGTGACAGCACCCTGTGTGTGAAACTCAGGAGTAACAGCACCGTGTGTGTGAAATTCAGGAGTAACAGCTCCGTGTGAGTTAATTCAGGAGTGACAGCACCGTGTGAGTGAAATTCAGGAGTAACAGCTCCGTGTGTGTGAAATGCAGGAGTAACAGCTCCGTGTGAGTTAATTCAGGATTGACAGCACCCTGTGTGTTAAATTCAGGAGTAACAGCACCGTGTGTGAAATTCAGGAGTAACAGCTCCGTGTGTGTGAAAGTCAGGAGTAAAAGCACCGTGTGTGTGAAATTCAGGAGTAACAGCACCGTGTGTGTGTGAAATTCAGGAGTAACAGCACCGTGTGTGTGAAATTCAGGAGTAACAGCACCGTGTGTGAAAATCAGGAGTAACAGCACCGTGTGTGAAATTCAGGAGTAACAGCACCGTGTGTGTGAAACTCAAGAGTAACAGCACCGTGTGTGTGAAATTCAGGAGTAACAGCACCGTGTGTGAAATTCAGGAGTAACAGCACGTGTGTGTGTAATTCAGGAGTAACAGCACCGTGTGTGTGAAATTCTGGAGTAACAGCACCGTGTGTGTGAAATTCATGGTGTAACATCACCGTGTGTATGAAATTCAGGAGTAACTGCACCTTGTGTGTGAAATTCAGGAGTAACTGCACCTTGTGTGTGAAATTCAGGAGTAACAGCACCGTGTGTGTGAAATTCATGGTGTAACAGCACCGTGTGTGTGAAATTCAGGAGTAACAGCACCGTGTGTGTGAAATTCAGGAGTAACAGCACCGTGTGTGCAATTCAGGCGTAACAGCACCATGTGTGTGTGAAAGTAATGAGGAGAAGCACCGTGTGTGTGAAATTCAGGAGTAACAGCACCGTGTGTGTGTGAAATTCAGGAGTAACAGCACAGTGTGTTTGAAATTCAGGAGTAACAGCACCATGTGTGAAATTCAGGCGTAACAGCACCGTGTGTGCAATTCAGGCGTAACAGCACCATGTGTGTGTGAAAGTCATGAGGAGAAGCACCGTGTGTGTGAAATTCAGGAGTAACAGCACCGTGTGTGTGTGAAATTCAGGAGTAACAGCACCGTGAGTTTGAAATTCAGGAGTAACAGCACCATGTGTGAAATTCAGGAGTAACAGCACCGTGTGTGTGCAATTCAGGAGTAACAGCACCGTTTGTGTGAAATTCAGGAGTAACAGCACCGTGTGTGCGAAATTCAGGAGTAACAGCACCGTGTGTGTGAAATTCAGGAGTAACAGCACCGTGTGTGTGAAATTCAGGAATAACAGCACCTTGTGTGTGAAATTCAGGAGTAACTGCCCCGTGTGTGCGAAATTTAGGAGTAACAGCACCGTGTGTGAAATTCAGGAGTAACAGAACCGTGTGTGTGAAATTCAGGAGTAACAGCTCCATGTGTGAAGTTCAGGAGTAACAGCACCGTGTGTGTGAAACTCAAGAGTAACAGCAGCGTGTGTGTGTGAAATTCAGGAGTAACTGCACTGTGTGTGAAATTCAGGAGTAACAGCACCGTGTGTGTCAAACTCAAGAGTAACAGCACCGTGTGTGTGAAATTCAGGAGTAACTGCACCTTGTGTGTGAAATTCAGGAGTAACAGCACCGTGTGTGTGAAGTTCAGGAGTAACAGCACCGTGTGCGTGAAATTCAGGAGTAACTGCACCGTGTGTGTGAAATTCATGGTGTAACAGCACCGTGTGTGTTAAATTCAGGAGTAACAGCACCGTGTGTGTGAAATTCAGGAGTAACAGCACCGTGTGTGTGAAATTCAGGAGTAACAGCACCGTGTGTGCGAAATTCAGGAGTAACAGCATCGTGTGTGTGAACTTCAGAAATAACAGCACCGTGTGTGTGAAATTGAGGAGTAACAGCACCTTGTGTGTAAAATTCAGGAGTAACTGCACCGTGGGTGCAAAATTTAGGAGTAACAGCACCGTGTGTGAAATTCAGGAGTAACAGAACCGTGTGTGTGAAATTCAGGAGTAACAGCACCATGTGTGAAATTCATGGTGTAACAGCACCGTGTGTGTGAAATTGAGGACTAACAGCACCGTGTATGTGAAATTCTGGAGTAACAGCACCGTGTGTGTGAAATTCAGGAGTAACAGCACCGTGTGTGTGAAATTCAGGTGAAACATCACCGTGTGTGTGAAATTGAGGAGTAACAGCACCGCGTGTGTGTGAAATTCAGGAGGAATAACACCGTGCGTGTGAAATTCAGGTGAAACAGCACCGTGCGTGTGAAATTCAGGAGTAAAAGCACCGTGTATGTGAAATTCAGGAGTAACAGCACCGTGTGTGTGAAATTCAGGAGTAACAGCACCGTGTGTGTGAAATTCAGGAGTAACAGCTCCGTGTGTGTGAAATTCAGGAGTAACAGCTCCGTGTGATTTAATTCAGGACTGACAGCACCCTGTGTGTGAAATTCAGGAGTAACAGCACCGTGTGTGTGAACTTCAGGAGTAACAGCTCCGTGTGCGTGAAATTCAGGAGTAACAGCACCGTGTGTGTGAAATTCAGGTGTAACAGCTCCGTGTGAGTTAATTCAGGAGTGACACACCCTGTGTGTGAAATTCAGAAGTAACAGCACCGTGTTTGTGAAATTCAGGAGTAACAGCTCCGTGTGTGTGAAATTCAGGAGTAACAGCACCGTGAGTGTGAAATTCAGGAGTAACAGCTCCGTGTGAGTTAATTCAGGAGTGACAGCACCCTGTGTGTGAAACTCAGGAGTAACAGCACCGTGTGTGTGAAATTCAGGAGTAACAGCTCCGTGTGAGTTAATTCAGGAGTGACAGCACCGTGTGAGTGAAATTCAGGAGTAACAGCTCCGTGTGTGTGAAATGCAGGAGTAACAGCTCCGTGTGAGTTAATTCAGGATTGACAGCACCCTGTGTGTTAAATTCAGGAGTAACAGCACCGTGTGTGAAATTCAGGAGTAACAGCTCCGTGTGTGTGAAAGTCAGGAGTAAAAGCACCGTGTGTGTGAAATTCAGGAGTAACAGCACCGTGTGTGTGTGAAATTCAGGAGTAACAGCACCGTGTGTGTGAAATTCAGGAGTAACAGCACCGTGTGTGAAAATCAGGAGTAACAGCACCGTGTGTGAAATTCAGGAGTAACAGCACCGTGTGTGTGAAACTCAAGAGTAACAGCACCGTGTGTGTGAAATTCAGGAGTAACAGCACCGTGTGTGAAATTCAGGAGTAACAGCACGTGTGTGTGTAATTCAGGAGTAACAGCACCGTGTGTGTGAAATTGAGGACTAACAGCACCGTGTATGTGAAATTCTGGAGTAACAGCACCGTGTGTGTGAAATTCAGGAGTAACAGCACCGTGTGTGTGAAATTCAGGTGAAACATCACCGTGTGTGTGAAATTGAGGAGTAACAGCACCGCGTGTGTGTGAAATTCAGGAGGAATAACACCGTGCGTGTGAAATTCAGGTGAAACAGCACCGTGCGTGTGAAATTCAGGAGTAAAAGCACCGTGTATGTGAAATTCAGGAGTAACAGCACCGTGTGTGTGAAATTCAGGAGTAACAGCACCGTGTGTGTGAAATTCAGGAGTAACAGCTCCGTGTGTGTGAAATTCAGGAGTAACAGCTCCGTGTGATTTAATTCAGGACTGACAGCACCCTGTGTGTGAAATTCAGGAGTAACAGCACCGTGTGTGTGAACTTCAGGAGTAACAGCTCCGTGTGCGTGAAATTCAGGAGTAACAGCACCGTGTGTGTGAAATTCAGGTGTAACAGCTCCGTGTGAGTTAATTCAGGAGTGACACACCCTGTGTGTGAAATTCAGAAGTAACAGCACCGTGTTTGTGAAATTCAGGAGTAACAGCTCCGTGTGTGTGAAATTCAGGAGTAACAGCACCGTGAGTGTGAAATTCAGGAGTAACAGCTCCGTGTGAGTTAATTCAGGAGTGACAGCACCCTGTGTGTGAAACTCAGGAGTAACAGCACCGTGTGTGTGAAATTCAGGAGTAACAGCTCCGTGTGAGTTAATTCAGGAGTGACAGCACCGTGTGAGTGAAATTCAGGAGTAACAGCTCCGTGTGTGTGAAATGCAGGAGTAACAGCTCCGTGTGAGTTAATTCAGGATTGACAGCACCCTGTGTGTTAAATTCAGGAGTAACAGCACCGTGTGTGAAATTCAGGATTAACAGCTCCGTGTGTGTGAAAGTCAGGAGTAAAAGCACCGTGTGTGTGAAATTCAGGAGTAACAGCACCGTGTGTGTGTGAAATTCAGGAGTAACAGCACCGTGTGTGTGAAATTCAGGAGTAACAGCACCGTGTGTGAAAATCAGGAGTAACAGCACCGTGTGTGAAATTCAGGAGTAACAGCACCGTGTGTGTGAAACTCAAGAGTAACAGCACCGTGTGTGTGAAATTCAGGAGTAACAGCACCGTGTGTGAAATTCAGGAGTAACAGCACGTGTGTGTGTAATTCAGGAGTAACAGCACCGTGTGTGTGAAATTCTGGAGTAACAGCACCGTGTGTGTGAAATTCATGGTGTAACATCACCGTGTGTATGAAATTCAGGAGTAACTGCACCTTGTGTGTGAAATTCAGGAGTAACTGCACCTTGTGTGTGAAATTCAGGAGTAACAGCACCGTGTGTGTGAAATTCATGGTGTAACAGCACCGTGTGTGTGAAATTCAGGAGTAACAGCACCGTGTGTGTGAAATTCAGGAGTAACAGCACCGTGTGTGCAATTCAGGCGTAACAGCACCATGTGTGTGTGAAAGTAATGAGGAGAAGCACCGTGTGTGTGAAATTCAGGAGTAACAGCACCGTGTGTGTGTGAAATTCAGGAGTAACAGCACAGTGTGTTTGAAATTCAGGAGTAACAGCTCCGTGTGTGTGAAATTCAGGAGTAACAGCTCCGTGTGATTTAATTCAGGACTGACAGCACCCTGTGTGTGAAATTCAGGAGTAACAGCACCGTGTGTGTGAACTTCAGGAGTAACAGCTCCGTGTGCGTGAAATTCAGGAGTAACAGCACCGTGTGTGTGAAATTCAGGTGTAACAGCTCCGTGTGAGTTAATTCAGGAGTGACACACCCTGTGTGTGAAATTCAGAAGTAACAGCACCGTGTTTGTGAAATTCAGGAGTAACAGCTCCGTGTGTGTGAAATTCAGGAGTAACAGCACCGTGAGTGTGAAATTCAGGAGTAACAGCTCCGTGTGAGTTAATTCAGGAGTGACAGCACCCTGTGTGTGAAACTCAGGAGTAACAGCACCGTGTGTGTGAAATTCAGGAGTAACAGCTCCGTGTGAGTTAATTCAGGAGTGACAGCACCGTGTGAGTGAAATTCAGGAGTAACAGCTCCTTGTGTGTGAAATGCAGGAGTAACAGCTCCGTGTGAGTTAATTCAGGATTGACAGCACCCTGTGTGTTAAATTCAGGAGTAACAGCACCGTGTGTGAAATTCAGGAGTAACAGCTCCGTGTGTGTGAAAGTCAGGAGTAACAGCACCGTGTGTGTGAAATTCCGGAGTAACAGCAACGTGTGTGCGAAATTCAGGAGTGACAGCACCGTGTGTGTGAAATTCAGGAGTAACAGCCCCGTGTGTGTGAAATTCAGGAGTAACAGCACCGTGTGTGTGAAATTCAGGAGTTACAGCACCGTGTGTGTGAAATTCAGGAGTAACAGCACGTGTGTGTGAAATTCAGGAGTAACAGCAGCGTGTGTGTGAAATTCAGGAGCAACAGCTCCGTGTGTGTGAAATTCAGGAGTAACAGCACCGTGTGTGTGAAATTCAGGAGTAACAGCTCCATGTGTGAAGTTCAGGAGTAACAGCACCGTGTGTGTGAAACTCAAGAGTAACAGCAGCGTGTGTGTGTGAAATTCAGGAGTAACTGCACTGTGTGTGAAATTCAGGAGTAACAGCACCGTGTGTGTCAAACTCAAGAGTAACAGCACCGTGTGTGTGAAATTCAGGAGTAACTGCACCTTGTGTGTGAAATTCAGGAGTAACAGCACCGTGTGTGTGAAGTTCAGGAGTAACAGCACCGTGTGCGTGAAATTCAGGAGTAACTGCACCGTGTGTGTGAAATTCATGGTGTAACAGCACCGTGTGTGTTAAATTCAGGAGTAACAGCACCGTGTGTGTGAAATTCAGGAGTAACAGCACCGTGTGTGTGAAATTCAGGAGTAACAGCACCGTGTGTGCGAAATTCAGGAGTAACAGCATCGTGTGTGTGAACTTCAGAAATAACAGCACCGTGTGTGTGAAATTGAGGAGTAACAGCACCTTGTGTGTAAAATTCAGGAGTAACTGCACCGTGGGTGCAAAATTTAGGAGTAACAGCACCGTGTGTGAAATTCAGGAGTAACAGAACCGTGTGTGTGAAATTCAGGAGTAACAGCACCATGTGTGAAATTCATGGTGTAACAGCACCGTGTGTGTGAAATTGAGGACTAACAGCACCGTGTATGTGAAATTCTGGAGTAACAGCACCGTGTGTGTGAAATTCAGGAGTAACAGCACCGTGTGTGTGAAATTCAGGTGAAACATCACCGTGTGTGTGAAATTGAGGAGTAACAGCACCGCGTGTGTGTGAAATTCAGGAGGAATAACACCGTGCGTGTGAAATTCAGGTGAAACAGCACCGTGCGTGTGAAATTCAGGAGTAAAAGCACCGTGTATGTGAAATTCAGGAGTAACAGCACCGTGTGTGTGAAATTCAGGAGTAACAGCACCGTGTGTGTGAAATTCAGGAGTAACAGCTCCGTGTGTGTGAAATTCAGGAGTAACAGCTCCGTGTGATTTAATTCAGGACTGACAGCACCCTGTGTGTGAAATTCAGGAGTAACAGCACCGTGTGTGTGAACTTCAGGAGTAACAGCTCCGTGTGCGTGAAATTCAGGAGTAACAGCACCGTGTGTGTGAAATTCAGGTGTAACAGCTCCGTGTGAGTTAATTCAGGAGTGACACACCCTGTGTGTGAAATTCAGAAGTAACAGCACCGTGTTTGTGAAATTCAGGAGTAACAGCTCCGTGTGTGTGAAATTCAGGAGTAACAGCACCGTGAGTGTGAAATTCAGGAGTAACAGCTCCGTGTGAGTTAATTCAGGAGTGACAGCACCCTGTGTGTGAAACTCAGGAGTAACAGCACCGTGTGTGTGAAATTCAGGAGTAACAGCTCCGTGTGAGTTAATTCAGGAGTGACAGCACCGTGTGAGTGAAATTCAGGAGTAACAGCTCCGTGTGTGTGAAATGCAGGAGTAACAGCTCCGTGTGAGTTAATTCAGGATTGACAGCACCCTGTGTGTTAAATTCAGGAGTAACAGCACCGTGTGTGAAATTCAGGAGTAACAGCTCCGTGTGTGTGAAAGTCAGGAGTAAAAGCACCGTGTGTGTGAAATTCAGGAGTAACAGCACCGTGTGTGTGTGAAATTCAGGAGTAACAGCACCGTGTGTGTGAAATTCAGGAGTAACAGCACCGTGTGTGAAAATCAGGAGTAACAGCACCGTGTGTGAAATTCAGGAGTAACAGCACCGTGTGTGTGAAACTCAAGAGTAACAGCACCGTGTGTGTGAAATTCAGGAGTAACAGCACCGTGTGTGAAATTCAGGAGTAACAGCACGTGTGTGTGTAATTCAGGAGTAACAGCACCGTGTGTGTGAAATTGAGGACTAACAGCACCGTGTATGTGAAATTCTGGAGTAACAGCACCGTGTGTGTGAAATTCAGGAGTAACAGCACCGTGTGTGTGAAATTCAGGTGAAACATCACCGTGTGTGTGAAATTGAGGAGTAACAGCACCGCGTGTGTGTGAAATTCAGGAGGAATAACACCGTGCGTGTGAAATTCAGGTGAAACAGCACCGTGCGTGTGAAATTCAGGAGTAAAAGCACCGTGTATGTGAAATTCAGGAGTAACAGCACCGTGTGTGTGAAATTCAGGAGTAACAGCACCGTGTGTGTGAAATTCAGGAGTAACAGCTCCGTGTGTGTGAAATTCAGGAGTAACAGCTCCGTGTGATTTAATTCAGGACTGACAGCACCCTGTGTGTGAAATTCAGGAGTAACAGCACCGTGTGTGTGAACTTCAGGAGTAACAGCTCCGTGTGCGTGAAATTCAGGAGTAACAGCACCGTGTGTGTGAAATTCAGGTGTAACAGCTCCGTGTGAGTTAATTCAGGAGTGACACACCCTGTGTGTGAAATTCAGAAGTAACAGCACCGTGTTTGTGAAATTCAGGAGTAACAGCTCCGTGTGTGTGAAATTCAGGAGTAACAGCACCGTGAGTGTGAAATTCAGGAGTAACAGCTCCGTGTGAGTTAATTCAGGAGTGACAGCACCCTGTGTGTGAAACTCAGGAGTAACAGCACCGTGTGTGTGAAATTCAGGAGTAACAGCTCCGTGTGAGTTAATTCAGGAGTGACAGCACCGTGTGAGTGAAATTCAGGAGTAACAGCTCCGTGTGTGTGAAATGCAGGAGTAACAGCTCCGTGTGAGTTAATTCAGGATTGACAGCACCCTGTGTGTTAAATTCAGGAGTAACAGCACCGTGTGTGAAATTCAGGAGTAACAGCTCCGTGTGTGTGAAAGTCAGGAGTAAAAGCACCGTGTGTGTGAAATTCAGGAGTAACAGCACCGTGTGTGTGTGAAATTCAGGAGTAACAGCACCGTGTGTGTGAAATTCAGGAGTAACAGCACCGTGTGTGAAAATCAGGAGTAACAGCACCGTGTGTGAAATTCAGGAGTAACAGCACCGTGTGTGTGAAACTCAAGAGTAACAGCACCGTGTGTGTGAAATTCAGGAGTAACAGCACCGTGTGTGAAATTCAGGAGTAACAGCACGTGTGTGTGTAATTCAGGAGTAACAGCACCGTGTGTGTGAAATTGAGGACTAACAGCACCGTGTATGTGAAATTCTGGAGTAACAGCACCGTGTGTGTGAAATTCAGGAGTAACAGCACCGTGTGTGTGAAATTCAGGTGAAACATCACCGTGTGTGTGAAATTGAGGAGTAACAGCACCGCGTGTGTGTGAAATTCAGGAGGAATAACACCGTGCGTGTGAAATTCAGGTGAAACAGCACCGTGCGTGTGAAATTCAGGAGTAAAAGCACCGTGTATGTGAAATTCAGGAGTAACAGCACCGTGTGTGTGAAATTCAGGAGTAACAGCACCGTGTGTGTGAAATTCAGGAGTAACAGCTCCGTGTGTGTGAAATTCAGGAGTAACAGCTCCGTGTGATTTAATTCAGGACTGACAGCACCCTGTGTGTGAAATTCAGGAGTAACAGCACCGTGTGTGTGAACTTCAGGAGTAACAGCTCCGTGTGCGTGAAATTCAGGAGTAACAGCACCGTGTGTGTGAAATTCAGGTGTAACAGCTCCGTGTGAGTTAATTCAGGAGTGACACACCCTGTGTGTGAAATTCAGAAGTAACAGCACCGTGTTTGTGAAATTCAGGAGTAACAGCTCCGTGTGTGTGAAATTCAGGAGTAACAGCACCGTGAGTGTGAAATTCAGGAGTAACAGCTCCGTGTGAGTTAATTCAGGAGTGACAGCACCCTGTGTGTGAAACTCAGGAGTAACAGCACCGTGTGTGTGAAATTCAGGAGTAACAGCTCCGTGTGAGTTAATTCAGGAGTGACAGCACCGTGTGAGTGAAATTCAGGAGTAACAGCTCCGTGTGTGTGAAATGCAGGAGTAACAGCTCCGTGTGAGTTAATTCAGGATTGACAGCACCCTGTGTGTTAAATTCAGGAGTAACAGCACCGTGTGTGAAATTCAGGAGTAACAGCTCCGTGTGTGTGAAAGTCAGGAGTAAAAGCACCGTGTGTGTGAAATTCAGGAGTAACAGCACCGTGTGTGTGTGAAATTCAGGAGTAACAGCACCGTGTGTGTGAAATTCAGGAGTAACAGCACCGTGTGTGAAAATCAGGAGTAACAGCACCGTGTGTGAAATTCAGGAGTAACAGCACCGTGTGTGTGAAACTCAAGAGTAACAGCACCGTGTGTGTGAAATTCAGGAGTAACAGCACCGTGTGTGAAATTCAGGAGTAACAGCACGTGTGTGTGTAATTCAGGAGTAACAGCACCGTGTGTGTGAAATTCTGGAGTAACAGCACCGTGTGTGTGAAATTCATGGTGTAACATCACCGTGTGTATGAAATTCAGGAGTAACTGCACCTTGTGTGTGAAATTCAGGAGTAACTGCACCTTGTGTGTGAAATTCAGGAGTAACAGCACCGTGTGTGTGAAATTCATGGTGTAACAGCACCGTGTGTGTGAAATTCAGGAGTAACAGCACCGTGTGTGTGAAATTCAGGAGTAACAGCACCGTGTGTGCAATTCAGGCGTAACAGCACCATGTGTGTGTGAAAGTAATGAGGAGAAGCACCGTGTGTGTGAAATTCAGGAGTAACAGCACCGTGTGTGTGTGAAATTCAGGAGTAACAGCACAGTGTGTTTTAAATTCAGGAGTAACAGCTCCGTGTGTGTGAAATTCAGGAGTAACAGCTCCGTGTGATTTAATTCAGGACTGACAGCACCCTGTGTGTGAAATTCAGGAGTAACAGCACCGTGTGTGTGAACTTCAGGAGTAACAGCTCCGTGTGCGTGAAATTCAGGAGTAACAGCACCGTGTGTGTGAAATTCAGGTGTAACAGCTCCGTGTGAGTTAATTCAGGAGTGACACACCCTGTGTGTGAAATTCAGAAGTAACAGCACCGTGTTTGTGAAATTCAGGAGTAACAGCTCCGTGTGTGTGAAATTCAGGAGTAACAGCACCGTGAGTGTGAAATTCAGGAGTAACAGCTCCGTGTGAGTTAATTCAGGAGTGACAGCACCCTGTGTGTGAAACTCAGGAGTAACAGCACCGTGTGTGTGAAATTCAGGAGTAACAGCTCCGTGTGAGTTAATTCAGGAGTGACAGCACCGTGTGAGTGAAATTCAGGAGTAACAGCTCCGTGTGTGTGAAATGCAGGAGTAACAGCTCCGTGTGAGTTAATTCAGGATTGACAGCACCCTGTGTGTTAAATTCAGGAGTAACAGCACCGTGTGTGAAATTCAGGAGTAACAGCTCCGTGTGTGTGAAAGTCAGGAGTAACAGCACCGTGTGTGTGAAATTCCGGAGTAACAGCAACGTGTGTGCGAAATTCAGGAGTGACAGCACCGTGTGTGTGAAATTCAGGAGTAACAGCCCCGTGTGTGTGAAATTCAGGAGTAACAGCACCGTGTGTGTGAAATTCAGGAGTTACAGCACCGTGTGTGTGAAATTCAGGAGTAACAGCACGTGTGTGTGAAATTCAGGAGTAACAGCAGCGTGTGTGTGAAATTCAGGAGCAACAGCTCCGTGTGTGTGAAATTCAGGAGTAACAGCACCGTGTGTGTGAAATTCAGGAGTGACAGCACCGTGTGTGTGAAATTCAGGAGTAACAGCACCGTGTGTGTAAAATTCAGGAGTAACAGCACCGTGTGTGTGAAATTCAGGAGTGACAGCACCGTGTGTGTGAAATTCAGGAGTAACAGCTCCGTGTGTGTGAAATTCAGGAGTAACAGCACCGTGTGTGAGAGATTTAGGAGTAACAGCACCGTGTGTGTGAAATTCAAGAGTAACAGAACCGTGTGTGTGAAATTCAGGAGTAACAGCACAGTGTGTGAAATTCAGGAGTAACAGCACCTTGTGTGTGACATTCAGGAGTAACAGCACCGTGTGTGTGAAATTCAGGAGTAACAGCACCGTGTGTGTGAAATTCAGGAGTAACAGCACCGTGTGTGCAATTCAGGCGTAACAGCACCATGTGTGTGTGAAAGTCATGAGGAGAAGCACCGTGTGTGTGAAATTCAGGAGTAACAGCACCGTGTGTGTGTGAAATTCAGGAGTAACAGCACCGTGTGTTTGAAATTCAGGAGTAACAGCCCCATGTGTGAAATTCAGGAGTAACAGCACCGTGTGTGCAATTCAGGCGTAACAGCACCATGTGTGCGTGAAATTCAGGAGTAACTGCACCGTGTGTGTGAAATTCATGGTGTAACAGCACCGTGTGTGTTAAATTCAGGAGTAACAGCACCGTGTGTGTAAAATTCAGGAGTAACTGCACCGTGTGTGCGAAATTTAGGAGTAACAGCACCGTGTGGGAAATTCAGGAGTAACAGCACCGTGTGTTTGAAATTCAGGAGTAACAGCACCATGTGTGAAATTCAGGAGTAACAGCACCGTGTGTGCAATTCAGGCGTAACAGCACCATGTGTGTGTGAAAGTCATGAGGAGAAGCACCGTGTGTGTGAAATTCAGGAGTAACAGCACCGTGTGTGTGTGAAATTCAGGAGTAACAGCACCGTGAGTTTGAAATTCAGGAGTAACAGCACCTTGTGTGTAAAATTCAGGAGTAACTGCACCGTGTGTGCGAAATTTAGGAGTAACAGCACCGTGTGTGAAATTCAGGAGTAACAGCACCGTGTGTTTGAAATTCAGGAGTAACAGCACCATGTGTGAAATTCAGGAGTAACAGCACCGTGTGTGTGAAATTCAGGAGTAACAGCACCGTGTGTGTGAAATTCAGGAGTAACAGCACCGTGTGTGTGAAATTCAGGAGTAACAGCACCGTGTGTGCGAAATTCAGGAGTAACAGCACCGTGTGTGTCAAATCCAGGAGTAACAGCACCGTGTGTGTGAAATTCAGGAGTAACAGAACCTTGTGTGTGAAATTCAGGCGTAACTGCACCGTGTGTGCAAAATTTATGGTGTAACAGCACCGTGTGTGTGAAATTCAGGAGTAAAAGCACCGTGTGTGTGAAATTCAGGAGTAATAGCACCGTGTGTGTGAAATTCAGGAGTAACAGCACCGTGTGCGCGAAATTCAGGAGTAACAGCGCCATGTGTGTCAAATTCAGGAGTAACAGCACCGTGTGTGTGAAATTCAGGAGTAACAGCACTGTGTGTGTGAAATTCAGGTGTAACTGCACCGTGTGTGCGAAATTTAGGAGTAACAGCACTGTGTGTGAAATTCAGGAGTAACAGAACCGTGTGTGTGAAATTCAGGAGTAACAGCACCATGTGTGAAATTCAGGAGTAACAGCACAGCGTGTGTGAAATTCAGGAGTAACAGCACCGTGTGTGTGAACCGCAAGAGTAACAGCACCGTGTGTGTGAAATTCAGGAGTAACTGCACCGTGTGTGTGAAATTCAGGAGTAACAGCACCGTGTGTGTGAAATTCAGGAGTAACAGCACCATGTGTGTGAAATTCAGGAGTAACAGCACCGTGTGTGAAATTCAGGAGTAACAGCACAGCGTGTGTGAAATTCAGGAGTAACAGCACTGTGTGTTTGAAATTCATGAGTAACAGCACCGTGTGTGTGAAATTCAGGAGTAACAGCACCGTGTGTGTGAAATTCAGGAGTAACAGCACCGTGTGTGTGAAATTCAGCAGTGACAGCACCGTGTGTGTGAAATTCAGGAGTCACAGCACCGTGTGTGTGAAATTCAGGAGGAATAACACCGTGCGTGTGAAATTCAGGAGCAACAGCACCGTGTGTGTGAAATTCAGGAGGAATAACACCGTGCGTGTGAAATTCAGGAGTAACAGCACCGCCTGTGTGAAATTCAGGAATAACAGCACCGTGTGTGTGAAATTCAGGAGTAACAGCACCGTGTGTGAAATTCAGGAGTAACAGCCCCTTGTGTGTGAAATTCAGCAGTGACAGCACCGTGTGTGTGAAATTCAGGAGTAACAGCACCGTGTGTGTGAAATTCAGGAGGAATAACACCGTGCGTGTGAAATTCAGGTGAAACAGCACCGCGTGTGAAATTCAGGAGTAACAGCACCGCCTGTGTGAAATTCAGGCGAAACAGCACCGTGTGTGTGAAATTCAGGAGGAATAACACCGTGTGTGTGAAATTTAGGAGTGACAGCACCGTGTGTGTGAAATTCAGGAGTGACAGCACCGTGTGTGTGAAATTCAGAAGTAACAGCACCGTGTGTGTGAAATTCAGGAGCAACAGCACCGTGTGTGTGAAATTCAGGAGGAATAACACCGTGCGTGTGAAATTCAGGAGTAACAGCACCGCCTGTGTGAAATTCAGGAGTAACAGCACCGTGTGTGTGAAATTCAGGATTAAAATCACCGTGTGTGTGAAATTCAGGAGTAACAGCACTTTGTGTTTGAAATTCTGGAGTAACAGCACCGTGTGTGTGAAATTCAGGTGTAACAGCACCCTGTGTGAAACTCAGGAGTAACAGCACCGTGTGTGTGAAACTCAGGAGTAACAGGACCGTGTGTGTGTGCAATTCAGGAGTAACAGCACCGTGTGTGTGAAATTCAGGAGTAACAGGACCGTGTGTGTGTGAAATTCAGGATTAACAGCACCGTGTGTGTGAAATTCAGGAGTAACAGCACCGTGTGTGTGAAATTCAGGAGTAACAGCACCGTGTGTGTGAAATTCAGGAGTAACAGGACCGTGTGTGTGAAATTCAGGAGTAAAAGCACCGTATGTGTGTGAAAGTCAGGCGTAAAAGCAGCGTGTGTGTGAAATTCAGGAGTAACAGCAACGTGTGTGTGTGAAATTCAGGAGTAACAGCACCGTGTGTGTGAAACTCAAGAGTAACAGCACCGTGTGTGTGAAATTCAGGAGTAACAGCACCGTGTGTGAAATTCAGCAGTAACAGCACGTGTGTGTGTAATTCAGGAGTAACAGCACCGTGTGTGTGAAATTCTGGAGTAACAGCACCGTGTGTGTGAAATTCATGGTGTAACATCACCGTGTGTATGAAATTCAGGAGTAACTGCACCTTGTGTGTGAAATTCAGGAGTAACTGCACCTTGTGTGTGAAATTCAGGAGTAACAGCACCGTGTGTGTGAAATTCATGGTGTAACAGCACCGTGTGTGTGAAATTCAGGAGTAACAGCACCGTGTGTGTGAAATTCAGGAGTAACAGCACCGTGTGTGCAATTCAGGCGTAACAGCACCATGTGTGTGTGAAAGTCATGAAGAGAAGCACCGTGTGTGTGAAATTCAGGAGTAACAGCACCGTGTGTGTGTGAAATTCAGGAGTAACAGCACCGTGTGTTTGAAATTCAGGAGTAACAGCACCATGTGTGAACTTCAGGCGTAACAGCACCGTGTGTGCAATTCAGGCGTAACAGCACCATGTGTGTGTGAAAGTCATGAGGAGAAGCACCGTGTGTGTGAAATTCAGGAGTAACAGCACCGTGTGTGTGTGAAATTCAGGAGTAACAGCACCGTGAGTTTGAAATTCAGGAGTAACAGCACCATGTGTGAAATTCAGGAGTAACAGCACCGTGTGTGTGCAATTCAGGAGTAACAGCACCGTTTCTGTGAAATTCAGGAGTAACAGCACCGTGTGTGCGAAATTCAGGAGTAACAGCACCGTGTGTGTGAAATTCAGGAGTAACAGCACCGTGTGTGTGAAATTCAGGAATAACAGCACCTTGTGTGTGAAATTCAGGAGTAACTGCCCCGTGTGTGCGAAATTTAGGAGTAACAGCACCGTGTGTGAAATTCAGGAGTAACAGAACCGTGTGTGTGAAATTCAGGAGTAACAGCTCCATGTGTGAAGTTCAGGAGTAACAGCACCGTGTGTGTCAAACTCAAGAGTAACAGCACCGTGTGTGTGAAATTCAGGAGTAACTGCACCTTGTGTGTGAAATTCAGGAGTAACAGCACCTTGTGTGTGAAGTTCAGGAGTAACAGCACCGTGTGCGTGAAATTCAGGAGTAACTGCACCGTGTGTGTGAAATTCATGGTGTAACAGCACCGTGTGTGTTAAATTCAGGAGTAACAGCACCGTGTGTGTGAAATTCAGGAGTAACAGCACTGTGTGTGTGAAATTCAGGTGTAACTGCACCGTGTGTGCGAAATTTAGGAGTAACAGCACTGTGTGTGAAATTCAGGAGTAACAGAACCGTGTGTGTGAAATTCAGGAGTAACAGCACCATGTGTGAAATTCAGGAGTAACAGCACCGTGTGTGTGAAACTCAAGAGTAACAGCAGCGTGTGTGTGTGAAATTCAGGAGTAACTGCAACGTGTGTGAAATTCAGCAGTAACAGCACCGTGTGTGTGAACCGCAAGAGTAACAGCACCGTGTGTGTGAAATTCAGGAGTAACTGCACCGTGTGTGTGAAATTCAGGGGTAACAGCACCGTGTGTGTGAAATTCAGGAGTAACAGCACCATGTGTGTGAAATTCAGGAGTAACAGCACCGTGTGTGAAATTCAGGAGTAACAGCACAGCGTGTGTGAAATTCAGGAGTAACAGCACTGTGTGTTTGAAATTCATGAGTAACAGCACCGTGTGTGTGAAATTCAGGAGTAACAGCACCGTGTGTGTGAAATTCAGGAGTAACAGCACCGCCTGTGTGAAATTCAGGCGAAACAGCACCGTGTGTGTGAAATTCAGGAGGAATAACACCGTGCGTGTCAAATTCAGGAGTAACAGCACCGCCTGTGTGAAATTCAGGAATAACAGCACCGTGTGTGTGAAATTCAGGAGTAACAGCACCGTGTGTGAAATTCAGGAGTAACAGCCCCTTGTGTGTGAAATTCAGCAGTGACAGCACCGTGTGTGTGAAATTCAGGAGTAACAGCACCGTGTGTGTGAAATTCAGGAGGAATAACACCGTGCGTGTGAAATTCAGGTGAAACAGCACCGCGTGTGAAATTCAGGAGTAACAGCACCGCCTGTGTGAAATTCAGGAGTAACAGCACCGTGTGTGTGAAATTCAGGAGTAACTGCACCGTGTGTGTGAAATTCAGGAGTAACTGCACCGTGTGTGTGAAATTCAGGAGTAACAGCACCGTGTGTGTGAAATTCAGGAGTAACTGCACCGTGTGTGTGAAATTCAGGAGTAACAGCACCGTGTGTGTGAAATTCAGGAGTAACTGCACCGTGTGTGTGAAATTCAGGCGAAACAGCACCGTATGTGTGAAATTCAGGAGGAATAACACCGTGTGTGTGAAATTCAGGAGTGACAGCACCGTGTGTGTGAAATTCAGAAGTAACAGCACCGTGTGTGTGAAATTCAGGAGCAACAGCACTGTGTGTGTGAAATTCAGGTGTAACAGCACCCTGTGTGAAACTCAGGAGTAACAGCACCGTGTGTGTGAAACTCAGGAGTGACAGCACCGTGTGTGTGAAATTCAGGAGTAACAGCACCGTGTGTGTAAAATTCAGGAGTAACAGCACCGTGTGTGTGAAATTCAGGAGTGACAGCACCGTGTGTGTGAAATTCAGGAGTAACAGCTCCGTGTGTGTGAAATTCAGGAGTAACAGCACCGTGTGTGAGAGATTTAGGAGTAACAGCACCGTGTGTGTGAAATTCAAGAGTAACAGAACCGTGTGTGTGAAATTCAGGAGTAACAGCACAGTGTGTGAAATTCAGGAGTAACAGCACCTTGTGTGTGACATTCAGGAGTAACAGCACCGTGTGTGTGAAATTCAGGAGTAACAGCACCGTGTGTGTGAAATTCAGGAGTAACAGCACCGTGTGTGCAATTCAGGCGTAACAGCACCATGTGTGTGTGAAAGTCATGAGGAGAAGCACCGTGTGTGTGAAATTCAGGAGTAACAGCACCGTGTGTGTGTGAAATTCAGGAGTAACAGCACCGTGTGTTTGAAATTCAGGAGTAACAGCCCCATGTGTGAAATTCAGGAGTAACAGCACCGTGTGTGCAATTCAGGCGTAACAGCACCATGTGTGCGTGAAATTCAGGAGTAACTGCACCGTGTGTGTGAAATTCATGGTGTAACAGCACCGTGTGTGTTAAATTCAGGAGTAACAGCACCGTGTGTGTAAAATTCAGGAGTAACTGCACCGTGTGTGCGAAATTTAGGAGTAACAGCACCGTGTGGGAAATTCAGGAGTAACAGCACCGTGTGTTTGAAATTCAGGAGTAACAGCACCATGTGTGAAATTCAGGAGTAACAGCACCGTGTGTGCAATTCAGGCGTAACAGCACCATGTGTGTGTGAAAGTCATGAGTAGAAGCACCGTGTGTGTGAAATTCAGGAGTAACAGCACCGTGTGTGTGTGAAATTCAGGAGTAACAGCACCGTGAGTTTGAAATTCAGGAGTAACAGCACCTTGTGTGTAAAATTCAGGAGTAACTGCACCGTGTGTGCGAAATTTAGGAGTAACAGCACCGTGTGTGAAATTCAGGAGTAACAGCACCGTGTGTTTGAAATTCAGGAGTAACAGCACCATGTGTGAAATTCAGGAGTAACAGCACCGTGTGTGTGAAATTCAGGAGTAACAGCACCGTGTGTGTGAAATTCAGGAGTAACAGCACCGTGTGTGTGAAATTCAGGAGTAACAGCACCGTGTGTGCGAAATTCAGGAGTAACAGCACCGTGTGTGTCAAATCCAGGAGTAACAGCACCGTGTGTGTGAAATTCAGGAGTAACAGAACCTTGTGTGTGAAATTCAGGCGTAACTGCACCGTGTGTGCAAAATTTATGGTGTAACAGCACCGTGTGTGTGAAATTCAGGAGTAAAAGCACCGTGTGTGTGAAATTCAGGAGTAATAGCACCGTGTGTGTGAAATTCAGGAGTAACAGCACCGTGTGCGCGAAATTCAGGAGTAACAGCGCCATGTGTGTCAAATTCAGGAGTAACAGCACCGTGTGTGTGAAATTCAGGAGTAACAGCACTGTGTGTGTGAAATTCAGGTGTAACTGCACCGTGTGTGCGAAATTTAGGAGTAACAGCACTGTGTGTGAAATTCAGGAGTAACAGAACCGTGTGTGTGAAATTCAGGAGTAACAGCACCATGTGTGAAATTCAGGAGTAACAGCACAGCGTGTGTGAAATTCAGGAGTAACAGCACCGTGTGTGTGAACCGCAAGAGTAACAGCACCGTGTGTGTGAAATTCAGGAGTAACTGCACCGTGTGTGTGAAATTCAGGAGTAACAGCACCGTGTGTGTGAAATTCAGGAGTAACAGCACCATGTGTGTGAAATTCAGGAGTAACAGCACCGTGTGTGAAATTCAGGAGTAACAGCACAGCGTGTGTGAAATTCAGGAGTAACAGCACTGTGTGTTTGAAATTCATGAGTAACAGCACCGTGTGTGTGAAATTCAGGAGTAACAGCACCGTGTGTGTGAAATTCAGGAGTAACAGCACCGTGTGTGTGAAATTCAGCAGTGACAGCACCGTGTGTGTGAAATTCAGGAGTCACAGCACCGTGTGTGTGAAATTCAGGAGGAATAACACCGTGCGTGTGAAATTCAGGAGCAACAGCACCGTGTGTGTGAAATTCAGGAGGAATAACACCGTGCGTGTGAAATTCAGGAGTAACAGCACCGCCTGTGTGAAATTCAGGAATAACAGCACCGTGTGTGTGAAATTCAGGAGTAACAGCACCGTGTGTGAAATTCAGGAGTAACAGCCCCTTGTGTGTGAAATTCAGCAGTGACAGCACCGTGTGTGTGAAATTCAGGAGTAACAGCACCGTGTGTGTGAAATTCAGGAGGAATAACACCGTGCGTGTGAAATTCAGGTGAAACAGCACCGCGTGTGAAATTCAGGAGTAACAGCACCGCCTGTGTGAAATTCAGGCGAAACAGCACCGTGTGTGTGAAATTCAGGAGGAATAACACCGTGTGTGTGAAATTTAGGAGTGACAGCACCGTGTGTGTGAAATTCAGGAGTGACAGCACCGTGTGTGTGAAATTCAGAAGTAACAGCACCGTGTGTGTGAAATTCAGGAGCAACAGCACCGTGTGTGTGAAATTCAGGAGGAATAACACCGTGCGTGTGAAATTCAGGAGTAACAGCACCGCCTGTGTGAAATTCAGGAGTAACAGCACCGTGTGTGTGAAATTCAGGATTAAAATCACCGTGTGTGTGAAATTCAGGAGTAACAGCACTTTGTGTTTGAAATTCTGGAGTAACAGCACCGTGTGTGTGAAATTCAGGTGTAACAGCACCCTGTGTGAAACTCAGGAGTAACAGCACCGTGTGTGTGAAACTCAGGAGTAACAGGACCGTGTGTGTGTGCAATTCAGGAGTAACAGCACCGTGTGTGTGAAATTCAGGAGTAACAGGACCGTGTGTGTGTGAAATTCAGGAGTAACAGCACCGTGTGTGTGAAATTCAGGAGTAACAGCACCGTGTGTGTGAAATTCAGGAGTAACAGCACCGTGTGTGTGAAATTCAGGAGTAACAGGACCGTGTGTGTGAAATTCAGGAGTAAAAGCACCGTATGTGTGTGAAAGTCAGGCGTAAAAGCAGCGTGTGTGTGAAATTCAGGAGTAACAGCAACGTGTGTGTGTGAAATTCAGGAGTAACAGCACCGTGTGTGTGAAACTCAAGAGTAACAGCACCGTGTGTGTGAAATTCAGGAGTAACAGCACCGTGTGTGAAATTCAGCAGTAACAGCACGTGTGTGTGTAATTCAGGAGTAACAGCACCGTGTGTGTGAAATTCTGGAGTAACAGCACCGTGTGTGTGAAATTCATGGTGTAACATCACCGTGTGTATGAAATTCAGGAGTAACTGCACCTTGTGTGTGAAATTCAGGAGTAACTGCACCTTGTGTGTGAAATTCAGGAGTAACAGCACCGTGTGTGTGAAATTCATGGTGTAACAGCACCGTGTGTGTGAAATTCAGGAGTAACAGCACCGTGTGTGTGAAATTCAGGAGTAACAGCACCGTGTGTGCAATTCAGGCGTAACAGCACCATGTGTGTGTGAAAGTCATGAAGAGAAGCACCGTGTGTGTGAAATTCAGGAGTAACAGCACCGTGTGTGTGTGAAATTCAGGAGTAACAGCACCGTGTGTTTGAAATTCAGGAGTAACAGCACCATGTGTGAACTTCAGGCGTAACAGCACCGTGTGTGCAATTCAGGCGTAACAGCACCATGTGTGTGTGAAAGTCATGAGGAGAAGCACCGTGTGTGTGAAATTCAGGAGTAACAGCACCGTGTGTGTGTGAAATTCAGGAGTAACAGCACCGTGAGTTTGAAATTCAGGAGTAACAGCACCATGTGTGAAATTCAGGAGTAACAGCACCGTGTGTGTGCAATTCAGGAGTAACAGCACCGTTTCTGTGAAATTCAGGAGTAACAGCACCGTGTGTGCGAAATTCAGGAGTAACAGCACCGTGTGTGTGAAATTCAGGAGTAACAGCACCGTGTGTGTGAAATTCAGGAATAACAGCACCTTGTGTGTGAAATTCAGGAGTAACTGCCCCGTGTGTGCGAAATTTAGGAGTAACAGCACCGTGTGTGAAATTCAGGAGTAACAGAACCGTATGTGTGAAATTCAGGAGTAACAGCTCCATGTGTGAAGTTCAGGAGTAACTGCACCGTGTGTGTGAAATTCATGGTGTAACAGCACCGTGTGTGTTAAATTCAGGAGTAACAGCACCGTGTGTGTAAAATTCAGGAGTAACTGCACCGTGTGTGCGAAATTTAGGAGTAACAGCACCGTGTGGGAAATTCAGGAGTAACAGCACCGTGTGTTTGAAATTCAGGAGTAACAGCACCATGTGTGAAATTCAGGAGTAACAGCACCGTGTGTGCAATTCAGGCGTAACAGCACCATGTGTGTGTGAAAGTCATGAGGAGAAGCACCGTGTGTGTGAAATTCAGGAGTAACAGCACCGTGTGTGTGTGAAATTCAGGAGTAACAGCACCGTGAGTTTGAAATTCAGGAGTAACAGCACCTTGTGTGTAAAATTCAGGAGTAACTGCACCGTGTGTGCGAAATTTAGGAGTAACAGCACCGTGTGTGAAATTCAGGAGTAACAGCACCGTGTGTTTGAAATTCAGGAGTAACAGCACCATGTGTGAAATTCAGGAGTAACAGCACCGTGTGTGTGAAATTCAGGAGTAACAGCACCGTGTGTGTGAAATTCAGGAGTAACAGCACCGTGTGTGTGAAATTCAGGAGTAACAGCACCGTGTGTGCGAAATTCAGGAGTAACAGCACCGTGTGTGTCAAATCCAGGAGTAACAGCACCGTGTGTGTGAAATTCAGGAGTAACAGAACCTTGTGTGTGAAATTCAGGCGTAACTGCACCGTGTGTGCAAAATTTATGGTGTAACAGCACCGTGTGTGTGAAATTCAGGAGTAAAAGCACCGTGTGTGTGAAATTCAGGAGTAATAGCACCGTGTGTGTGAAATTCAGGAGTAACAGCACCGTGTGCGCGAAATTCAGGAGTAACAGCGCCATGTGTGTCAAATTCAGGAGTAACAGCACCGTGTGTGTGAAATTCAGGAGTAACAGCACTGTGTGTGTGAAATTCAGGTGTAACTGCACCGTGTGTGCGAAATTTAGGAGTAACAGCACTGTGTGTGAAATTCAGGAGTAACAGAACCGTGTGTGTGAAATTCAGGAGTAACAGCACCATGTGTGAAATTCAGGAGTAACAGCACAGCGTGTGTGAAATTCAGGAGTAACAGCACCGTGTGTGTGAACCGCAAGAGTAACAGCACCGTGTGTGTGAAATTCAGGAGTAACTGCACCGTGTGTGTGAAATTCAGGAGTAACAGCACCGTGTGTGTGAAATTCAGGAGTAACAGCACCATGTGTGTGAAATTCAGGAGTAACAGCACCGTGTGTGAAATTCAGGAGTAACAGCACAGCGTGTGTGAAATTCAGGAGTAACAGCACTGTGTGTTTGAAATTCATGAGTAACAGCACCGTGTGTGTGAAATTCAGGAGTAACAGCACCGTGTGTGTGAAATTCAGGAGTAACAGCACCGTGTGTGTGAAATTCAGCAGTGACAGCACCGTGTGTGTGAAATTCAGGAGTCACAGCACCGTGTGTGTGAAATTCAGGAGGAATAACACCGTGCGTGTGAAATTCAGGAGCAACAGCACCGTGTGTGTGAAATTCAGGAGGAATAACACCGTGCGTGTGAAATTCAGGAGTAACAGCACCGCCTGTGTGAAATTCAGGAATAACAGCACCGTGTGTGTGAAATTCAGGAGTAACAGCACCGTGTGTGAAATTCAGGAGTAACAGCCCCTTGTGTGTGAAATTCAGCAGTGACAGCACCGTGTGTGTGAAATTCAGGAGTAACAGCACCGTGTGTGTGAAATTCAGGAGGAATAACACCGTGCGTGTGAAATTCAGGTGAAACAGCACCGCGTGTGAAATTCAGGAGTAACAGCACCGCCTGTGTGAAATTCAGGCGAAACAGCACCGTGTGTGTGAAATTCAGGAGGAATAACACCGTGTGTGTGAAATTTAGGAGTGACAGCACCGTGTGTGTGAAATTCAGGAGTGACAGCACCGTGTGTGTGAAATTCAGAAGTAACAGCACCGTGTGTGTGAAATTCAGGAGCAACAGCACCGTGTGTGTGAAATTCAGGAGGAATAACACCGTGCGTGTGAAATTCAGGAGTAACAGCACCGCCTGTGTGAAATTCAGGAGTAACAGCACCGTGTGTGTGAAATTCAGGATTAAAATCACCGTGTGTGTGAAATTCAGGAGTAACAGCACTTTGTGTTTGAAATTCTGGAGTAACAGCACCGTGTGTGTGAAATTCAGGTGTAACAGCACCCTGTGTGAAACTCAGGAGTAACAGCACCGTGTGTGTGAAACTCAGGAGTAACAGGACCGTGTGTGTGTGCAATTCAGGAGTAACAGCACCGTGTGTGTGAAATTCAGGAGTAACAGGACCGTGTGTGTGTGAAATTCAGGAGTAACAGCACCGTGTGTGTGAAATTCAGGAGTAACAGCACCGTGTGTGTGAAATTCAGGAGTAACAGCACCGTGTGTGTGAAATTCAGGAGTAACAGGACCGTGTGTGTGAAATTCAGGAGTAAAAGCACCGTATGTGTGTGAAAGTCAGGCGTAAAAGCAGCGTGTGTGTGAAATTCAGGAGTAACAGCAACGTGTGTGTGTGAAATTCAGGAGTAACAGCACCGTGTGTGTGAAACTCAAGAGTAACAGCACCGTGTGTGTGAAATTCAGGAGTAACAGCACCGTGTGTGAAATTCAGCAGTAACAGCACGTGTGTGTGTAATTCAGGAGTAACAGCACCGTGTGTGTGAAATTCTGGAGTAACAGCACCGTGTGTGTGAAATTCATGGTGTAACATCACCGTGTGTATGAAATTCAGGAGTAACTGCACCTTGTGTGTGAAATTCAGGAGTAACTGCACCTTGTGTGTGAAATTCAGGAGTAACAGCACCGTGTGTGTGAAATTCATGGTGTAACAGCACCGTGTGTGTGAAATTCAGGAGTAACAGCACCGTGTGTGTGAAATTCAGGAGTAACAGCACCGTGTGTGCAATTCAGGCGTAACAGCACCATGTGTGTGTGAAAGTCATGAAGAGAAGCACCGTGTGTGTGAAATTCAGGAGTAACAGCACCGTGTGTGTGTGAAATTCAGGAGTAACAGCACCGTGTGTTTGAAATTCAGGAGTAACAGCACCATGTGTGAACTTCAGGCGTAACAGCACCGTGTGTGCAATTCAGGCGTAACAGCACCATGTGTGTGTGAAAGTCATGAGGAGAAGCACCGTGTGTGTGAAATTCAGGAGTAACAGCACCGTGTGTGTGTGAAATTCAGGAGTAACAGCACCGTGAGTTTGAAATTCAGGAGTAACAGCACCATGTGTGAAATTCAGGAGTAACAGCACCGTGTGTGTGCAATTCAGGAGTAACAGCACCGTTTCTGTGAAATTCAGGAGTAACAGCACCGTGTGTGCGAAATTCAGGAGTAACAGCACCGTGTGTGTGAAATTCAGGAGTAACAGCACCGTGTGTGTGAAATTCAGGAATAACAGCACCTTGTGTGTGAAATTCAGGAGTAACTGCCCCGTGTGTGCGAAATTTAGGAGTAACAGCACCGTGTGTGAAATTCAGGAGTAACAGAACCGTATGTGTGAAATTCAGGAGTAACAGCTCCATGTGTGAAGTTCAGGAGTAACAGCACCGTGTGTGTCAAACTCAAGAGTAACAGCACCGTGTGTGTGAAATTCAGGAGTAACTGCACCTTGTGTGTGAAATTCAGGAGTAACAGCACCGTGTGTGTGAAGTTCAGGAGTAACAGCACCGTGTGCGTGAAATTCAGGAGTAACTGCACCGTGTGTGTGAAATTCATGGTGTAACAGCACCGTGTGTGTTAAATTCAGGAGTAACAGCACCGTGTGTGTGAAATTCAGGAGTAACAGCACTGTGTGTGTGAAATTCAGGTGTAACTGCACCGTGTGTGCGAAATTTAGGAGTAACAGCACTGTGTGTGAAATTCAGGAGTAACAGAACCGTGTGTGTGAAATTCAGGAGTAACAGCACCATGTGTGAAATTCAGGAGTAACAGCACCGTGTGTGTGAAACTCAAGAGTAACAGCAGCGTGTGTGTGTGAAATTCAGGAGTAACTGCAACGTGTGTGAAATTCAGCAGTAACAGCACCGTGTGTGTGAACCGCAAGAGTAACAGCACCGTGTGTGTGAAATTCAGGAGTAACTGCACCGTGTGTGTGAAATTCAGGGGTAACAGCACCGTGTGTGTGAAATTCAGGAGTAACAGCACCATGTGTGTGAAATTCAGGAGTAACAGCACCGTGTGTGAAATTCAGGAGTAACAGCACAGCGTGTGTGAAATTCAGGAGTAACAGCACTGTGTGTTTGAAATTCATGAGTAACAGCACCGTGTGTGTGAAATTCAGGAGTAACAGCACCGTGTGTGTGAAATTCAGGAGTAACAGCACCGCCTGTGTGAAATTCAGGCGAAACAGCACCGTGTGTGTGAAATTCAGGAGGAATAACACCGTGCGTGTCAAATTCAGGAGTAACAGCACCGCCTGTGTGAAATTCAGGAATAACAGCACCGTGTGTGTGAAATTCAGGAGTAACAGCACCGTGTGTGAAATTCAGGAGTAACAGCCCCTTGTGTGTGAAATTCAGCAGTGACAGCACCGTGTGTGTGAAATTCAGGAGTAACAGCACCGTGTGTGTGAAATTCAGGAGGAATAACACCGTGCGTGTGAAATTCAGGTGAAACAGCACCGCGTGTGAAATTCAGGAGTAACAGCACCGCCTGTGTGAAATTCAGGAGTAACAGCACCGTGTGTGTGAAATTCAGGAGTAACTGCACCGTGTGTGTGAAATTCAGGAGTAACTGCACCGTGTGTGTGAAATTCAGGAGTAACAGCACCGTGTGTGTGAAATTCAGGAGTAACTGCACCGTGTGTGTGAAATTCAGGAGTAACAGCACCGTGTGTGTGAAATTCAGGAGTAACTGCACCGTGTGTGTGAAATTCAGGCGAAACAGCACCGTATGTGTGAAATTCAGGAGGAATAACACCGTGTGTGTGAAATTCAGGAGTGACAGCACCGTGTGTGTGAAATTCAGAAGTAACAGCACCGTGTGTGTGAAATTCAGGAGCAACAGCACTGTGTGTGTGAAATTCAGGTGTAACAGCACCCTGTGTGAAACTCAGGAGTAACAGCACCGTGTGTGTGAAACTCAGGAGTAACAGGACCGTGTGTGTGTGCAATTCAGGAGTAACAGCACCGTGTGTGTGAAATTCAGGAGTAACAGGACCGTGTGTGTGTGAAATTCAGGAGTAACAGCACCGTGAGTTTGAAATTCAGGAGTAACAGCACCATGTGTGAAATTCAGGAGTAACAGCACCATGTGTGTGTGAAAGTCATGAGGAGAAGCACCGTGTGTGTTAAATTCAGGAGTAACTGCACCGTGTGTGTGTGACATTCAGGAGTAACAGCACCGTGAGTTTGAAATTCAGGAGTAACAGCACCATGTGTGAAATTCAGGAGTAACAGCACCGTGTGTGTGCAATTCAGGAGTAACAGCACCGTTTGTGTGAAATTCAGGAGTAACAGCACCGTGTGTGCGAAATTCAGGAGTAACAGCACCGTGTGTGTGAAATTCAGGAGTAACAGCACCGTGTGTGTGAAATTCAGGAATAACAGCACCTTGTGTGTGAAATTCAGGAGTAACTGCCCCGTGTGTGCGAAATTTAGGAGTAACAGCACCGTGTGTGAAATTCAGGAGTAACAGAACCGTGTGTGTGAAATTCAGGAGTAACAGCTCCATGTGTGAAGTTCAGGAGTAACAGCACCGTGTGTGTGAAACTCAAGAGTAACAGCAGCGTGTGTGTGTGAAATTCAGGAGTAACTGCACTGTGTGTGAAATTCAGGAGTAACAGCACCGTGTGTGTCAAACTCAAGAGTAACAGCACCGTGTGTGTGAAATTCAGGAGTAACTGCACCTTGTGTGTGAAGTTCAGGAGTAACAGCACCGTGTGCGTGAAATTCAGGAGTAACTGCACCGTGTGTGTGAAATTCATGGTGTAACAGCACCGTGTGTGTTAAATTCAGGAGTAACAGCACCGTGTGTGTGAAATTCAGGAGTAACAGCACCGTGTGTGTGAAATTCAGGAGTAACAGCACCGTGTGTGCGAAATTCAGGAGTAACAGCATCGTGTGTGTGAACTTCAGGAATAACAGCACCGTGTGTGTGAAATTGAGGAGTAACAGCACCTTGTGTGTAAAATTCAGGAGTAACTGCACCGTGGGTGCGAAATTTAGGAGTAACAGCACCGTGTGTGAAATTCAGGAGTAACAGAACCGTGTGTGTGAAATTCAGGAGTAACAGCACCATGTGTGAAATTCATGGTGTAACAGCACCGTGTGTGTGAAATTGAGGACTAACAGCACCGTGTATGTGAAATTCTGGAGTAACAGCACCGTGTGTGTGAAATTCAGGAGTAACAGCACCGTGTGTGTGAAATTCAGGTGAAACAGCACCGTGTGTGTGAAATTGAGGAGTAACAGCACCGCGTGTGTGTGAAATTCAGGAGGAATAACACCGTGCGTGTGAAATTCAGGTGAAAGAGCACCGTGTGTGTGAAATTCAGGAGTAAAAGCACCGTGTATGTGAAATTCAGGAGTAACAGCACCGTGTGTGTGAAATTCAGGAGTAACAGCACCGTGTGTGTGAAATTCAGGAGTAACAGCACCGTGTGTGTGAAATTCAGGAGTAACAGCTCCGTGTGTGTGAAATTCAGGAGTAACAGCTCCGTGTGATTTAATTCAGGACTGACAGCACCCTGTGTGTGAAATTCAGGAGTAACAGCACCGTGTGTGTGAACTTCAGGAGTAACAGCTCCGTGTGCGTGAAATTCAGGAGTAACAGCACCGTGTGTGTGAAATTCAGGTGTAACATCTCCGTGTGAGTTAATTCAGGAGTGACACACCCTGTGTGTGAAATTCAGAAGTAACAGCACCGTGTTTGTGAAATTCAGGAGTAACAGCTCCGTGTGTGTGAAATTCAGGAGTAACAGCACCGTGAGTGTGAAATTCAGGAGTAACAGCTCCGTGTGAGTTAATTCAGGAGTGACAGCACCCTGTGTGTGAAACTCAGGAGTAACAGCACCGTGTGTGTGAAATTCAGGAGTAACAGCTCCGTGTGAGTTAATTCAGGAGTGACAGCACCGTGTGAGTGAAATTCAGGAGTAACAGCTCCGTGTGTGTGAAATGCAGGAGTAACAGCTCCGTGTGAGTTAATTCAGGATTGACAGCACCCTGTGTGTTAAATTCAGGAGTAACAGCACCGTGTGTGAAATTCAGGAGTAACAGCTCCGTGTGTGTGAAAGTCAGGAGTAACAGCACCGTGTGTGTGAAATTCCGGAGTAACAGCACCGTGTGTGCGAAATTCAGGAGTGACAGCACCGTGTGTGTGAAATTCAGGAGTAACAGCCCCGTGTGTGTGAAATTCAGGAGTAACAGCACCGTGTGTGTGAAATTCAGGAGTTACAGCACCGTGTGTGTGAAATTCAGGAGTAACAGCACGTGTGTGTGAAATTCAGGAGTAACAGCAGCGTGTGTGTGAAATTCAGGAGTAACAGCTCCGTGTGTGTGAAATTCAGGAGTAACAGCACCGTGTGTGTGAAATTCAGGAGTGACAGCACCGTGTGTGTGAAATTCAGGAGTAACAGCACCGTGTGTGTAAAATTCAGGAGTAACAGCACCGTGTGTGTGAAATTCAGGAGTGACAGCACCGTGTGTGTGAAATTCAGGAGTAACAGCACCGTGTGTGTGAAATTCAGGAGTAACAGCACCATGTGTGTGAAATTCAGGAGTAACAGCACCGTGTGTGAAATTCAGGAGTAACAGCACAGCGTGTGTGAAATTCAGGAGTAACAGCACTGTGTGTTTGAAATTCATGAGTAACAGCACCGTGTGTGTGAAATTCAGGAGTAACAGCACCGTGTGTGTGAAATTCAGGAGTAACAGCACCGCCTGTGTGAAATTCAGGCGAAACAGCACCGTGTGTGTGAAATTCAGGAGGAATAACACCGTGCGTGTCAAATTCAGGAGTAACAGCACCGCCTGTGTGAAATTGAGGAATAACAGCACCGTGTGTGTGAAATTCAGGAGTAACAGCACCGTGTGTGAAATTCAGGAGTAACAGCCCCTTGTGTGTGAAATTCAGCAGTGACAGCACCGTGTGTGTGAAATTCAGGAGTAACAGCACCGTGTGTGTGAAATTCAGGAGGAATAACACCGTGCGTGTGAAATTCAGGTGAAACAGCACCGCGTGTGAAATTCAGGAGTAACAGCACCGCCTGTGTGAAATTCAGGAGTAACAGCACCGTGTGTGTGAAATTCAGGAGTAACTGCACCGTGTGTGTGAAATTCAGGAGTAACTGCACCGTGTGTGTGAAATTCAGGAGTAACAGCACCGTGTGTGTGAAATTCAGGAGTAACTGCACCGTGTGTGTGAAATTCAGGAGTAACAGCACCGTGTGTGTGAAATTCAGGAGTAACTGCACCGTGTGTGTGAAATTCAGGCGAAACAGCACCGTATGTGTGAAATTCAGGAGGAATAACACCGTGTGTGTGAAATTCAGGAGTGACAGCACCGTGTGTGTGAAATTCAGAAGTAACAGCACCGTGTGTGTGAAATTCAGGAGCAACAGCACTGTGTGTGTGAAATTCAGGTGTAACAGCACCCTGTGTGAAACTCAGGAGTAACAGCACCGTGTGTGTGAAACTCAGGAGTAACAGGACCGTGTGTGTGTGCAATTCAGGAGTAACAGCACCGTGTGTGTGAAATTCAGGAGTAACAGGACCGTGTGTGTGTGAAATTCAGGAGTAACAGCACCGTGAGTTTGAAATTCAGGAGTAACAGCACCATGTGTGAAATTCAGGAGTAACAGCACCATGTGTGTGTGAAAGTCATGAGGAGAAGCACCGTGTGTGTTAAATTCAGGAGTAACTGCACCGTGTGTGTGTGACATTCAGGAGTAACAGCACCGTGAGTTTGAAATTCAGGAGTAACAGCACCATGTGTGAAATTCAGGAGTAACAGCACCGTGTGTGTGCAATTCAGGAGTAACAGCACCGTTTGTGTGAAATTCAGGAGTAACAGCACCGTGTGTGCGAAATTCAGGAGTAACAGCACCGTGTGTGTGAAATTCAGGAGTAACAGCACCGTGTGTGTGAAATTCAGGAATAACAGCACCTTGTGTGTGAAATTCAGGAGTAACTGCCCCGTGTGTGCGAAATTTAGGAGTAACAGCACCGTGTGTGAAATTCAGGAGTAACAGAACCGTGTGTGTGAAATTCAGGAGTAACAGCTCCATGTGTGAAGTTCAGGAGTAACAGCACCGTGTGTGTGAAACTCAAGAGTAACAGCAGCGTGTGTGTGTGAAATTCAGGAGTAACTGCACTGTGTGTGAAATTCAGGAGTAACAGCACCGTGTGTGTCAAACTCAAGAGTAACAGCACCGTGTGTGTGAAATTCAGGAGTAACTGCACCTTGTGTGTGAAGTTCAGGAGTAACAGCACCGTGTGCGTGAAATTCAGGAGTAACTGCACCGTGTGTGTGAAATTCATGGTGTAACAGCACCGTGTGTGTTAAATTCAGGAGTAACAGCACCGTGTGTGTGAAATTCAGGAGTAACAGCACCGTGTGTGTGAAATTCAGGAGTAACAGCACCGTGTGTGCGAAATTCAGGAGTAACAGCATCGTGTGTGTGAACTTCAGGAATAACAGCACCGTGTGTGTGAAATTGAGGAGTAACAGCACCTTGTGTGTAAAATTCAGGAGTAACTGCACCGTGGGTGCGAAATTTAGGAGTAACAGCACCGTGTGTGAAATTCAGGAGTAACAGAACCGTGTGTGTGAAATTCAGGAGTAACAGCACCATGTGTGAAATTCATGGTGTAACAGCACCGTGTGTGTGAAATTGAGGACTAACAGCACCGTGTATGTGAAATTCTGGAGTAACAGCACCGTGTGTGTGAAATTCAGGAGTAACAGCACCGTGTGTGTGAAATTCAGGTGAAACAGCACCGTGTGTGTGAAATTGAGGAGTAACAGCACCGCGTGTGTGTGAAATTCAGGAGGAATAACACCGTGCGTGTGAAATTCAGGTGAAAGAGCACCGTGTGTGTGAAATTCAGGAGTAAAAGCACCGTGTATGTGAAATTCAGGAGTAACAGCACCGTGTGTGTGAAATTCAGGAGTAACAGCACCGTGTGTGTGAAATTCAGGAGTAACAGCACCGTGTGTGTGAAATTCAGGAGTAACAGCTCCGTGTGTGTGAAATTCAGGAGTAACAGCTCCGTGTGATTTAATTCAGGACTGACAGCACCCTGTGTGTGAAATTCAGGAGTAACAGCACCGTGTGTGTGAACTTCAGGAGTAACAGCTCCGTGTGCGTGAAATTCAGGAGTAACAGCACCGTGTGTGTGAAATTCAGGTGTAACATCTCCGTGTGAGTTAATTCAGGAGTGACACACCCTGTGTGTGAAATTCAGAAGTAACAGCACCGTGTTTGTGAAATTCAGGAGTAACAGCTCCGTGTGTGTGAAATTCAGGAGTAACAGCACCGTGAGTGTGAAATTCAGGAGTAACAGCTCCGTGTGAGTTAATTCAGGAGTGACAGCACCCTGTGTGTGAAACTCAGGAGTAACAGCACCGTGTGTGTGAAATTCAGGAGTAACAGCTCCGTGTGAGTTAATTCAGGAGTGACAGCACCGTGTGAGTGAAATTCAGGAGTAACAGCTCCGTGTGTGTGAAATGCAGGAGTAACAGCTCCGTGTGAGTTAATTCAGGATTGACAGCACCCTGTGTGTTAAATTCAGGAGTAACAGCACCGTGTGTGAAATTCAGGAGTAACAGCTCCGTGTGTGTGAAAGTCAGGAGTAACAGCACCGTGTGTGTGAAATTCCGGAGTAACAGCACCGTGTGTGCGAAATTCAGGAGTGACAGCACCGTGTGTGTGAAATTCAGGAGTAACAGCCCCGTGTGTGTGAAATTCAGGAGTAACAGCACCGTGTGTGTGAAATTCAGGAGTTACAGCACCGTGTGTGTGAAATTCAGGAGTAACAGCACGTGTGTGTGAAATTCAGGAGTAACAGCAGCGTGTGTGTGAAATTCAGGAGTAACAGCTCCGTGTGTGTGAAATTCAGGAGTAACAGCACCGTGTGTGTGAAATTCAGGAGTGACAGCACCGTGTGTGTGAAATTCAGGAGTAACAGCACCGTGTGTGTAAAATTCAGGAGTAACAACACCGTGTGTGTGAAATTCAGGAGTGACAGCACCGTGTGTGTGAAATTCAGGAGTAACAGCTCCGTGTGTGTGAAATTCAGGAGTAACAGCACCGTGTGTGAGAGATTTAGGAGTAACAGCACCTTTTGTGTGACATTCAGGAGTAACAGCACCGTGTGTGTGAAATTCAGGAGTAACAGCACCGTGTGTGTGAAATTCAGGAGTAACAGCACCGTGTGTGCAATTCAGGTGTAACAGCACCATGTGTGTGTGAAAGTCATGAGGAGAAGCACCGTGTGTGTGAAATTCAGGAGTAACAGCACCGTGTGTGTGTGAAATTCAGGAGTAACAGCACCGTGTGTTTGAAATTCAGGAGTAACAGCCCCATGTGTGAAATTCAGGAGTAACAGCACCGTGTGTGCAATTCAGGCGTAACAGCACCATGTGTGTGTGAAATTCAGGAGTAACTGCAACGTGTGTGTGAAATTCATGGTGTAACAGCACCGTGTGTGTTAAATTCAGGAGTAACAGCACCGTGTGTGTGAAATTCAGGAGTAACTGCACCGTGTGTGTGAAATTCAGGAGTAACAGCACCGTGTGTGCGAAATTCAGGAGTAACCGCATCGTGTGTGTGAAATTCAGGAGTAACTGCACCGTGTGTGCGAAATTTAGGAGTAACAGCACCGTGTGTGAAATTCAGGAGTAACAGCACCGTGTGTTTGAAATTCAGGAGTAACAGCACCATGTGTGAAATTCAGGAGTAACAGCACCGTGTGTGCAATTCAGGCGTAACAGCACCATGTGTGTGTGAAAGTCATGAGGAGAAGCACCGTGTGTGTGAAATTCAGGAGTAACAGCACCGTGTGTGTGTGAAATTCAGGAGTAACAGCACCGTGAGTTTGAAATTCAGGAGTAACAGCACCTTGTGTGTGAAATTCAGGAGTAACAGCACCGTGTGTGTGAAATTCAGGAGTAACAGCACCGTGTGTGTAAAATTCAGGAGTAACAGCACCGTGTGTGTGAAATTCAGGAGTGACAGCACCGTGTGTGTGAAATTCAGGAGAAACAGCTCCGTGTGTGTGAAATTCAGGAGTAACAGCACCGTGTGTGAGAGATTTAGGAGTAACAGCACCTTGTGTGTGACATTCAGGAGTAACAGCACCGTGTGTGTGAAATTCAGGAGTAACAGCACCGTGTGTGTGAAATTCAGGAGTAACAGCACCGTGTGTGCAATTCAGGTGTAACAGCACCATGTGTGTGTGAAAGTCATGAGGAGAAGCACCGTGTGTGTGAAATTCAGGAGTAACAGCACCGTGTGTGTGTGAAATTCAGGAGTAACAGCACCGTGTGTTTGAAATTCAGGAGTAACAGCCCCATGTGTGAAATTCAGGAGTAACAGCACCGTGTGTGCAATTCAGGCGTAACAGCACCATGTGTGTGTGAAATTCAGGAGTAACTGCACCGTGTGTGTGAAATTCATGGTGTAACAGCACCGTGTGTGTTAAATTCAGGAGTAACAGCACCGTGTGTGTGAAATTCAGGAGTAACTGCACCGTGTGTGTGAAATTCAGGAGTAACAGCACCGTGTGTGCGAAATTCAGGAGTAACAGCATCGTGTGTGTGAAATTCAGGAATAACAGCACCGTGTGTGTGAAATTGAGGAGTAACAGCACCTTGTGTGTAAAATTCAGGAGTAACTGCACCGTGTGTGCGAAATTTAGGAGTAACAGCACCGTGTGTGAAATTCAGGAGTAACAGCACCGTGTGTTTGAAATTCAGGAGTAACAGCACCATGTGTGAAATTCAGGAGTAACAGCACCGTGTGTGCAATTCAGGCGTAACAGCACCATGTGTGTGTGAAAGTCATGAGGAGAAGCACCGTGTGTGTGAAATTCAGGAGTAACAGCACCGTGTGTGTGTGAAATTCAGGAGTAACAGCACCGTGAGTTTGAAATTCAGGAGTAACAGCACCTTGTGTGTAAAATTCAGGAGTAACTGCACCGTGTGTGCGAAATTTAGGAGTAACAGCACCGTGTGTGAAATTCAGGAGTAACAGCACCGTGTGTTTGAAATTCAGGAGTAACAGCACCATGTGTGAAATTCAGGGGTAACAGCACCGTGTGTGTGAAATTCAGGAGTAACAGCACCGTGTGTGTGAAATTCAGGAGTAACAGCACCGTGTGTGTGAAATTCAGGAGTAACAGCACCGTGTGTGCGAAATTCAGGAGTAACAGCACCGTGTGTGTCAAATCCAGGAGTAACAGCACCGTGTGTGTGAAATTCAGGAGTAACAGAACCTTGTGTGTGAAATTCAGGCGTAACTGCACCGTGTGTGCAAAATTTATGGTGTAACAGCACCGTGTGTGTGAAATTCAGGAGTAAAAGCACCGTGTGTGTGAAATTCAGGAGTAATAGCACCGTGTGTGTGAAATTCAGGAGTAACAGCACCGTGTGCGCGAAATTCAGGAGTAACAGCGCCATGTGTGTCAAATTCAGGAGTAACAGCACCGTGGGTGTGAAATTCAGGAGTAACAGCACTGTGTGTGTGAAATTCAGGTGTAACTGCACCGTGTGTGCGAAATTTAGGAGTAACAGCACTGTGTGTGAAATTCAGGAGTAACAGAACCGTGTGTGTGAAATTCAGGAGTAACAGCACCATGTGTGAAATTCAGGAGTAACAGCACCGTGTGTGTGAAACTCAAGAGTAACAGCAGCGTGTGTGTGTGAAATTCAGGAGTAACTGCAACGTGTGTGAAATTCAGCAGTAACAGCACCGTGTGTGTGAACCGCAAGAGTAACAGCACCGTGTGTGTGAAATTCAGGAGTAACTGCACCGTGTGTGTGAAATTCAGGAGTAACAGCACCGTGTGTGTGACATTCAGGAGTAACAGCACCATGTGTGTGAAATTCAGGAGTAACAGCACCGTGTGTGAAATTCAGGAGTAACAGCACAGCGTGTGTGAAATTCAGGAGTAACAGCACTGTGTGTTTGAAATTCATGAGTAACAGCACCGTGTGTGTGAAATTCAGGAGTAACAGCACCGTGTGTGTGAAATTCAGGAGTAACAGCACCGTGTGTGTGAAATTCAGCAGTGACAGCACCGTGTGTGTGAAATTCAGGAGTCACAGCACCGTGTGTGTGAAATTCAGGAGGAATAACACCGTGCGTGTGAAATTGAGGTGAAACAGCACCGTGTGTGAAATTCAGGAGTAACAGCACAGCGTGTGTGAAATTCAGGAGTAACAGCACCGTGTGTGTGAAATTCAGGAGTAACAGCACCGTGTGTGTGAAATTCAGCAGTGACAGCACCGTGTGTGTGAAATTCAGGAGTCACAGCACCGTGTGTGTGAAATTCAGGAGGAATAACACCGTGCGTGTGAAATTCAGGAGCAACAGCACCGTGTGTGTGAAATTCAGGCGAAACAGCACCGTGTGTGTGAAATTCAGGAGGAATAACACCGTGCATGTGAAATTCAGGAGTAACAGCACCGCCTGTGTGAAATTCAGGAGTAACAGCACCGCCTGTGTGAAATTCAGGAGTCACAGCACCGTATGTGTGAAATTGAGGAGGAACAACACCGTGTGTGTGAAATTCAGGAGCAACAGCACCGTGTGTGTGAAATTCAGGAGGAATAACACCGTGCGTGTGAAATTCAGGAGTAACAGCACCGCCTGTGTGAAATTCAGGAATAACAGCACCGTGTGTGTGAAATTCAGGAGTAACAGCACCGTGTGTGAAATTCAGGAGTAACAGCCCCTTGTGTGTGAAATTCAGGAGTAACAGCACCGTGTGTGTGAAATTCAGGAGTAACAGCACCGTGTGTGTGAAATTCAGGTGTAACAGCACCGTGTGTGTGAAATTCAGGAGGAATAACACCGTGCGTGTGAAATTCAGGTGAAACAGCACCGTGTGTGAAATTCAGGAGGAATAACACCGTGTGTGTGAAATTCAGGTGAAACAGCACCGTGCGTGTGAAATTCAGGAGTGACAGCAACGTGTGTGTGAAATTCAGAAGTAACAGCACCGTGTGTGTGAAATTCAGGAGCAACAGCACCGTGTGTGTGAAATTCAGGAGGAATAACACCGTGCGTGTGAAATTCAGGAGTAACAGCACCGCCTGTGTGAAATTCAGGAGTAACAGCACCGTGTGTGTGAAATTCAGGATTAAAATCACCGTGTGTGTGAAATTCAGGAGTAACAGCACTTTGTGTTTGAAATTCTGGAGTAACAGCACCGTGTGTGTGAAATTCAGGAGTAACAGCACCGTGTGTGTGAAATTCAGGTGTAACAGCACCCTGTGTGAAACTCAGGAGTAACAGCACCGTGTGTGTGAAACTCAGGAGTAACAGGGCCGTGTGTGTGTGCAATTCAGGAGTAACAGCACCGTGTGTGTGAAATTCAGGAGTAACAGGACCGTGTGTGTGAAATTCAGGAGTAACAGCACCGTGTGTGTGAAATTCAGGAGTAACAGCACCGTGTGTGTGAAATTCAGGAGTAACAGGACCGTGTGTGTGAAATTCAGGAGTAAAAGCACCGTATGTGTGTGAAAGTCAGGCGTAAAAGCAGCGTGTGTGTGAAATTCAGGAGTAACAGCAACGTGTGTGTGTGAAATTCAGGAGTAACAGCACCGTGTGTGTGAAATTCATGAGTAACAGCACCGTGTGTGAAATTCAGGAGTAACAGCACCGTGTGTGTGTGAATGTCAGGAGTAAAAGCACCGTGTGTGTCAAATTCAGGAGTAACAGCACCGTGTGTGTGTGAAATTCAGGAGTAACAGCACCGTGTGTGTGAAATTCAGGAGTAACAGCACCGTGTGAAATTCAGGAGTAACAGCACCGTGTGTGTGAAATTCAGGAGTGACAGCACCGTGTGTGTGAAACTCAGGAGTAACAGCACCGTGTGTGTGAAATTCATGGTGTAACAGCACCGTGTGTGTGAAATTCAGGAGTAACAGCACCGTGTGTGTGAAATTCAGGAGTAACAGCACCTTGTGTGTGAAATTCAGGAGTAACTGCACCGTGTGTGTGAAATTCATGGTGTAACAGCACCGTGTGTGTGAAATTCAGGAGTAACAGCAGCGTGTGTGTGAAATTCAGGAGTAACTGCACCGTGTGTGTGAAATTCATGGTGTAACAGCACCGTGTGTGTGAAATTCAGGAGTAACAGCACCGTGTGTGTGAAATTCAGGAGTAACAGCACCATGTGTGTGAAATTCAGGAGTAACAGCACCGTGTGTGAAATTCAGGAGTAACAGCACAGCGTGTGTGAAATTCAGGAGTAACAGCACTGTGTGTTTGAAATTCATGAGTAACAGCACCGTGTGTGTGAAATTCAGGAGTAACAGCACCGTGTGTGTGAAATTCAGGAGTAACAGCACCGTGTGTGTGAAATTCAGCAGTGACAGCACCGTGTGTGTGAAATTCAGGAGTCACAGCACCGTGTGTGTGAAATTCAGGAGGAATAACACCGTGCGTGTGAAATTGAGGTGAAACAGCACCGTGTGTGAAATTCAGGAGTAACAGCACAGCGTGTGTGAAATTCAGGAGTAACAGCACTGTGTGTTTGAAATTCATGAGTAACAGCACCGTGTGTGTGAAATTCAGGAGTAACAGCACCGTGTGTGTGAAATTCAGGAGTAACAGCACCGTGTGTGTGAAATTCAGCAGTGACAGCACCGTGTGTGTGAAATTCAGGAGTCACAGCACCGTGTGTGTGAAATTCAGGAGGAATAACACCGTGCGTGTGAAATTCAGGCGAAACAGCACCGTGCGTGTGAAATTCAGGAGGAATAACACCGTGCGTGTGAAATTCAGGAGTAACAGCACCGCCTGTGTGAAATTCAGGAGTAACAGCACCGCCTGTGTGAAATTCAGGAGTCACAGCACCGTATGTGTGAAATTCAGGAGGAATAACACCGTGCGTGTGAAATTCAGGAGTAACAGCACCGCCTGTGTGAAATTCAGGAATAACAGCACCGTGTGTGTGAAATTCAGGAGTAACAGCACCGTGTGTGAAATTCAGGAGTAACAGCCCCTTGTGTGTGAAATTCAGGAGTAACAGCACCGTGTGTGTGAAATTCAGGAGTAACAGCACCGTGTGTGTGAAATTCAGGTGTAACAGCACCGTGTGTGTGAAATTCAGGAGTAACAGCTCCGTGTGTGTGAAATTCAGGAGTAACAGCACCGTGTGTGTGAAATTCAGGAGTAACAGCAGCGTGTGTGTGAAATTCAGGAGTAACAGCACCGTGTGTGTGAAATTCAGGAGTAACAGCACCGTGTGTGCGAAATTCAGGAGTAACAGCACCGTGTGTGTCAAATGCAGGAGTAACAGCACCGTGTGTGTCACATTCAGGAGTAACAGCACCTTGTGTGTGAAATTCAGGAGTAACTGCACCGTGTGTGCGAAATTTTGGAGTAACAGCACCGTGTGTGAAATTCAGGAGTAACAGAACCGTGTGTGTGAAATTCAGGAGTAACAGCACCATGTGTGAAATTCAGGAGTAACAGCACCGTGTGTGTGAAACTCAAGAGTAACAGCAGCGTGTGTGTGTGAAGTTCAGGAGTAACAGCACCGTGTGTGTGAAATTCAGGAGTAACAGCACCGTGTGTGTGAAATTGAGGTGAAACAGCACCGCGTGTGAAATTCACGAGTAACAGCACCGCCTGTGTGAAATTCAGGCGAAACAGCACCGTATGTGTGAAATTCAGGAGGAATAACACCGTGTGTGTGAAAATCAGGAGCAACAGCACCGTGTGTGTGAAATTCAGGAGGAATAACACCGTGCGTGTGAAATTCAGGAGTAACAGCACCGTGTGTGTGAAATTCAGGAGTAAAATCACCGTGTGTGTGAAATTCAGGAGTAACAGGACCGTGTGTGTGTGAAATTCTGGAGTAACAGCACCGTGTGTGTGAAATTCATGTGTAACAGCACCCTGTGTGAAACTCAGGAGTAACAGCACCGTGTGTGTGAAATTCAGGAGTAACAGGACCGTGTGTGTGTGAAATTCAGGAGTAACAGCACCGTGTGTGTGAAATTCAGGAGTAACAGTACCGTGTGTGTGAAATTCAGGAGTAACAGCACCGTGTGTGTGAAATTCAGGAGTAACAGGACCGTGTGTGTGAAATTCAGGAGTAACAGCACCGTATGTGTGTGAAATTCAGGAGTAACAGCACCGTGTGTGTGAAATTCATGAGTAACAGCACCGTGTGTGAAATTCAGGAGTAACAGCACCGTGTGTGTGTGAATGTCAGGAGTAAAAGCACCGTGTGTGTCAAATTCAGGAGTAACAGCACCGTGTGTGTTTGAAATTCAGGAGGAACAGCACCGTGTGTGTGAAATTCAGGACTAACAGCACCGTGTGAAATTCAGGAGTAACAGCACCGTGTGTGTGAAATTCAGGAGTAACTGCACCGTGTGTGTGAAATTCAGGAGTAACAGCACCGTGTGTGCGAAATTCAGGAGTAACAGCATCGTGTGTGTGAAATTCAGGAGTAACTGCACCGTGTGTGCGAAATTTAGGAGTAACAGCACCGTGTGTGAAATTCAGGAGTAACAGCACCGTGTGTTTGAAATTCAGGAGTAACAGCACCATGTGTGAAATTCAGGAGTAACAGCACCGTGTGTGCAATTCAGGCGTAACAGCACCATGTGTGTGTGAAAGTCATGAGGAGAAGCACCGTGTGTGTGAAATTCAGGAGTAACAGCACCGTGTGTGTGTGAAATTCAGGAGTAACAGCACTGTGAGTTTGAAATTCAGGAGTAACAGCACCTTGTGTGTGAAATTCAGGAGTAACAGCACCGTGTGTGTGAAATTCAGGAGTAACAGCACCGTGTGTGTAAAATTCAGGAGTAACAGCACCGTGTGTGTGAAATTCAGGAGTGACAGCACCGTGTGTGAAATTCAGGAGGAATAACACCGTGTGTGTGAAATTCAGGTGAAACAGCACCGTGCGTGTGAAATTCAGGTGAAACAGCACCGTGTGTGAAATTCAGGAGGAATAACACCGTGTGTGTGAAATTCAGGTGAAACAGCACCGTGCGTGTGAAATTCAGGAGTGACAGCAACGTGTGTGTGAAATTCAGAAGTAACAGCACCGTGTGTGTGAAATTCAGGAGCAACAGCACCGTGTGTGTGAAATTCAGGAGGAATAACACCGTGCGTGTGAAATTCAGGAGTAACAGCACCGCCTGTGTGAAATTCAGGAGTAACAGCACCGTGTGTGTGAAATTCAGGATTAAAATCACCGTGTGTGTGAAATTCAGGAGTAACAGCACTTTGTGTTTGAAATTCTGGAGTAACAGCACCGTGTGTGTGAAATTCAGGAGTAACAGCACCGTGTGTGTGAAATTCAGGTGTAACAGCACCCTGTGTGAAACTCAGGAGTAACAGCACCGTGTGTGTGAAACTCAGGAGTAACAGGGCCGTGTGTGTGTGCAATTCAGGAGTAACAGCACCGTGTGTGTGAAATTCAGGAGTAACAGGACCGTGTGTGTGTGAAATTCAGGAGTAACAGCACGGTGTGTGTGAAATTCAGGAGTAACAGCACCGTGTGTGTGAAATTCAGGAGTAACAGCACCGTGTGTGTGTAATTCAGGAGTAACAGGACCGTGTGTGTGAAATTCAGGAGTAAAAGCACCGTATGTGTGTGAAAGTCAGGCGTAAAAGCAGCGTGTGTGTGAAATTCAGGAGTAACAGCAACGTGTGTGTGTGAAATTCAGGAGTAACAGCACCGTGTGTGTGAAATTCATGAGTAACAGCACCGTGTGTGAAATTCAGGAGTAACAGCACCGTGTGTGTGTGAATGTCAGGAGTAAAAGCACCGTGTGTGTCAAATTCAGGAGTAACAGCACCGTGTGTGTGTGAAATTCAGGAGTAACAGCACCGTGTGTGTGAAATTCAGGAGTAACAGCACCGTGTGAAATTCAGGAGTAACAGCACCGTGTGTGTGAAATTCAGGAGTGACAGCACCGTGTGTGTGAAACTCAGGAGTAACAGCACCGTGTGTGTGAAATTCATGGTGTAACAGCACCGTGTGTGTGAAATTCAGGAGTAACAGCACCGTGTGTGTGAAATTCAGGAGTAACAGCACCTTGTGTGTGAAATTCAGGAGTAACTGCACCGTGTGTGTGAAATTCATGGTGTAACAGCACCGTGTGTGTGAAATTCAGGAGTAACAGCAGCGTGTGTGTGAAATTCAGGAGTAACTGCACCGTGTGTGTGAAATTCATGGTGTAACAGCACCGTGTGTGTGAAATTCAGGAGTAACAGCACCGTGTGTGTGAAATTCAGGAGTAACAGCACCATGTGTGTGAAATTCAGGAGTAACAGCACCGTGTGTGAAATTCAGGAGTAACAGCACAGCGTGTGTGAAATTCAGGAGTAACAGCACTGTGTGTTTGAAATTCATGAGTAACAGCACCGTGTGTGTGAAATTCAGGAGTAACAGCACCGTGTGTGTGAAATTCAGGAGTAACAGCACCGTGTGTGTGAAATTCAGCAGTGACAGCACCGTGTGTGTGAAATTCAGGAGTCACAGCACCGTGTGTGTGAAATTCAGGAGGAATAACACCGTGCGTGTGAAATTGAGGTGAAACAGCACCGTGTGTGAAATTCAGGAGTAACAGCACAGCGTGTGTGAAATTCAGGAGTAACAGCACTGTGTGTTTGAAATTCATGAGTAACAGCACCGTGTGTGTGAAATTCAGGAGTAACAGCACCGTGTGTGTGAAATTCAGGAGTAACAGCACCGTGTGTGTGAAATTCAGCAGTGACAGCACCGTGTGTGTGAAATTCAGGAGTCACAGCACCGTGTGTGTGAAATTCAGGAGGAATAACACCGTGCGTGTGAAATTCAGGCGAAACAGCACCGTGCGTGTGAAATTCAGGAGGAATAACACCGTGCGTGTGAAATTCAGGAGTAACAGCACCGCCTGTGTGAAATTCAGGAGTAACAGCACCGCCTGTGTGAAATTCAGGAGTCACAGCACCGTATGTGTGAAATTCAGGAGGAATAACACCGTGCGTGTGAAATTCAGGAGTAACAGCACCGCCTGTGTGAAATTCAGGAATAACAGCACCGTGTGTGTGAAATTCAGGAGTAACAGCACCGTGTGTGAAATTCAGGAGTAACA
Organism: Scyliorhinus torazame; assembly: GCF_047496885.1. Taxonomy (NCBI): domain Eukaryota; kingdom Metazoa; phylum Chordata; class Chondrichthyes; order Carcharhiniformes; family Scyliorhinidae; genus Scyliorhinus; species Scyliorhinus torazame. The sequence goes on along the minus strand of NC_092738.1, from coordinate 21,187,638 downwards.
GCCCCTTGTGTGTGAAATTCAGGAGTAACAGCACCGTGTGTGTGAAATTCAGGAGTAACAGCACCGTGTGTGTGAAATTCAGGTGTAACAGCACCGTGTGTGTGAAATTCAGGAGTAACAGCTCCGTGTGTGTGAAATTCAGGAGTAACAGCACCGTGTGTGTGAAATTCAGGAGTAACAGCAGCGTGTGTGTGAAATTCAGGAGTAACAGCACCGTGTGTGTGAAATTCAGGAGTAACAGCACCGTGTGTGCGAAATTCAGGAGTAACAGCACCGTGTGTGTCAAATGCAGGAGTAACAGCACCGTGTGTGTCACATTCAGGAGTAACAGCACCTTGTGTGTGAAATTCAGGAGTAACTGCACCGTGTGTGCGAAATTTTGGAGTAACAGCACCGTGTGTGAAATTCAGGAGTAACAGAACCGTGTGTGTGAAATTCAGGAGTAACAGCACCATGTGTGAAATTCAGGAGTAACAGCACCGTGTGTGTGAAACTCAAGAGTAACAGCAGCGTGTGTGTGTGAAGTTCAGGAGTAACAGCACCGTGTGTGTGAAATTCAGGAGTAACAGCACCGTGTGTGTGAAATTGAGGTGAAACAGCACCGCGTGTGAAATTCACGAGTAACAGCACCGCCTGTGTGAAATTCAGGCGAAACAGCACCGTATGTGTGAAATTCAGGAGGAATAACACCGTGTGTGTGAAAATCAGGAGCAACAGCACCGTGTGTGTGAAATTCAGGAGGAATAACACCGTGCGTGTGAAATTCAGGAGTAACAGCACCGTGTGTGTGAAATTCAGGAGTAAAATCACCGTGTGTGTGAAATTCAGGAGTAACAGGACCGTGTGTGTGTGAAATTCTGGAGTAACAGCACCGTGTGTGTGAAATTCATGTGTAACAGCACCCTGTGTGAAACTCAGGAGTAACAGCACCGTGTGTGTGAAATTCAGGAGTAACAGGACCGTGTGTGTGTGAAATTCAGGAGTAACAGCACCGTGTGTGTGAAATTCAGGAGTAACAGTACCGTGTGTGTGAAATTCAGGAGTAACAGCACCGTGTGTGTGAAATTCAGGAGTAACAGGACCGTGTGTGTGAAATTCAGGAGTAACAGCACCGTATGTGTGTGAAATTCAGGAGTAACAGCACCGTGTGTGTGAAATTCATGAGTAACAGCACCGTGTGTGAAATTCAGGAGTAACAGCACCGTGTGTGTGTGAATGTCAGGAGTAAAAGCACCGTGTGTGTCAAATTCAGGAGTAACAGCACCGTGTGTGTTTGAAATTCAGGAGGAACAGCACCGTGTGTGTGAAATTCAGGACTAACAGCACCGTGTGAAATTCAGGAGTAACAGCACCGTGTGTGTGAAATTCAGGAGTAACTGCACCGTGTGTGTGAAATTCAGGAGTAACAGCACCGTGTGTGCGAAATTCAGGAGTAACAGCATCGTGTGTGTGAAATTCAGGAGTAACTGCACCGTGTGTGCGAAATTTAGGAGTAACAGCACCGTGTGTGAAATTCAGGAGTAACAGCACCGTGTGTTTGAAATTCAGGAGTAACAGCACCATGTGTGAAATTCAGGAGTAACAGCACCGTGTGTGCAATTCAGGCGTAACAGCACCATGTGTGTGTGAAAGTCATGAGGAGAAGCACCGTGTGTGTGAAATTCAGGAGTAACAGCACCGTGTGTGTGTGAAATTCAGGAGTAACAGCACTGTGAGTTTGAAATTCAGGAGTAACAGCACCTTGTGTGTGAAATTCAGGAGTAACAGCACCGTGTGTGTGAAATTCAGGAGTAACAGCACCGTGTGTGTAAAATTCAGGAGTAACAGCACCGTGTGTGTGAAATTCAGGAGTGACAGCACCGTGTGTGTGAAATTCAGGAGTAACAGCTCCGTGTGTGTGAAATTCAGGAGTAACAGCACCGTGTGTGAGAGATTTAGGAGTAACAGCACCTTGTGTGTGACATTCAGGAGTAACAGCACCGTGTGTGTGAAATTCAGGAGTAACAGCACCGTGTGTGTGAAATTCAGGAGTAACAGCACCGTGTGTGCAATTCAGGTGTAACAGCACCATGTGTGTGTGAAAGTCATGAGGAGAAGCACCGTGTGTGTGAAATTCAGGAGTAACAGCACCGTGTGTGTGTGAAATTCAGGAGTAACAGCACCGTGTGTTTGAAATTCAGGAGTAACAGCCCCATGTGTGAAATTCAGGAGTAACAGCACCGTGTGTGCAATTCAGGCGTAACAGCACCATGTGTGTGTGAAATTCAGGAGTAACTGCACCGTGTGTGTGAAATTCATGGTGTAACAGCACCGTGTGTGTTAAATTCAGGAGTAACAGCACCGTGTGTGTGAAATTCAGGAGTAACTGCACCGTGTGTGTGAAATTCAGGAGTAACAGCACCGTGTGTGCGAAATTCAGGAGTAACAGCATCGTGTGTGTGAAATTCAGGAATAACAGCACCGTGTGTGTGAAATTGAGGAGTAACAGCACCTTGTGTGTAAAATTCAGGAGTAACTGCACCGTGTGTGCGAAATTTAGGAGTAACAGCACCGTGTGTGAAATTCAGGAGTAACAGCACCGTGTGTTTGAAATTCAGGAGTAACAGCACCATGTGTGAAATTCAGGAGTAACAGCACCGTGTGTGCAATTCAGGCGTAACAGCACCATGTGTGTGTGAAAGTCATGAGGAGAAGCACCGTGTGTGTGAAATTCAGGAGTAACAGCACCGTGTGTGTGTGAAATTCAGGAGTAACAGCACCGTGAGTTTGAAATTCAGGAGTAACAGCACCTTGTGTGTAAAATTCAGGAGTAACTGCACCGTGTGTGCGAAATTTAGGAGTAACAGCACCGTGTGTGAAATTCAGGAGTAACAGCACCGTGTGTTTGAAATTCAGGAGTAACAGCACCATGTGTGAAATTCAGGAGTAACAGCACCGTGTGTGTGAAATTCAGGAGTAACAGCACCGTGTGTGTGAAATTCAGGAGTAACAGCACCGTGTGTGTGAAATTCAGGAGTAACAGCACCGTGTGTGCGAAATTCAGGAGTAACAGCACCGTGTGTGTCAAATCCAGGAGTAACAGCACCGTGTGTGTGAAATTCAGGAGTAACAGAACCTTGTGTGTGAAATTCAGGCGTAACTGCACCGTGTGTGCAAAATTTATGGTGTAACAGCACCGTGTGTGTGAAATTCAGGAGTAAAAGCACCGTGTGTGTGAAATTCAGGAGTAATAGCACCGTGTGTGTGAAATTCAGGAGTAACAGCACCGTGTGCGCGAAATTCAGGAGTAACAGCGCCATGTGTGTCAAATTCAGGAGTAACAGCACCGTGGGTGTGAAATTCAGGAGTAACAGCACTGTGTGTGTGAAATTCAGGTGTAACTGCACCGTGTGTGCGAAATTTAGGAGTAACAGCACTGTGTGTGAAATTCAGGAGTAACAGAACCGTGTGTGTGAAATTCAGGAGTAACAGCACCATGTGTGAAATTCAGGAGTAACAGCACCGTGTGTGTGAAACTCAAGAGTAACAGCAGCGTGTGTGTGTGAAATTCAGGAGTAACTGCAACGTGTGTGAAATTCAGCAGTAACAGCACCGTGTGTGTGAACCGCAAGAGTAACAGCACCGTGTGTGTGAAATTCAGGAGTAACTGCACCGTGTGTGTGAAATTCAGGAGTAACAGCACCGTGTGTGTGAAATTCAGGAGTAACAGCACCATGTGTGTGAAATTCAGGAGTAACAGCACCGTGTGTGAAATTCAGGAGTAACAGCACAGCGTGTGTGAAATTCAGGAGTAACAGCACTGTGTGTTTGAAATTCATGAGTAACAGCACCGTGTGTGTGAAATTCAGGAGTAACAGCACCGTGTGTGTGAAATTCAGGAGTAACAGCACCGTGTGTGTGAAATTCAGCAGTGACAGCACCGTGTGTGTGAAATTCAGGAGTCACAGCACCGTGTGTGTGAAATTCAGGAGGAATAACACCGTGCGTGTGAAATTGAGGTGAAACAGCACCGTGTGTGAAATTCAGGAGTAACAGCACAGCGTGTGTGAAATTCAGGAGTAACAGCACCGTGTGTGTGAAATTCAGGAGTAACAGCACCGTGTGTGTGAAATTCAGCAGTGACAGCACCGTGTGTGTGAAATTCAGGAGTCACAGCACCGTGTGTGTGAAATTCAGGAGGAATAACACCGTGCGTGTGAAATTCAGGAGCAACAGCACCGTGTGTGTGAAATTCAGGCGAAACAGCACCGTGTGTGTGAAATTCAGGAGGAATAACACCGTGCATGTGAAATTCAGGAGTAACAGCACCGCCTGTGTGAAATTCAGGAGTAACAGCACCGCCTGTGTGAAATTCAGGAGTCACAGCACCGTATGTGTGAAATTCAGGAGGAACAACACCGTGTGTGTGAAATTCAGGAGCAACAGCACCGTGTGTGTGAAATTCAGGAGGAATAACACCGTGCGTGTGAAATTCAGGAGTAACAGCACCGCCTGTGTGAAATTCAGGAATAACAGCACCGTGTGTGTGAAATTCAGGAGTAACAGCACCGTGTGTGAAATTCAGGAGTAACAGCCCCTTGTGTGTGAAATTCAGGAGTAACAGCACCGTGTGTGTGAAATTCAGGAGTAACAGCACCGTGTGTGTGAAATTCAGGTGTAACAGCACCGTGTGTGTGAAATTCAGGAGGAATAACACCGTGCGTGTGAAATTCAGGTGAAACAGCACCGTGTGTGAAATTCAGGAGGAATAACACCGTGTGTGTGAAATTCAGGTGAAACAGCACCGTGCGTGTGAAATTCAGGAGTGACAGCAACGTGTGTGTGAAATTCAGAAGTAACAGCACCGTGTGTGTGAAATTCAGGAGCAACAGCACCGTGTGTGTGAAATTCAGGAGGAATAACACCGTGCGTGTGAAATTCAGGAGTAACAGCACCGCCTGTGTGAAATTCAGGAGTAACAGCACCGTGTGTGTGAAATTCAGGATTAAAATCACCGTGTGTGTGAAATTCAGGAGTAACAGCACTTTGTGTTTGAAATTCTGGAGTAACAGCACCGTGTGTGTGAAATTCAGGAGTAACAGCACCGTGTGTGTGAAATTCAGGTGTAACAGCACCCTGTGTGAAACTCAGGAGTAACAGCACCGTGTGTGTGAAACTCAGGAGTAACAGGGCCGTGTGTGTGTGCAATTCAGGAGTAACAGCACCGTGTGTGTGAAATTCAGGAGTAACAGGACCGTGTGTGTGTGAAATTCAGGAGTAACAGCACGGTGTGTGTGAAATTCAGGAGTAACAGCACCGTGTGTGTGAAATTCAGGAGTAACAGCACCGTGTGTGTGAAATTCAGGAGTAACAGGACCGTGTGTGTGAAATTCAGGAGTAAAAGCACCGTATGTGTGTGAAAGTCAGGCGTAAAAGCAGCGTGTGTGTGAAATTCAGGAGTAACAGCAACGTGTGTGTGTGAAATTCAGGAGTAACAGCACCGTGTGTGTGAAATTCATGAGTAACAGCACCGTGTGTGAAATTCAGGAGTAACAGCACCGTGTGTGTGTGAATGTCAGGAGTAAAAGCACCGTGTGTGTCAAATTCAGGAGTAACAGCACCGTGTGTGTGTGAAATTCAGGAGTAACAGCACCGTGTGTGTGAAATTCAGGAGTAACAGCACCGTGTGAAATTCAGGAGTAACAGCACCGTGTGTGTGAAATTCAGGAGTGACAGCACCGTGTGTGTGAAACTCAGGAGTAACAGCACCGTGTGTGTGAAATTCATGGTGTAACAGCACCGTGTGTGTGAAATTCAGGAGTAACAGCACCGTGTGTGTGAAATTCAGGAGTAACAGCACCTTGTGTGTGAAATTCAGGAGTAACTGCACCGTGTGTGTGAAATTCATGGTGTAACAGCACCGTGTGTGTGAAATTCAGGAGTAACAGCAGCGTGTGTGTGAAATTCAGGAGTAACTGCACCGTGTGTGTGAAATTCATGGTGTAACAGCACCGTGTGTGTGAAATTCAGGAGTAACAGCACCGTGTGTGTGAAATTCAGGAGTAACAGCACCATGTGTGTGAAATTCAGGAGTAACAGCACCGTGTGTGAAATTCAGGAGTAACAGCACAGCGTGTGTGAAATTCAGGAGTAACAGCACTGTGTGTTTGAAATTCATGAGTAACAGCACCGTGTGTGTGAAATTCAGGAGTAACAGCACCGTGTGTGTGAAATTCAGGAGTAACAGCACCGTGTGTGTGAAATTCAGCAGTGACAGCACCGTGTGTGTGAAATTCAGGAGTCACAGCACCGTGTGTGTGAAATTCAGGAGGAATAACACCGTGCGTGTGAAATTGAGGTGAAACAGCACCGTGTGTGAAATTCAGGAGTAACAGCACAGCGTGTGTGAAATTCAGGAGTAACAGCACTGTGTGTTTGAAATTCATGAGTAACAGCACCGTGTGTGTGAAATTCAGGAGTAACAGCACCGTGTGTGTGAAATTCAGGAGTAACAGCACCGTGTGTGTGAAATTCAGCAGTGACAGCACCGTGTGTGTGAAATTCAGGAGTCACAGCACCGTGTGTGTGAAATTCAGGAGGAATAACACCGTGCGTGTGAAATTCAGGCGAAACAGCACCGTGCGTGTGAAATTCAGGAGGAATAACACCGTGCGTGTGAAATTCAGGAGTAACAGCACCGCCTGTGTGAAATTCAGGAGTAACAGCACCGCCTGTGTGAAATTCAGGAGTCACAGCACCGTATGTGTGAAATTCAGGAGGAATAACACCGTGCGTGTGAAATTCAGGAGTAACAGCACCGCCTGTGTGAAATTCAGGAATAACAGCACCGTGTGTGTGAAATTCAGGAGTAACAGCACCGTGTGTGAAATTCAGGAGTAACAGCCCCTTGTGTGTGAAATTCAGGAGTAACAGCACCGTGTGTGTGAAATTCAGGAGTAACAGCACCGTGTGTGTGAAATTCAGGTGTAACAGCACCGTGTGTGTGAAATTCAGGAGTAACAGCTCCGTGTGTGTGAAATTCAGGAGTAACAGCACCGTGTGTGTGAAATTCAGGAGTAACAGCAGCGTGTGTGTGAAATTCAGGAGTAACAGCACCGTGTGTGTGAAATTCAGGAGTAACAGCACCGTGTGTGCGAAATTCAGGAGTAACAGCACCGTGTGTGTCAAATGCAGGAGTAACAGCACCGTGTGTGTCACATTCAGGAGTAACAGCACCTTGTGTGTGAAATTCAGGAGTAACTGCACCGTGTGTGCGAAATTTTGGAGTAACAGCACCGTGTGTGAAATTCAGGAGTAACAGAACCGTGTGTGTGAAATTCAGGAGTAACAGCACCATGTGTGAAATTCAGGAGTAACAGCACCGTGTGTGTGAAACTCAAGAGTAACAGCAGCGTGTGTGTGTGAAGTTCAGGAGTAACAGCACCGTGTGTGTGAAATTCAGGAGTAACAGCACCGTGTGTGTGAAATTGAGGTGAAACAGCACCGCGTGTGAAATTCACGAGTAACAGCACCGCCTGTGTGAAATTCAGGCGAAACAGCACCGTATGTGTGAAATTCAGGAGGAATAACACCGTGTGTGTGAAAATCAGGAGCAACAGCACCGTGTGTGTGAAATTCAGGAGGAATAACACCGTGCGTGTGAAATTCAGGAGTAACAGCACCGTGTGTGTGAAATTCAGGAGTAAAATCACCGTGTGTGTGAAATTTAGGAGTAACAGGACCGTGTGTGTGTGAAATTCTGGAGTAACAGCACCGTGTGTGTGAAATTCATGTGTAACAGCACCCTGTGTGAAACTCAGGAGTAACAGCACCGTGTGTGTGAAATTCAGGAGTAACAGGACCGTGTGTGTGTGAAATTCAGGAGTAACAGCACCGTGTGTGTGAAATTCAGGAGTAACAGTACCGTGTGTGTGAAATTCAGGAGTAACAGCACCGTGTGTGTGAAATTCAGGAGTAACAGGACCGTGTGTGTGAAATTCAGGAGTAACAGCACCGTATGTGTGTGAAATTCAGGAGTAACAGCACCGTGTGTGTGAAATTCATGAGTAACAGCACCGTGTGTGAAATTCAGGAGTAACAGCACCGTGTGTGTGTGAATGTCAGGAGTAAAAGCACCGTGTGTGTCAAATTCAGGAGTAACAGCACCGTGTGTGTTTGAAATTCAGGAGGAACAGCACCGTGTGTGTGAAATTCAGGACTAACAGCACCGTGTGAAATTCAGGAGTAACAGCACCGTGTGTGTGAAATTCAGGAGTGACAGCACCGTGTGTGTGAAATTCAGGAGTAACAGCACCGTGTGTGTGAAATTCAGGAGTAACAGCACCGTGTGTGTGAAATTCAGGAGTAACTGCACCGTGTGTGTGAAATTCATGGTGTAACAGCACCGTGTGTGTGAAATTCAGGAGTAACAGCACCGTGTGTGCGAAATTCAGGAGTAACAGCACCGTGTGTGTGAAATTCAGGAGTAACAGCACCGTGTGTGCGAATTTCAGGAGTAACAGCACCGTGTGTGTCAAATGCAGGAGTAACAGCACCGTGTGTGTCAAATTCAGGAGTAACAGCACCTTGTGTGTGAAATTCAGGAGTAACTGCACCGTGTGTGCGAAATTTAGGAGTAACAGCACCGTGTGTGAAATTCAGGAGTAACAGAACCGTGTGTGTGAAATTCAGGAGTAATAGCACCATGTGTGAAATTCAGGAGTAACAGCACCGTGTGTGTGAAACTCAAGAGTAACAGCAGCGTGTGTGTGTGAAATTCAGGAGTAACAGCACCGTGTGTGTGAAATTCAGGAGTAACAGCACCGTGTGTGTGAAATTCAGGAGTAACAGCACCGTGTGTGTGAAATTCAGTAGTAACAGCACCCTGTGTGTGAAATTCAGGAGTAATAGCACCCTGTGTGTGAAATACAGGAGTAACAGCACCGTGTGTGTGAAATTCAGGAGTAACAGCACCGTGTGTGTGAAATTCAGGAGTACAGCACTGTGTGTGTGAAATTCATGAGTTCCAGCATCGTGTGTGTGAAATTCAGGAGTAACAGCACAGTGTGTGTGAAATTCAGGAGTAACAGCACCGTGCGTGTGAAATTCAGGAGTAACAGCAGCGTGTGTGTGAAATTCATGAGTAACAGCACCGTGTGTGTGAAATTCAGGAGTAACAGCACCGTGTGTGTGAAATTCAGGAGTGACAGCACCGTGTGTGTGAAATTCAGGAGTAACAGCACCGTGTGTGTGAAATTCAGGAGTAACAGCAGCGTGTGTGTGAAATTCAGCAGTGACAGCACCGTGTGTGTGAAATTCAGGAGTAACAGCACCGTGTGTGTGAAATTCAGGAGGAATAACACCGTGCGTGTGAAATTGAGGTGAAACAGCACCGCGTGTGAAATTCACGAGTAACAGCACCGCCTGTGTGAAATTCAGGCGAAACAGCACCGTATGTGTGAAATTCAGGAGGAATAACACCGTGTGTGTGAAATTCAGGAGCAACAGCACCGTGTGTATGAAATTTAGCAGGAATAACACCGTGCGTGTGAAATTCAGGAGTAACAGCACCGCCTGTGTGAAATTCAGGAATAACAGCACCGTGTGTGTGAAATTCAGGAGTAACAGCACCGTGTGTGAAATTCAGGAGTAACAGCCCCTTGTGTGTGAAATTCAGCAGTGACAGCACCGTGTGTGTGAAATTCAGGAGTGACAGCAGCGTGTGTGTGAAATTCAGCAGTGACAGCACCGTGTGTGTGAAATTCAGGAGTAACAGCACCGTGTGTGTGAAATTCAGGAGGAATAACACCGTGCGTGTGAAATTGAGGTGAAACAGCACCGCGTGTGAAATTCACGAGTAACAGCACCGCCTGTGTGAAATTCAGGCGAAACAGCACCGTATGTGTGAAATTCAGGAGGAATAACACCGTGTGTGTGAAATTCAGGAGCAACAGCACCGTGTGTGTGAAATTCAGGAGCAACAGCACCGTGTGTGTGAAATTCAGGAGGAATAACACCGTGCGTGTGAAATTCAGGAATAACAGCACCGTGTGTGTGAAATTCAGGAGTAACATCACCGTGTGTGAAATTCAGGAGTAACAGCCCCTTGTGTGTGAAATTCAGCAGTGACAGCACCGTGTGTGTGGAATTCAGGAGTAACAGCACCGTGTGTGTGAAATTCAGGAGGAATAACACCGTGTGTGTGAAATTTAGGAGTGACAGCACCGTGTGTGTGAAATTCAGGAGTGACAGCACCGTGTGTGTGAAATTCAGGAGTAACAGCACCGTGTGTGTGAAATTCAGGAGCAACAGCACCGTGTGTGTGAAATTCAGGAGGAATAACACCGTGCGTGTGAAATTCAGGAGTAACAGCACCGCCTGTGTGAAATTCAGGAGTAACAGCACCGTGTGTGTGAAATTCAGGAGTAAAATCACCGTGTGTGTGAAATTCAGGAGTAACAGCACTTTGTGTTTGAAATTCTGGAGTAACAGCACCGTGTGTGTGAAATTCAGGTGTAACAGCACCCTGTGTGAAACTCAGGAGTAACAGCACCGTGTGTGTGAAACTCAGGAGTAACAGGACCGTGTGTGTGTGAAATTCAGGAGTAACAGCACCGTGTGTGTGAAATTCAGGAGTAACAGCACCGTGTGTGAGAAATTCAGGAGTAACAGCACCGTGTGTGTGAAATTCAGGAGTAACAGGACCGTGTGTGTGAAATTCAGGAGTAACAGCACTGAGTGTATGTGAAAGTCAGGAGTAAAAGCAGCGTGTGTGTGAAATTCAGGAGTAACAGCACTGTGTGTGTGAAATTCAGGAGTAACAGAACCGTGTGTGAAATTCAGGAGTAACTGCACCGTGTGTGTGAATGTCAGGAGTAAAAGCACCGTGTGTGTGAAATTCAGGAGTAACAGCACCGTGTGTGTGTGAAATTCAGGAGTAACAGCACCGTGTGTGTGAAATTCAGGAGTACAGCACTGTGTGTGTGAAATTCATGAGTTCCAGCATCGTGTGTGTGAAATTCAGGAGTAACAGCACAGTGTGTGTGAAATTCAGGAGTAACAGCACCGTGTGTGTGAAATTCAGGAGTAACAGCAGCGTGTGTGTGAAATTCATGAGTAACAGCACCGTGTGTGTGAAATTCAGGAGTAACAGCACCGTGTGTGTGAAATTCAGGAGTGACAGCACCGTGTGTGTGAAATTCAGGAGTAACAGCACCGTGTGTGTGAAATTCAGGAGTAACAGCAGCGTGTGTGTGAAATTCAGCAGTGACAGCACCGTGTGTGTGAAATTCAGGAGTAACAGCACCGTGTGTGTGAAATTCAGGAGGAATAACACCGTGCGTGTGAAATTGAGGTGAAACAGCACCGCGTGTGAAATTCACGAGTAACAGCACCGCCTGTGTGAAATTCAGGCGAAACAGCACCGTATGTGTGAAATTCAGGAGGAATAACACCGTGTGTGTGAAATTCAGGAGCAACAGCACCGTGTGTATGAAATTTAGCAGGAATAACACCGTGCGTGTGAAATTCAGGAGTAACAGCACCGCCTGTGTGAAATTCAGGAATAACAGCACCGTGTGTGTGAAATTCAGGAGTAACAGCACCGTGTGTGAAATTCAGGAGTAACAGCCCCTTGTGTGTGAAATTCAGCAGTGACAGCACCGTGTGTGTGAAATTCAGGAGTGACAGCAGCGTGTGTGTGAAATTCAGCAGTGACAGCACCGTGTGTGTGAAATTCAGGAGTAACAGCACCGTGTGTGTGAAATTCAGGAGGAATAACACCGTGCGTGTGAAATTGAGGTGAAACAGCACCGCGTGTGAAATTCACGAGTAACAGCACCGCCTGTGTGAAATTCAGGCGAAACAGCACCGTATGTGTGAAATTCAGGAGGAATAACACCGTGTGTGTGAAATTCAGGAGCAACAGCACCGTGTGTGTGAAATTCAGGAGCAACAGCACCGTGTGTGTGAAATTCAGGAGGAATAACACCGTGCGTGTGAAATTCAGGAATAACAGCACCGTGTGTGTGAAATTCAGGAGTAACATCACCGTGTGTGAAATTCAGGAGTAACAGCCCCTTGTGTGTGAAATTCAGCAGTGACAGCACCGTGTGTGTGGAATTCAGGAGTAACAGCACCGTGTGTGTGAAATTCAGGAGGAATAACACCGTGTGTGTGAAATTTAGGAGTGACAGCACCGTGTGTGTGAAATTCAGGAGTGACAGCACCGTGTGTGTGAAATTCAGGAGTAACAGCACCGTGTGTGTGAAATTCAGGAGCAACAGCACCGTGTGTGTGAAATTCAGGAGGAATAACACCGTGCGTGTGAAATTCAGGAGTAACAGCACCGCCTGTGTGAAATTCAGGAGTAACAGCACCGTGTGTGTGAAATTCAGGAGTAAAATCACCGTGTGTGTGAAATTCAGGAGTAACAGCACTTTGTGTTTGAAATTCTGGAGTAACAGCACCGTGTGTGTGAAATTCAGGTGTAACAGCACCCTGTGTGAAACTCAGGAGTAACAGCACCGTGTGTGTGAAACTCAGGAGTAACAGGACCGTGTGTGTGTGAAATTCAGGAGTAACAGCACCGTGTGTGTGAAATTCAGGAGTAACAGCACCGTGTGTGAGAAATTCAGGAGTAACAGCACCGTGTGTGTGAAATTCAGGAGTAACAGGACCGTGTGTGTGAAATTCAGGAGTAACAGCACTGAGTGTATGTGAAAGTCAGGAGTAAAAGCAGCGTGTGTGTGAAATTCAGGAGTAACAGCACTGTGTGTGTGAAATTCAGGAGTAACAGAACCGTGTGTGAAATTCAGGAGTAACTGCACCGTGTGTGTGAATGTCAGGAGTAAAAGCACCGTGTGTGTGAAATTCAGGAGTAACAGCACCGTGTGTGTGTGAAATTCAGGAGTAACAGCACCGTGTGTGTGAAATTCAGGAGTAACAGCACCGTCTGTGAAATTCAGGAGGAACAGCACCGTGTGTGTGAAATTCAGGAGTGACAGCACCCTGTGTGTGCAATTCAGGAGTAACAGCACCGTGTGTGTGAAATTCATGGTGTAACACCACCGTGTGTGTGAAATTCATGGTGTAACAGCACCGTGTGTGTGAAATTCAGGGGTAACAGCACCGTGTGTGTGAAATTCAGGAGTAACAGCACCGTGTGTGTGAAATTCTGGAGTAACAGCACCGTGTGTGTGAAATTCAGGAGTAACAGCACCGTGTGTGTGAAATTCAGGAGTAACAGCACCGTGTGTGTGAAATTCAGGAGGAATAACACCGTGTGTGAAATTCAAGAGTAACAGAACCGTGTGTGTGAAATTCAGGAGTAACAGCACCATGTGTGAAATTCAGGAGTAACTGCACCGTGTGTGTGAAATTCATGGTGTAACAGCACCGTGTGTGTGAAATTCAGGAGTAACAGCACCGTGTGTGTGAAATTCAGGAGTAATAGCACCGTGTGTGTGAAATTCAGGAGTAACAGCACCGTGTGTGTGAAATTCAGGAGTAACAGCACCGTGTGTGTGAAATTCAGGAGTAACTGCACCGTGTGTGCGAAATTTAGGAGGAACAGCACTGTGTGTGAAATTCAGGAGTAACAGAACCGTGTGTGTGAAATTCAGGAGTAACAGCACCATGTGTGAAATTCAGGAGTAACAGCACTGTGTGTGTGAAATTCAGGAGTTCCAGCATCGTGTGTGTGAAATTCAGGAGTAACAGCACCGTGTGTGTGAAATTCAGGAGTAACAGCAGCGTGTGTGTGAAATTCATGAGTAACAGCACCGTGTGTGTGAAATTCAGGAGTAACAGCACCGTGTGTGTGAAATTCAGGAGTGACAGCAGCGTGTGTGTGAAATTCAGCAGTGACAGCACCGTGTGTGTGAAATTCAGGAGTAACAGCACCGTGTGTGTGAAATTCAGGAGGAATAACACCGTGCGTGTGAAATTGAGGTGAAACAGCACCGCGTGTGAAATTCACGAGTAACAGCACCGCCTGTGTGAAATTCAGGCGAAACAGCACCGTATGTGTGAAATTCAGGAGGAATAACACCGTGTGTGTGAAATTCATGAGCAACAGCACCGTGTGTATGAAATTCAGCAGGAATAACACCGTGCGTGTGAAATTCAGGAGTAACAGCACCGCCTGTGTGAAATTCAGGAATAACAGCACCGTGTGTGTGAAATTCAGGAGTAACAGCACCGCCTGTGTGAAATTCAGGCGAAACAGCACCGTATGTGTGAAATTCAGGAGGAATAACACCGTGTGTGTGAAATTTAGGAGTGACAGCACCGTGTGTGTGAAATTCAGGAGTGACAGCACCGTGTGTGTGAAATTCAGGAGTAACAGCACCGTGTGTGTGAAATTCAGGAGCAACAGCACCGTGTGTGTGAAATTCAGGAGGAATAACACCGTGCGTGTGAAATTCAGGAGTAACAGCACCGCCTGTGTGAAATTCAGGAGTAACAGCACCGTGTGTGTGAAATTCAGGAGTAAAATCACCGTGTGTGTGAAATTCAGGAGTAACAGCACTTTGTGTTTGAAATTCTGGAGTAACAGCACCGTGTGTGTGAAATTCAGGTGTAACAGCACCCTGTGTGAAACTCAGGAGTAACAGCACCGTGTGTGTGAAACTCAGGAGTAACAGGACCGTGTGTGTGTGAAATTCAGGAGTAACAGCACCGTGTGTGTGAAATTCAGGAGTAACAGCACCGTGTGTGAGAAATTCAGGAGTAACAGCACCGTGTGTGTGAAATTCAGGAGTAACAGGACCGTGTGTGTGAAATTCAGGAGTAACAGCACTGAGTGTATGTGAAAGTCAGGAGTAAAAGCAGCGTGTGTGTGAAATTCAGGAGTAACAGCACTGTGTGTGTGAAATTCAGGAGTAACAGAACCGTGTGTGAAATTCAGGAGTAACTGCACCGTGTGTGTGAATGTCAGGAGTAAAAGCACCGTGTGTGTGAAATTCAGGAGTAACAGCACCGTGTGTGTGTGAAATTCAGGAGTAACAGCACCGTGTGTGTGAAATTCAGGAGTAACAGCACCGTCTGTGAAATTCAGGAGGAACAGCACCGTGTGTGTGAAATTCAGGAGTGACAGCACCCTGTGTGTGCAATTCAGGAGTAACAGCACCGTGTGTGTGAAATTCATGGTGTAACACCACCGTGTGTGTGAAATTCATGGTGTAACAGCACCGTGTGTGTGAAATTCAGGAGTAACAGCACCGTGTGTGTGAAATTCAGGAGTAACAGCACCGTGTGTGTGAAATTCTGGAGTAACAGCACCGTGTGTGTCAAATTCAGGAGTAACAGCACCGTGTGTGTGAAATTCAGGAGTAACAGCACCGTGTGTGTGAAATTCAGGAGGAATAACACCGTGTGTGAAATTCAAGAGTAACAGAACCGTGTGTGTGAAATTCAGGAGTAACAGCACCATGTGTGAAATTCAGGAGTAACTGCACCGTGTGTGTGAAATTCATGGTGTAACAGCACCGTGTGTGTGAAATTCAGGAGTAACAGCACCGTGTGTGTGAAATTCAGGAGTAATAGCACCGTGTGTGTGAAATTCAGGAGTAACAGCACCGTGTGTGTGAAATTCAGGAGTAACAGCACCGTGTGTGTGAAATTCAGGAGTAACTGCACCGTGTGTGCGAAATTTAGGAGGAACAGCACTGTGTGTGAAATTCAGGAGTAACAGAACCGTGTGTGTGAAATTCAGGAGTAACAGCACCATGTGTGAAATTCAGGAGTAACAGCACTGTGTGTGTGAAATTCAGGAGTTCCAGCATCGTGTGTGTGAAATTCAGGAGTAACAGCACCGTGTGTGTGAAATTCAGGAGTAACAGCAGCGTGTGTGTGAAATTCATGAGTAACAGCACCGTGTGTGTGAAATTCAGGAGTAACAGCACCGTGTGTGTGAAATTCAGGAGTGACAGCAGCGTGTGTGTGAAATTCAGCAGTGACAGCACCGTGTGTGTGAAATTCAGGAGTAACAGCACCGTGTGTGTGAAATTCAGGAGGAATAACACCGTGCGTGTGAAATTGAGGTGAAACAGCACCGCGTGTGAAATTCACGAGTAACAGCACCGCCTGTGTGAAATTCAGGCGAAACAGCACCGTATGTGTGAAATTCAGGAGGAATAACACCGTGTGTGTGAAATTCATGAGCAACAGCACCGTGTGTATGAAATTCAGCAGGAATAACACCGTGCGTGTGAAATTCAGGAGTAACAGCACCGCCTGTGTGAAATTCAGGAATAACAGCACCGTGTGTGTGAAATTCAGGAGTAACAGCACCGCCTGTGTGAAATTCAGGCGAAACAGCACCGTATGTGTGAAATTCAGGAGGAATAACACCGTGTGTGTGAAATTCAGGAGCAACAGCACCGTGTGTATGAAATTCAGCAGGAATAACACCGTGCGTGTGAAATTCAGGAGTAACAGCACCGCCTGTGTGAAATTCAGGAATAACAGCACCGTGTGTGTGAAATTCAGGAGTAACAGCACCGTGTGTGAAATTCAGGAGTAACAGACCCTTGTGTGTGAAATTCAGCAGTGACAGCACCGTGTGTGTGAAATTCAGGAGTGACAGCAGCGTGTGTGTGAAATTCAGCAGTGACAGCACCGTGTGTGTGAAATTCAGGAGTAACAGCACCGTGTGTGTGAAATTCAGGAGTAACAGCACCGTGTGTGTGAAATTCAGGAGGAATAACACCGTGCGTGTGAAATTGAGGTGAAACAGCACCGCGTGTGAAATTCACGAGTAACAGCACCGTGTGTGTGAAATTCAGGAGTAACAGCACCGTGTGTGAAATTCAGGAGTAACAGCCCCTTGTCTGTGAAATTCAGCAGTGACAGCACCGTGTGTGTGAAATTCAGGAGTAACAGCACCGTGTGTGTGAAATTCAGGTGGAATAACACCGTGCGTGTGAAATTCTGGTGAAACAGCACCGCGTGTGAAATTCAGGAGTAACAGCACCGCCTGTGTGAAATTCAGGCGAAACAGCACCGTGTGTGTGAAATTCAGGAGTAACAGCACCGTGTGTGTGAAATTCAGGAGTAACAGCACCGTGTGTGTGAAATTCAGGAGTAACTGCACCGCGTGTGAAATTCATGGTGTAACAGCTCCGTGTGTGTGAAATTCAGGAGGAATAACACCGTGTGTGTGAAATTCAGGAGTAACAGCACCCTGTGTGTGAAATTCAGGAGTAACAGCACCGTGTGTGTGAAATTCAGGAGTAACAGCACCGTGTGTGTGAAATTCAGGAGTACAGCACTGTGTGTGTGAAATTCAGGAGTTCCAGCATCGTGTGTGTGAAATTCAGGAGTTCCAGCATCGTGTGTGTGAAATTCAGGAGTAACAGCACAGTGTGTGTTAAATTCAGGAGTAACAGCACCGTGTGTGTGAAATTCAGGAGTAACAGCACCGTGTGTGTGAAATTCAGGAGTAACAACACGTGTGTGTGAAATTCAGGAGTAACAGCAGCGTGTGTGTGAAATTCATGAGTAACAGCACCGTGTGTGTGAAATTCAGGAGTAACAGCACCGTGTGTGTGAAATTCAGGAGTGACAGCAGCGTGTGTGTGAAATTCAGCAGTGACAGCACCGTGTGTGTGAAATTCAGGAGTAACAGCACCGTGTGTGTGAAATTCAGGAGGAATAACACCGAGCGTGTGAAATTGAGGTGAAACAGCACTGCGTGTGAAATTCACGAGTAACAGCACCGCCTGTGTGAAATTCAGGCGAAACAGCACCGTATGTGTGAAATTCAGGAGGAATAACACCGTGTGTGTGAAATTCAGGAGCAACAGCACCGTGTGTATGAAATTCAGCAGGAATAACACCGTGCGTGTGAAATTCAGGAGTAACAGCACCGTGTGTGTGAAATTCAGCAGTGACAGCACCGTGTGTGTGAAATTCAGGAGTAACAGCACCGTGTGTGTGAAATTCAGGAGTAACAGCCCCGTGTGTGTGAAATTCAGGAGGAATAACACCGTGCGTGTGAAATTCAGGTGAAACAGCACCGCGTGTGAAATTCAGGAGTAACAGCACCGCCTGTGTGAAATTCAGGCGAAACAGCACCGTGTGTGTGAAATTCAGGAGGAATAACACCGTGTGTGTGAAATTTAGGAGTGACAGCACCGTGTGTGTGAAATTCAGGAGTGACAGCACCGTGTGTGTGAAATTCAGGAGTAACAGCACCGTGTGTGTGAAATTCAGGAGCAACAGCACCGTGTGTGTGAAATTCAGGAGGAATAACACCGTGCGTGTGAAATTCAGGAGTAACAGCACCGCCTGTGTGAAATTCAGGAGTAACAGCACCGTGTGTGTGAAATTCAGGAGTAAAATCACCGTGTGTGTGAAATTCAGGAGTAACAGCACTTTGTGTTTGAAATTCTGGAATAACAGCACCGTGTGTGTGAAATTCAGGTGTAACAGCACCCTGTGTGAAACTCAGGAGCAACAGCACCGTGTGTGTGAAACTCAGGAGTAACAGGACCGTGTGTGTGTGAAATTCAGGAGTAACAGCACCGTGTGTGTGAAATTCAGGAGTAACAGCACCGTGTGTGTGAAATTCAGGAGTAACAGCACCGTGTGTGTGAAATTCAGGAGTAACAGGACCGTGTGTGTGAAATTCAGGAGTAACAGCACTGAGTGTATGTGAAAGTCAGGAGTAAAAGCAGCGTGTGTGTGAAATTCAGGAGTAACAGCACCGTGTGTGTGTGAAATTCAGGAGTAACAGCACTGTGTGTGTGAAATTCAGGAGTAACAGAGCCGTGTGTGAAATTCAGGAGTAACTGCACCGTGTGTGTGAATGTCAGGAGTAAAAGCACCGTGTGTGTGAAATTCAGGAGTAACAGCACCGTGTGTGTGTGAAATTCAGGAGTAACAGCACCGTGTGTGTGAAATTCAGGAGTAACAGCACCGTCTGTGAAATTCAGGAGTAACAGCACCGTGTGTGTGAAATTCAGGAGTGACAGCACCGTGTGTGTGCAATTCAGGAGTAACAGCACCGTGTGTGTGAAATTCATGGTGTAACAGCGCCGTGTGTGTGAAATTCATGGTGTAACAGCACCGTGTGTGTGAAATTCAGGAGTAACAGCACCGTGTGTGTGAAATTCAGGAGTAACAGCACCGTGTGTGTGAAATTCAGGAGTAACAGCACCGTGTGTGCGAAATTCTGGAGTAACAGCACCGTGTGTGTGAAATTCAGGAGTAACTGCACCGTGTGTGTGAAATTCAGGAGTAACAGCACCGTGTGTGTGAAATTCAGGAGTAACAGCACCATGTGTGTGAAATTCAGGAGTAACAGCACCGTGTGTGAAATTCAGGAGTAACAGCACAGCGTGTGTGAAATTCAGGAGTAACAGCACTTTGTGTTTGAAATTCATGAGTAACAGCACCGTGTGTGTGAAATTCAGGAGTAACAGCACCGTGTGTGTGAAATTCAGGAGTAACAGCACCGCCTGTGTGAAATTCAGGCGAAACAGCACCGTGTGTGTGAAATTCAGGAGGAATAACACCGTGCGTGTGAAATTCAGGAGTAACAGCACCGCCTGTGTGAAATTCAGGAATAACAGCACCGTGTGTGTGAAATTCAGGAGTAACAGCACCGTGTGTGAAATTCAGGAGTAACAGCCCCTTGTGTGTGAAATTCAGCAGTGACAGCACCGTGTGTGTGAAATTCAGGAGTAACAGCACCGTGTGTGTGAAATTCAGGAGGAATAACACCGTGCGTGTGAAATTCAGGTGAAACAGCACCGCGTGTGAAATTCAGGAGTAACAGCACCGCCTGTGTGAAATTCAGGAGTAACAGCACCGTGTGTGTGAAATTCAGGAGTAACTGCACCGTGTGTGTGAAATTCAGGAGTAACTGCACCGTGTGTGTGAAATTCAGGAGTAACAGCACCGTGTGTGTGAAATTCAGGAGTAACTGCACCGTGTGTGTGAAATTCAGGAGTAACAGCACCGTGTGTGTGAAATTCAGGAGTAACTGCACCGTGTGTGTGAAATTCAGGCGAAACAGCACCGTATGTGTGAAATTCAGGAGGAATAACACCGTGTGTGTGAAATTCAGGAGTGACAGCACCGTGTGTGTGAAATTCAGAAGTAACAGCACCGTGTGTGTGAAATTCAGGAGCAACAGCACCGTGTGTGTGAAATTCAGGTGTAACAGCACCCTGTGTGAAACTCAGGAGTAACAGCACCGTGTGTGTGAAACTCAGGAGTAACAGGACCGTGTGTGTGTGCAATTCAGGAGTAACAGCACCGTGTGTGTGAAATTCAGGAGTAACAGGACCGTGTGTGTGTGAAATTCAGGAGTAACAGCACCGTGAGTTTGAAATTCAGGAGTAACAGCACCATGTGTGAAATTCAGGAGTAACAGCACCATGTGTGTGTGAAAGTCATGAGGAGAAGCACCGTGTGTGTTAAATTCAGGAGTAACAGCACCGTGTGTGTGTGAAATTCAGGAGTAACAGCACCGTGAGTTTGAAATTCAGGAGTAACAGCACCATGTGTGAAATTCAGGAGTAACAGCACCGTGTGTGTGCAATTCAGGAGTAACAGCACCGTTTGTGTGAAATTCAGGAGTAACAGCACCGTGTGTGCGAAATTCAGGAGTAACAGCACCGTGTGTGTGAAATTCAGGAGTAACAGCACCGTGTGTGTGAAATTCAGGAATAACAGCACCTTGTGTGTGAAATTCAGGAGTAACTGCCCCGTGTGTGCGAAATTTAGGAGTAACAGCACCGTGTGTGAAATTCAGGAGTAACAGAACCGTGTGTGTGAAATTCAGGAGTAACAGCTCCATGTGTGAAGTTCAGGAGTAACAGCACCGTGTGTGTGAAACTCAAGAGTAACAGCAGCGTGTGTGTGTGAAATTCAGGAGTAACTGCACTGTGTGTGAAATTCAGGAGTAACAGCACCGTGTGTGTCAAACTCAAGAGTAACAGCACCGTGTGTGTGAAATTCAGGAGTAACTGCACCTTGTGTGTGAAGTTCAGGAGTAACAGCACCGTGTGCGTGAAATTCAGGAGTAACTGCACCGTGTGTGTGAAATTCATGGCGTAACAGCACCGTGTGTGTTAAATTCAGGAGTAACAGCACCGTGTGTGTGAAATTCAGGAGTAACAGCACCGTGTGTGTGAAATTCAGGAGTAACAGCACCGTGTGTGCGAAATTCAGGAGTAACAGCATCGTGTGTGTGAACTTCAGGAATAACAGCACCGTGTGTGTGAAATTGAGGAGTAACAGCACCTTGTGTGTAAAATTCAGGAGTAACTGCACCGTGGGTGCGAAATTTAGGAGTAACAGCACCGTGTGTGAAATTCAGGAGTAACAGAACCGTGTGTGTGAAATTCAGGAGTAACAGCACCATGTGTGAAATTCATGGTGTAACAGCACCGTGTGTGTGAAATTGAGGACTAACAGCACCGTGTATGTGAAATTCTGGAGTAACAGCACCGTGTGTGTGAAATTCAGGAGTAACAGCACCGTGTGTGTGAAATTCAGGTGAAACAGCACCGTGTGTGTGAAATTGAGGAGTAACAGCACCGCGTGTGTGTGAAATTCAGGAGGAATAACACCGTGCGTGTGAAATTCAGGTGAAACAGCACCGTGTGTGTGAAATTCAGGAGTAAAAGCACCGTGTATGTGAAATTCAGGAGTAATAGCACCGTGTGTGTGAAATACAGGAGTAACAGCACCGTGTGTGTGAAATTCAGGAGTAACAGCTCCGTGTGTGTGAAATTCAGGAGTAACAGCTCCGTGTGATTTAATTCAGGACTGACAGCACCCTGTGTGTGAAATTCAGGAGTAACAGCACCGTGTGTGTGAACTTCAGGAGTAACAGCTCCGTGTGCGTGAAATTCAGGAGTAACAGCACCGTGTGTGTGAAATTCAGGTGTAACATCTCCGTGTGAGTTAATTCAGGAGTGACACACCCTGTGTGTGAAATTCAGAAGTAACAGCACCGTGTTTGTGAAATTCAGGAGTAACAGCTCCGTGTGTGTGAAATTCAGGAGTAACAGCACCGTGAGTGTGAAATTCAGGAGTAACAGCTCCGTGTGAGTTAATTCAGGAGTGACAGCACCCTGTGTGTGAAACTCAGGAGTAACAGCACCGTGTGTGTGAAATTCAGGAGTAACAGCTCCGTGTGAGTTAATTCAGGAGTGACAGCACCGTGTGAGTGAAATTCAGGAGTAACAGCTCCGTGTGTGTGAAATGCAGGAGTAACAGCTCCGTGTGAGTTAATTCAGGATTGACAGCACCCTGTGTGTTAAATTCAGGAGTAACAGCACCGTGTGTGAAATTCAGGAGTAACAGCTCCGTGTGTGTGAAAGTCAGGAGTAACAGCACCGTGTGTGTGAATTTCCGGAGTAACAGCACCGTGTGTGCGAAATTCAGGAGTGACAGCACCGTGTGTGTGAAATTCAGGAGTAACAGCCCCGTGTGTGTGAAATTCAGGAGTAACAGCACCGTGTGTGTGAAATTCAGGAGTTACAGCACCGTGTGTGTGAAATTCAGGAGTAACAGCACGTGTGTGTGAAATTCAGGAGTAACAGCAGCGTGTGTGTGAAATTCAGGAGTAACAGCTCCGTGTGTGTGAAATTCAGGAGTAACAGCACCGTGTGTGTGAAATTCAGGAGTGACAGCACCGTGTGTGTGAAATTCAGGAGTAACAGCACCGTGTGTGTAAAATTCAGGAGTAACAGCACCGTGTGTGTGAAATTCAGGAGTGACAGCACCGTGTGTGTGAAATTCAGGAGTAACAGCTCCGTGTGTGTGAAATTCAGGAGTAACAGCACCGTGTGTGAGAGATTTAGGAGTAACAGCACCTTGTGTGTGACATTCAGGAGTAACAGCACCGTGTGTGTGAAATTCAGGAGTAACAGCACCGTGTGTGTGAAATTCAGGAGTAACAGCACCGTGTGTGCAATTCAGGTGTAACAGCACCATGTGTGTGTGAAAGTCATGAGGAGAAGCACCGTGTGTGTGAAATTCAGGAGTAACAGCACCGTGTGTGTGTGAAATTCAGGAGTAACAGCACCGTGTGTTTGAAATTCAGGAGTAACAGCCCCATGTGTGAAATTCAGGAGTAACAGCACCGTGTGTGCAATTCAGGCGTAACAGCACCATGTGTGTGTGAAATTCAGGAGTAACTGCACCGTGTGTGTGAAATTCATGGTGTAACAGCACCGTGTGTGTTAAATTCAGGAGTAACAGCACCGTGTGTGTGAAATTCAGGAGTAACTGCACCGTGTGTGTGAAATTCAGGAGTAACAGCACCGTGTGTGCGAAATTCAGGAGTAACAGCATCGTGTGTGTGAAATTCAGGAGTAACTGCACCGTGTGTGCGAAATTTAGGAGTAACAGCACCGTGTGTGAAATTCAGGAGTAACAGCACCGTGTGTTTGAAATTCAGGAGTAACAGCACCATGTGTGAAATTCAGGAGTAACAGCACCGTGTGTGCAATTCAGGCGTAACAGCACCATGTGTGTGTGAAAGTCATGAGGAGAAGCACCGTGTGTGTGAAATTCAGGAGTAACAGCACCGTGTGTGTGTGAAATTCAGGAGTAACAGCACCGTGAGTTAGAAATTCAGGAGTAACAGCACCTTGTGTGTGAAATTCAGGAGTAACAGCACCGTGTGTGTGAAATTCAGGAGTAACAGCACCGTGTGTGTAAAATTCAGGAGTAACAGCACCGTGTGTGTGAAATTCAGGAGTGACAGCACCGTGTGTGTGAAATTCAGGAGTAACAGCTCCGTGTGTGTGAAATTCAGGAGTAACAGCACCGTGTGTGAGAGATTTAGGAGTAACAGCACCTTGTGTGTGACATTCAGGAGTAACAGCACCGTGTGTGTGAAATTCAGGAGTAACAGCACCGTGTGTGTGAAATTCAGGAGTAACAGCACCGTGTGTGCAATTCAGGTGTAACAGCACCATGTGTGTGTGAAAGTCATGAGGAGAAGCACCGTGTGTGTGAAATTCAGGAGTAACAGCACCGTGTGTGTGTGAAATTCAGGAGTAACAGCACCGTGTGTTTGAAATTCAGGAGTAACAGCCCCATGTGTGAAATTCAGGAGTAACAGCACCGTGTGTGCAATTCAGGCGTAACAGCACCATGTGTGTGTGAAATTCAGGAGTAACTGCACCGTGTGTGTGAAATTCATGGTGTAACAGCACCGTGTGTGTTAAATTCAGGAGTAACAGCACCGTGTGTGTGAAATTCAGGAGTAACTGCACCGTGTGTGTGAAATTCAGGAGTAACAGCACCGTGTGTGCGAAATTCAGGAGTAACAGCATCGTGTGTGTGAAATTCAGGAATAACAGCACCGTGTGTGTGAAATTGAGGAGTAACAGCACCTTGTGTGTAAAATTCAGGAGTAACTGCACCGTGTGTGCGAAATTTAGGAGTAACAGCACCGTGTGTGAAATTCAGGAGTAACAGCACCGTGTGTTTGAAATTCAGGAGTAACAGCACCATGTGTGAAATTCAGGAGTAACAGCACCGTGTGTGCAATTCAGGCGTAACAGCACCATGTGTGTGTGAAAGTCATGAGGAGAAGCACCGTGTGTGTGAAATTCAGGAGTAACAGCACCGTGTGTGTGTGAAATTCAGGAGTAACAGCACCGTGAGTTTGAAATTCAGGAGTAACAGCACCTTGTGTGTAAAATTCAGGAGTAACTGCACCGTGTGTGCGAAATTTAGGAGTAACAGCACCGTGTGTGAAATTCAGGAGTAACAGCACCGTCTGTTTGAAATTCAGGAGTAACAGCACCATGTGTGAAATTCAGGAGTAACAGCACCGTGTGTGTGAAATTCAGGAGTAACAGCACCGTGTGTGTGAAATTCAGGAGTAACAGCACCGTGTGTGTGAAATTCAGGAGTAACAGCACCGTGTGTGCGAAATTCAGGAGTAACAGCACCGTGTGTGTCAAATCCAGGAGTAACAGCACCGTGTGTGTGAAATTCAGGAGTAACAGAACCTTGTGTGTGAAATTCAGGCGTAACTGCACCGTGTGTGCAAAATTTATGGTGTAACAGCACCGTGTGTGTGAAATTCAGGAGTAAAAGCACCGTGTGTGTGAAATTCAGGAGTAATAGCACCGTGTGTGTGAAATTCAGGAGTAACAGCACCGTGTGCGCGAAATTCAGGAGTAACAGCGCCATGTGTGTCAAATTCAGGAGTAACAGCACCGTGGGTGTGAAATTCAGGAGTAACAGCACTGTGTGTGTGAAATTCAGGTGTAACTGCACCGTGTGTGCGAAATTTAGGAGTAACAGCACTGTGTGTGAAATTCAGGAGTAACAGAACCGTGTGTGTGAAATTCAGGAGTAACAGCACCATGTGTGAAATTCAGGAGTAACAGCACCGTGTGTGTGAAACTCAAGAGTAACAGCAGCGTGTGTGTGTGAAATTCAGGAGTAACTGCAACGTGTGTGAAATTCAGCAGTAACAGCACCGTGTGTGTGAACCGCAAGAGTAACAGCACCGTGTGTGTGAAATTCAGGAGTAACTGCACCGTGTGTGTGAAATTCAGGAGTAACAGCACCGTGTGTGTGAAATTCAGGAGTAACAGCACCATGTGTGTGAAATTCAGGAGTAACAGCACCGTGTGTGAAATTCAGGAGTAACAGCACAGCGTGTGTGAAATTCAGGAGTAACAGCACTGTGTGTTTGAAATTCATGAGTAACAGCACCGTGTGTGTGAAATTCAGGAGTAACAGCACCGTGTGTGTGAAATTCAGGAGTAACAGCACCGTGTGTGTGAAATTCAGCAGTGACAGCACCGTGTGTGTGAAATTCAGGTGTCACAGCACCGTGTGTGTGAAATTCAGGAGGAATAACACCGTGCGTGTGAAATTGAGGTGAAACAGCACCGTGTGTGAAATTCAGGAGTAACAGCACAGCGTGTGTGAAATTCAGGAGTAACAGCACCGTGTGTGTGAAATTCAGGAGTAACAGCACCGTGTGTGTGAAATTCAGCAGTGACAGCACCGTGTGTGTGAAATTCAGGAGTCACAGCACCGTGTGTGTGAAATTCAGGAGGAATAACACCGTGCGTGTGAAATTCAGGAGCAACAGCACCGTGTGTGTGAAATTCAGGCGAAACAGCACCGTGTGTGTGAAATTCAGGAGGAATAACACCGTGCATGTGAAATTCAGGAGTAACAGCACCGCCTGTGTGAAATTCAGGAGTAACAGCACCGCCTGTGTGAAATTCAGGAGTCACAGCACCGTATGTGTGAAATTCAGGAGGAACAACACCGTGTGTGTGAAATTCAGGAGCAACAGCACCGTGTGTGTTAAATTCAGGAGGAATAACACCGTGCGTGTGAAATTCAGGAGTAACAGCACCGCCTGTGTGAAATTCAGGAATAACAGCACCGTGTGTGTGAAATTCAGGAGTAACAGCA
Organism: Scyliorhinus torazame; assembly: GCF_047496885.1. NCBI lineage: Eukaryota > Metazoa > Chordata > Chondrichthyes > Carcharhiniformes > Scyliorhinidae > Scyliorhinus > Scyliorhinus torazame. Next base: position 21,161,238 of record NC_092738.1, on the reverse strand, counting down.
CCGTGTGTGAAATTCAGGAGTAACAGCCCCTTGTGTGTGAAATTCAGGAGTAACAGCACCGTGTGTGTGAAATTCAGGAGTAACAGCACCGTGTGTGTGAAATTCAGGTGTAACAGCACCGTGTGTGTGAAATTCAGGAGGAATAACACCGTGCGTGTGAAATTCAGGTGAAACAGCACCGTGTGTGAAATTCAGGAGGAATAACACCGTGTGTGTGAAATTCAGGTGAAACAGCACCGTGCGTGTGAAATTCAGGAGTGACAGCAACGTGTGTGTGAAATTCAGAAGTAACAGCACCGTGTGTGTGAAATTCAGGAGCAACAGCACCGTGTGTGTGAAATTCAGGAGGAATAACACCGTGCGTGTGAAATTCAGGAGTAACAGCACCGCCTGTGTGAAATTCAGGAGTAACAGCACCGTGTGTGTGAAATTCAGGATTAAAATCACCGTGTGTGTGAAATTCAGGAGTAACAGCACTTTGTGTTTGAAATTCTGGAGTAACAGCACCGTGTGTGTGAAATTCAGGAGTAACAGCACCGTGTGTGTGAAATTCAGGAGTAACAGCACCGTGTGTGTGAAATTCAGGAGTAACAGGACCGTGTGTGTGAAATTCAGGAGTAAAAGCACCGTATGTGTGTGAAAGTCAGGCGTAAAAGCAGCGTGTGTGTGAAATTCAGGAGTAACAGCAACGTGTGCGTGTGAAATTCAGGAGTAACAGCACCGTGTGTGTGAAATTCATGAGTAACAGCACCGTGTGTGAAATTCAGGAGTAACAGCACCGTGTGTGTGTGAATGTCAGGAGTAAAAGCACCGTGTGTGTCAAATTCAGGAGTAACAGCACCGTGTGTGTGTGAAATTCAGGAGTAACAGCACCGTGTGTGTGAAATTCAGGAGTAACAGCACCGTGTGAAATTCAGGAGTAACAGCACCGTGTGTGTGAAATTCAGGAGTGACAGCACCGTGTGTGTGAAACTCAGGAGTAACAGCACCGTGTGTGTGAAATTCATGGTGTAACAGCACCGTGTGTGTGAAATTCAGGAGTAACAGCACCGTGTGTGTGAAATTCAGGAGTAACAGCACCTTGTGTGTGAAATTCAGGAGTAACTGCACCGTGTGTGTGAAATTCATGGTGTAACAGCACCGTGTGTGTGAAATTCAGGAGTAACAGCAGCGTGTGTGTGAAATTCAGGAGTAACTGCACCGTGTGTGTGAAATTCATGGTGTAACAGCACCGTGTGTGTGAAATTCAGGAGTAACAGCACCGTGTGTGTGAAATTCAGGAGTAACAGCACCATGTGTGTGAAATTCAGGAGTAACAGCACCGTGTGTGAAATTCAGGAGTAACAGCACAGCGTGTGTGAAATTCAGGAGTAACAGCACTGTGTGTTTGAAATTCATGAGTAACAGCACCGTGTGTGTGAAATTCAGGAGTAACAGCACCGTGTGTGTGAAATTCAGGAGTAACAGCACCGTGTGTGTGAAATTCAGCAGTGACAGCACCGTGTGTGTGAAATTCAGGAGTCACAGCACCGTGTGTGTGAAATTCAGGAGGAATAACACCGTGCGTGTGAAATTGAGGTGAAACAGCACCGTGTGTGAAATTCAGGAGTAACAGCACAGCGTGTGTGAAATTCAGGAGTAACAGCACTGTGTGTTTGAAATTCATGAGTAACAGCACCGTGTGTGTGAAATTCAGGATTAACAGCACCGTGTGTGTGAAATTCAGGAGTAACAGCACCGTGTGTGTGAAATTCAGCAGTGACAGCACCGTGTGTGTGAAATTCAGGTGTCACAGCACCGTGTGTGTGAAATTCAGGAGGAATAACACCGTGCGTGTGAAATTCAGGCGAAACAGCACCGTGCGTGTGAAATTCAGGAGGAATAACACCGTGCGTGTGAAATTCAGGAGTAACAGCACCGCCTGTGTGAAATTCAGGAGTAACAGCACCGCCTGTGTGAAATTCAGGAGTCACAGCACCGTATGTGTGAAATTCAGGAGGAATAACACCGTGCGTGTGAAATTCAGGAGTAACAGCACCGCCTGTGTGAAATTCAGGAATAACAGCACCGTGTGTGTGAAATTCAGGAGTAACAGCACCGTGTGTGAAATTCAGGAGTAACAGCACCGTGTGTGTGAAATTCAGGAGTCACAGCACCGTATGTGTGAAATTCAGGAGGAATAACACCGTGCGTGTGAAATTCAGGAGTAACAGCACCGCCTGTGTGAAATTCAGGAATAACAGCACCGTGTGTGTGAAATTCAGGAGTAACAGCACCGTGTGTGAAATTCAGGAGTAACAGCCCCTTGTGTGTGAAATTCAGGAGTAACAGCACCGTGTGTGTGAAATTCAGGAGTAACAGCACCGTGTGTGTGAAATTCAGGTGTAACAGCACCGTGTGTGTGAAATTCAGGAGTAACAGCTCCGTGTGTGTGAAATTCAGGAGTAACAGCACCGTGTGTGAAATTCAGGAGTAACAGCACAGCGTGTGTGAAATTCAGGAGTAACAGCACTGTGTGTTTGAAATTCATGAGTAACAGCACCGTGTGTGTGAAATTCAGGAGTAACAGCACCGTGTGTGTGAAATTCAGGAGTAACAGCACCGTGTGTGTGAAATTCAGCAGTGACAGCACCGTGTGTGTGAAATTCAGGTGTCACAGCACCGTGTGTGTGAAATTCAGGAGGAATAACACCGTGCGTGTGAAATTGAGGTGAAACAGCACCGTGTGTGAAATTCAGGAGTAACAGCACAGCGTGTGTGAAATTCAGGAGTAACAGCACCGTGTGTGTGAAATTCAGGAGTAACAGCACCGTGTGTGTGAAATTCAGCAGTGACAGCACCGTGTGTGTGAAATTCAGGAGTCACAGCACCGTGTGTGTGAAATTCAGGAGGAATAACACCGTGCGTGTGAAATTCAGGAGCAACAGCACCGTGTGTGTGAAATTCAGGCGAAACAGCACCGTGTGTGTGAAATTCAGGAGGAATAACACCGTGCATGTGAAATTCAGGAGTAACAGCACCGCCTGTGTGAAATTCAGGAGTAACAGCACCGCCTGTGTGAAATTCAGGAGTCACAGCACCGTATGTGTGAAATTCAGGAGGAACAACACCGTGTGTGTGAAATTCAGGAGCAACAGCACCGTGTGTGTTAAATTCAGGAGGAATAACACCGTGCGTGTGAAATTCAGGAGTAACAGCACCGCCTGTGTGAAATTCAGGAATAACAGCACCGTGTGTGTGAAATTCAGGAGTAACAGCACCGTGTGTGAAATTCAGGAGTAACAGCCCCTTGTGTGTGAAATTCAGGAGTAACAGCACCGTGTGTGTGAAATTCAGGAGTAACAGCACCGTGTGTGTGAAATTCAGGTGTAACAGCACCGTGTGTGTGAAATTCAGGAGGAATAACACCGTGCGTGTGAAATTCAGGTGAAACAGCACCGTGTGTGAAATTCAGGAGGAATAACACCGTGTGTGTGAAATTCAGGTGAAACAGCACCGTGCGTGTGAAATTCAGGAGTGACAGCAACGTGTGTGTGAAATTCAGAAGTAACAGCACCGTGTGTGTGAAATTCAGGAGCAACAGCACCGTGTGTGTGAAATTCAGGAGGAATAACACCGTGCGTGTGAAATTCAGGAGTAACAGCACCGCCTGTGTGAAATTCAGGAGTAACAGCACCGTGTGTGTGAAATTCAGGATTAAAATCACCGTGTGTGTGAAATTCAGGAGTAACAGCACTTTGTGTTTGAAATTCTGGAGTAACAGCACCGTGTGTGTGAAATTCAGGAGTAACAGCACCGTGTGTGTGAAATTCAGGAGTAACAGCACCGTGTGTGTGAAATTCAGGAGTAACAGGACCGTGTGTGTGAAATTCAGGAGTAAAAGCACCGTATGTGTGTGAAAGTCAGGCGTAAAAGCAGCGTGTGTGTGAAATTCAGGAGTAACAGCAACGTGTGCGTGTGAAATTCAGGAGTAACAGCACCGTGTGTGTGAAATTCATGAGTAACAGCACCGTGTGTGAAATTCAGGAGTAACAGCACCGTGTGTGTGTGAATGTCAGGAGTAAAAGCACCGTGTGTGTCAAATTCAGGAGTAACAGCACCGTGTGTGTGTGAAATTCAGGAGTAACAGCACCGTGTGTGTGAAATTCAGGAGTAACAGCACCGTGTGAAATTCAGGAGTAACAGCACCGTGTGTGTGAAATTCAGGAGTGACAGCACCGTGTGTGTGAAACTCAGGAGTAACAGCACCGTGTGTGTGAAATTCATGGTGTAACAGCACCGTGTGTGTGAAATTCAGGAGTAACAGCACCGTGTGTGTGAAATTCAGGAGTAACAGCACCTTGTGTGTGAAATTCAGGAGTAACTGCACCGTGTGTGTGAAATTCATGGTGTAACAGCACCGTGTGTGTGAAATTCAGGAGTAACAGCAGCGTGTGTGTGAAATTCAGGAGTAACTGCACCGTGTGTGTGAAATTCATGGTGTAACAGCACCGTGTGTGTGAAATTCAGGAGTAACAGCACCGTGTGTGTGAAATTCAGGAGTAACAGCACCATGTGTGTGAAATTCAGGAGTAACAGCACCGTGTGTGAAATTCAGGAGTAACAGCACAGCGTGTGTGAAATTCAGGAGTAACAGCACTGTGTGTTTGAAATTCATGAGTAACAGCACCGTGTGTGTGAAATTCAGGAGTAACAGCACCGTGTGTGTGAAATTCAGGAGTAACAGCACCGTGTGTGTGAAATTCAGCAGTGACAGCACCGTGTGTGTGAAATTCAGGAGTCACAGCACCGTGTGTGTGAAATTCAGGAGGAATAACACCGTGCGTGTGAAATTGAGGTGAAACAGCACCGTGTGTGAAATTCAGGAGTAACAGCACAGCGTGTGTGAAATTCAGGAGTAACAGCACTGTGTGTTTGAAATTCATGAGTAACAGCACCGTGTGTGTGAAATTCAGGATTAACAGCACCGTGTGTGTGAAATTCAGGAGTAACAGCACCGTGTGTGTGAAATTCAGCAGTGACAGCACCGTGTGTGTGAAATTCAGGTGTCACAGCACCGTGTGTGTGAAATTCAGGAGGAATAACACCGTGCGTGTGAAATTCAGGCGAAACAGCACCGTGCGTGTGAAATTCAGGAGGAATAACACCGTGCGTGTGAAATTCAGGAGTAACAGCACCGCCTGTGTGAAATTCAGGAGTAACAGCACCGCCTGTGTGAAATTCAGGAGTCACAGCACCGTATGTGTGAAATTCAGGAGGAATAACACCGTGCGTGTGAAATTCAGGAGTAACAGCACCGCCTGTGTGAAATTCAGGAATAACAGCACCGTGTGTGTGAAATTCAGGAGTAACAGCACCGTGTGTGAAATTCAGGAGTAACAGCCCCTTGTGTGTGAAATTCAGGAGTAACAGCACCGTGTGTGTGAAATTCAGGAGTAACAGCACCGTGTGTGTGAAATTCAGGTGTAACAGCACCGTGTGTGTGAAATTCAGGAGTAACAGCTCCGTGTGTGTGAAATTCAGGAGTAACAGCACCGTGTGTGTGAAATTCAGGAGTAACAGCAGCGTGTGTGTGAAATTCAGGAGTAACAGCACCGTGTGTGTGAAATTCAGGAGTAACAGCACCGTGTGTGCGAAATTCAGGAGTAACAGCACCGTGTGTGTCAAATGCAGGAGTAACAGCACCGTGTGTGTCACATTCAGGAGTAACAGCACCTTGTGTGTCAAATTCAGGAGTAACTGCACCGTGTGTGCGAAATTTTGGAGTAACAGCACCGTGTGTGAAATTCAGGAGTAACAGAACCGTGTGTGTGAAATTCAGGAGTAACAGCACCATGTGTGAAATTCAGGAGTAACAGCACCGTGTGTGTGAAACTCAAGAGTAACAGCAGCGTGTGTGTGTGAAGTTCAGGAGTAACAGCACCGTGTGTGTGAAATTCATGGTGTAACAGCACCGTGTGTGTGAAATTCAGGAGTAACAGCACCGTGTGTGTGAAATTCAGGAGTAACAGCACCGTGTGTGTGAAATTCAGGAGTAACTGCACCGTGTGTGTGAAATTCATGGTGTAACAGCACCGTGTGTGTGAAATTCAGGAGTAACAGCACCGTGTGTGCGAAATTCAGGAGTAACAGCACCGTGTGTGTGAAATTCAGGAGTAACAGCACCGTGTGTGCGAAATTCAGGAGTAACAGCACCGTGTGTGTCAAATGCAGGAGTAACAGCACCGTGTAGGTGAAATTCAGGAGTAACAGCACCTTGTGTGTGAAATTCAGGAGTAACTGCACCGTGTGTGCGAAATTTAGGAGTAACAGCACCGTGTGTGAAATTCAGGAGTAACAGAACCGTGTGTGTGAAATTCAGGAGTAATAGCACCATGTGTGAAATTCAGGAGTAACAGCACCGTGTGTGTGAAACTCAAGAGTAACAGCAGCGTGTGTGTGTGAAATTCAGGAGTAACAGCACCGTGTGTGTGAAATTCAGGAGTAACAGCACCGTGTGTGTGAAATTCAGGAGTAACAGCACCGTGTGTGTGAAATTCAGTAGTAACAGCACCCTGTGTGTGAAATTCAGGAGTAATAGCACCCTGTGTGTGAAATACAGGAGTAACAGCACCGTGTGTGTGAAATTCAGGAGTAACAGCACCGTGTGTGTGAAATTCAGGAGTACAGCACTGTGTGTGTGAAATTCAGGAGTTCCAGCATCGTGTGTGTGAAATTCAGGAGTAACAGCACAGTGTGTGTGAAATTCAGGAGTAACAGCACCGTGTGTGTGAAATTCAGGAGTAACAGCAGCGTGTGTGTGAAATTCATGAGTAACAGCACCGTGTGTGTGAAATTCAGGAGTAACAGCACCGTGTGTGTGAAATTCAGGAGTGACAGCACCGTGTGTGTGAAATTCAGGAGTAACAGCACCGTGTGTGTGAAATTCAGGAGTAACAGCAGCGTGTGTGTGAAATTCAGCAGTGACAGCACCGTGTGTGTGAAATTCAGGAGTAACAGCACCGTGTGTGTGAAATTCAGGAGGAATAACACCGTGCGTGTGAAATTCAGGAGTAACAGCACCGCCTGTGTGAAATTCAGGAATAACAGCACCGTGTGTGTGAAATTCAGGAGTAACAGCACCGTGTGTGAAATTCAGGAGTAACAGCCCCTTGTGTGTGAAATTCAGCAGTGACAGCACCGTGTGTGTGAAATTCAGGAGTGACAGCAGCGTGTGTGTGAAATTCAGCAGTGACAGCACCGTGTGTGTGAAATTCAGGAGTAACAGCACCGTGTGTGTGAAATTCAGGAGGAATAACACCGTGCGTGTGAAATTGAGGTGAAACAGCACCGCGTGTGAAATTCACGAGTAACAGCACCGCCTGTGTGAAATTCAGGCGAAACAGCACCGTATGTGTGAAATTCAGGAGGAATAACACCGTGTGTGTGAAATTCAGGAGCAACAGCACCGTGTGTGTGAAATTCAGGAGCAACAGCACCGTGTGTGTGAAATTCAGGAGGAATAACACCGTGCGTGTGAAATTCAGGAATAACAGCACCGTGTGTGTGAAATTCAGGAGTAACATCACCGTGTGTGAAATTCAGGAGTAACAGCCCCTATTGTGTGAAATTCAGCAGTGACAGCACCGTGTGTGTGGAATTCAGGAGTAACAGCACCGTGTGTGTGAAATTCAGGAGGAATAACACCGTGTGTGTGAAATTTAGGAGTGACAGCACCGTGTGTGTGAAATTCAGGAGTGACAGCACCGTGTGTGTGAAATTCAGGAGTAACAGCACCGTGTGTGTGAAATTCAGGAGCAACAGCACCGTGTGTGTGAAATTCAGGAGGAATAACACCGTGCGTGTGAAATTCAGGAGTAACAGCACCGCCTGTGTGAAATTCAGGAGTAACAGCACCGTGTGTGTGAAATTCAGGAGTAAAATCACCGTGTGTGTGAAATTCAGGAGTAACAGCACTTTGTGTTTGAAATTCTGGAGTAACAGCACCGTGTGTGTGAAATTCAGGTGTAACAGCACCCTGTGTGAAACTCAGGACTAACAGCACCGTGTGTGTGAAACTCAGGAGTAACAGGACCGTGTGTGTGTGAAATTCAGGAGTAACAGCACCGTGTGTGTGAAATTCAGGAGTAACAGCACCGTGTGTGAGAAATTCAGGAGTAACAGCACCGTGTGTGTGAAATTCAGGAGTAACAGGACCGTGTGTGTGAAATTCAGGAGTAACAGCACTGAGTGTATGTGAAAGTCAGGAGTAAAAGCAGCGTGTGTGTGAAATTCAGGAGTAACAGCACTGTGTGTGTGAAATTCAGGAGTAACAGAACCGTGTGTGAAATTCAGGAGTAACTGCACCGTGTGTGTGAATGTCAGGAGTAAAAGCACCGTGTGTGTGAAATTCAGGAGTAACAGCACCGTGTGTGTGTGAAATTCAGGAGTAACAGCACCGTGTGTGTGAAATTCAGGAGTAACAGCACCGTCTGTGAAATTCAGGAGGAACAGCACCGTGTGTGTGAAATTCAGGAGTGACAGCACCCTGTGTGTGCAATTCAGGAGTAACAGCACCGTGTGTGTGAAATTCATGGTGTAACACCACCGTGTGTGTGAAATTCATGGTGTAACAGCACCGTGTGTGTGAAATTCAGGAGTAACAGCACCGTGTGTGTGAAATTCAGGAGTAACAGCACCGTGTGTGTGAAATTCAGGAGTAACAGCACCGTGTGTGCGAAATTCTGGAGTAACAGCACCGTGTGTGTCAAATTCAGGAGTAACAGCACCGTGTGTGTGAAATTCAGGAGTAACAGCACCGTGTGTGTGAAATTCAGGAGGAATAACACCGTGTGTGAAATTCAAGAGTAACAGAACCGTGTGTGTGAAATTCAGGAGTAACAGCACCATGTGTGAAATTCAGGAGTAACTGCACCGTGTGTGTGAAATTCATGGTGTAACAGCACCGTGTGTGTGAAATTCAGGAGTAACAGCACCGTGTGTGTGAAATTCAGGAGTAATAGCACCGTGTGTGTGAAATTCAGGAGTAACAGCACCGTGTGTGTGAAATTCAGGAGTAACAGCACCGTGTGTGTGAAATTCAGGAGTAACTGCACCGTGTGTGCGAAATTTAGGAGGAACAGCACTGTGTGTGAAATTCAGGAGTAACAGAACCGTGTGTGTGAAATTCAGGAGTAACAGCACCATGTGTGAAATTTAGGAGTAACAGCACTGTGTGTGTGAAATTCAGGAGTTCCAGCATCGTGTGTGTGAAATTCAGGAGTAACAGCACCGTGTGTGTGAAATTCAGGAGTAACAGCAGCGTGTGTGTGAAATTCATGAGTAACAGCACCGTGTGTGTGAAATTCAGGAGTAACAGCACCGTGTGTGTGAAATTCAGGAGTGACAGCAGCGTGTGTGTGAAATTCAGCAGTGACAGCACCGTGTGTGTGAAATTCAGGAGTAACAGCACCGTGTGTGTGAAATTCAGGAGGAATAACACCGTGCGTGTGAAATTGAGGTGAAACAGCACCGCGTGTGAAATTCACGAGTAACAGCACCGCCTGTGTGAAATTCAGGCGAAACAGCACCGTATGTGTGAAATTCAGGAGGAATAACACCGTGTGTGTGAAATTCATGAGCAACAGCACCGTGTGTATGAAATTCAGCAGGAATAACACCGTGCGTGTGAAATTCAGGAGTAACAGCACCGCCTGTGTGAAATTCAGGAATAACAGCACCGTGTGTGTGAAATTCAGGAGTAACAGCACCGCCTGTGTGAAATTCAGGCGAAACAGCACCGTATGTGTGAAATTCAGGAGGAATAACACCGTGTGTGTGAAATTCAGGAGCAACAGCACCGTGTGTATGAAATTCAGCAGGAATAACACCGTGCGTGTGAAATTCAGGAGTAACAGCACCGCCTGTGTGAAATTCAGGAATAACAGCACCGTGTGTGTGAAATTCAGGAGTAACAGCACCGTGTGTGAAATTCAGGAGTAACAGCCCCTTGTGTGTGAAATTCAGCAGTGACAGCACCGTGTGTGTGAAATTCAGGAGTGACAGCAGCGTGTGTGTGAAATTCAGCAGTGACAGCACCGTGTGTGTGAAATTCAGGAGTAACAGCACCGTGTGTGTGAAATTCAGGAGTAACAGCACCGTGTGTGTGAAATTCAGGAGGAATAACACCGTGCGTGTGAAATTGAGGTGAAACAGCACCGCGTGTGAAATTCACGAGTAACAGCACCGTGTGTGTGAAATTCAGGAGTAACAGCACCGTGTGTGAAATTCAGGAGTAACAGCCCCTTGTCTGTGAAATTCAGCAGTGACAGCACCGTGTGTGTGAAATTCAGGAGTAACAGCACCGTGTGTGTGAAATTCAGGTGGAATAACACCGTGCGTGTGAAATTCTGGTGAAACAGCACCGCGTGTGAAATTCAGGAGTAACAGCACCGCCTGTGTGAAATTCAGGCGAAACAGCACCGTGTGTGTGAAATTCAGGAGTAACAGCACCGTGTGTGTGAAATTCAGGAGTAACAGCACCGTGTGTGTGAAATTCAGGAGTAACTGCACCGCGTGTGAAATTCATGGTGTAACAGCTCCGTGTGTGTGAAATTCAGGAGGAATAACACCGTGTGTGTGAAATTCAGGAGTAACAGCACCCTGTGTGTGAAATTCAGGAGTAACAGCACCGTGTGTGTGAAATTCAGGAGTAACAGCACCGTGTGTGTGAAATTCAGGAGTACAGCACTGTGTGTGTGAAATTCAGGAGTTCCAGCATCGTGTGTGTGAAATTCAGGAGTTCCAGCATCGTGTGTGTGAAATTCAGGAGTAACAGCACAGTGTGTGTTAAATTCAGGAGTAACAGCACCGTGTGTGTGAAATTCAGGAGTAACAGCACCGTGTGTGTGAAATTCAGGAGTAACAACACGTGTGTGTGAAATTCAGGAGTAACAGCAGCGTGTGTGTGAAATTCATGAGTAACAGCACCGTGTGTGTGAAATTCAGGAGTAACAGCACCGTGTGTGTGAAATTCAGGAGTGACAGCAGCGTGTGTGTGAAATTCAGCAGTGACAGCACCGTGTGTGTGAAATTCAGGAGTAACAGCACCGTGTGTGTGAAATTCAGGAGGAATAACACCGAGCGTGTGAAATTGAGGTGAAACAGCACTGCGTGTGAAATTCACGAGTAACAGCACCGCCTGTGTGAAATTCAGGCGAAACAGCACCGTATGTGTGAAATTCAGGAGGAATAACACCGTGTGTGTGAAATTCAGGAGCAACAGCACCGTGTGTATGAAATTCAGCAGGAATAACACCGTGCGTGTGAAATTCAGGAGTAACAGCACCGTGTGTGTGAAATTCAGCAGTGACAGCACCGTGTGTGTGAAATTCAGGAGTAACAGCACCGTGTGTGTGAAATTCAGGAGTAACAGCCCCGTGTGTGTGAAATTCAGGAGGAATAACACCGTGCGTGTGAAATTCAGGTGAAACAGCACCGCGTGTGAAATTCAGGAGTAACAGCACCGCCTGTGTGAAATTCAGGCGAAACAGCACCGTGTGTGTGAAATTCAGGAGGAATAACACCGTGTGTGTGAAATTTAGGAGTGACAGCACCGTGTGTGTGAAATTCAGGAGTGACAGCACCGTGTGTGTGAAATTCAGGAGTAACAGCACCGTGTGTGTGAAATTCAGGAGCAACAGCACCGTGTGTGTGAAATTCAGGAGGAATAACACCGTGCGTGTGAAATTCAGGAGTAACAGCACCGCCTGTGTGAAATTCAGGAGTAACAGCACCGTGTGTGTGAAATTCAGGAGTAAAATCACCGTGTGTGTGAAATTCAGGAGTAACAGCACTTTGTGTTTGAAATTCTGGAATAACAGCACCGTGTGTGTGAAATTCAGGTGTAACAGCACCCTGTGTGAAACTCAGGAGTAACAGCACCGTGTGTGTGAAACTCAGGAGTAACAGGACCGTGTGTGTGTGAAATTCAGGAGTAACAGCACCGTGTGTGTGAAATTCAGGAGTAACAGCACCGTGTGTGTGAAATTCAGGAGTAACAGCACCGTGTGTGTGAAATTCAGGAGTAACAGGACCGTGTGTGTGAAATTCAGGAGTAACAGCACTGAGTGTATGTGAAAGTCAGGAGTAAAAGCAGCGTGTGTGTGAAATTCAGGAGTAACAGCACCGTGTGTGTGTGAAATTCAGGAGTAACAGCACTGTGTGTGTGAAATTCAGGAGTAACAGAGCCGTGTGTGAAATTCAGGAGTAACTGCACCGTGTGTGTGAATGTCAGGAGTAAAAGCACCGTGTGTGTGAAATTCAGGAGTAACAGCACCGTGTGTGTGTGAAATTCAGGAGTAACAGCACCGTGTGTGTGAAATTCAGGAGTAACAGCACCGTCTGTGAAATTCAGGAGTAACAGCACCGTGTGTGTGAAATTCAGGAGTGACAGCACCGTGTGTGTGCAATTCAGGAGTAACAGCACCGTGTGTGTGAAATTCATGGTGTAACAGCGTCGTGTGTGTGAAATTCATGGTGTAACAGCACCGTGTGTGTGAAATTCAGGAGTAACAGCACCGTGTGTGTGAAATTCAGGAGTAACAGCACCGTGTGTGTGAAATTCAGGAGTAACAGCACCGTGTGTGCGAAATTCTGGAGTAACAGCACCGTGTGTGTCAAATTCAGGAGTAACAGCACCGTGTGTGTGAAATTCAGGAGTAACTGCACCGTGTGTGCGAAATTTAGGAGTAACAGCACCGTATGTGAAATTCAAGAGTAACAGAACCGTGTGTGTGAAATTCAGGAGTAACAGCACCATGTGTGAAATTCAGGAGTAACTGCACCGTGTGTGTGAAATTCATGGTGTAACAGCACCGTGTGTGTGAAATTCAGGAGTAACAGCACCGTGTGTGTGAAATTCAGGAGTAATAGCACCGTGTGTGTGAAATTCAGGAGCAACAGCACCGTGTGTGTGAAATTCAGGAGTAACAGCACCGTGTGTGTGAAATTCAGGAGTAACTGCACCGTGTGTGCGAAATTTAGGAGGAACAGCACTGTGTGTGAAATTCAGGAGTAACAGAACCGTGTGTGTGAAATTCAGGAGTAACAGCACCGTGTGTGTGAAACTCAAGAGTAACAGCAGCGTGTGTGTGTGAAATTCAGGAGTAACTGCACCGTGTGTGAAATTCAGCAGTAACAGCACCGTGTGTGTGAACGTCAAGAGTAACAGCACCGTGTGTGTGAAATTCAGGAGTAACTGCACCGTGTGTGTGAAATTCAGGAGTAACAGCACCGTGTGTGTGAAATTCAGGAGTAACAGCACCATGTGTGTGAAATTCAGGAGCAACAGCACCGTGTGTATGAAATTCAGCAGGAATTACACCGTGCGTGTGAAATTCAGGAGTAACAGCACCGCCTGTGTGAAATTCAGGAATAACAGCACCGTGTGTGTGAAATTCAGGAGTAACAGCACCGTGTGTGAAATTCAGGAGTAACAGCCCCTTGTGTGTGAAATTCAGCAGTGACAGCACCGTGTGTGTGAAATTCAGGAGTAACAGCACCGTGTGTGTGAAATTCAGGAGGAATAACACCGTGCGTGTGAAATTCAGGTGAAACAGCACCGCGTGTGAAATTCAGGAGTAACAGCACCGCCTGTGTGAAATTCAGGCGAAACAGCACCGTGTGTGTGAAATTCAGGAGTAACAGCACCGTGTGTGTGAAATTCAGGAGTAACAGCACCTTGTGTGTGAAATTCAGGAGTAACTGCACCGTGTGTGTGAAATTCATGGTGTAACAGCACCGTGTGTGTGAAATTCAGGAGTAACAGCACCGTGTGTGCGAAATTCAGGAGTAACAGCACCGTGTGTGTGAAATTCAGGAGTAACAGCACCGTGTGTGCGAAATTCAGGAGTAACAGCACTGTGTGTGTCAAATGCACGAGTAACAGCACCGTGTGTGTCAAATTCAGGAGTAACAGCACCTTGTGTGTGAAATTCAGGAGTAACTGCACCGTGTGTGCGAAATTTAGGAGTAACAGCACCGTGTGTGAAATTCAGGAGTAACAGAACCGTGTGTGTGAAATTCAGGAGTAACAGCACCATGTGTGAAATTCAGGAGTAACAGCACCGTGTGTGTGAAACTCAAGAGTAACAGCAGCGTGTGTGTGTGAAATTCAGGAGTAACAGCACCGTGTGTGTGAAATTCAGGAGTAACAGCACCGTGTGTGTGAAATTCAGGAGTAACAGCACCGTGTGTGTGAAATTCAGGAGTGACAGCAGCGTGTGTGTGAAATTCAGCAGTAACAGCACCGCATGTGTGAAATTCAGGAGGAATAACACCGTGTGTGTGAAATTCAGGAGCAACAGCACCGTGTGTATGAAATTCAGCAGGAATAACACCGTGCGTGTGAAATTCAGGAGTAACAGCACCGTGTGTGTGAAATTCAGGAGTAACAGCACCGTGTGTGAAATTCAGGAGTAACAGCCCCTTGTGTGTGAAATTCAGCAGTGACAGCACCGTGTGTGTGAAATTCAGGAGTAACAGCACCGTGTGTGTGAAATTCAGGAGGAATAACACCGTGTGTGTGAAATTCAGGTGAAACAGCACCGCGTGTGAAATTCAGGAGTAACAGCACCGCCTGTGTGAAATTCAGGCGAAACAGCACCGTGTGTGTGAAATTCAGGAGGAATAACACCGTGTGTGTGAAATTTAGGAGTGACAGCACCGTGTGTGTGAAATTCAGGAGTGACAGCACCGTGTGTGTGAAATTCAGGAGTAACAGCACCGTGTGTGTGAAATTCAGGAGCAACAGCACCGTGTGTGTGAAATTCAGGAGGAATAACACCGTGCGTGTGAAATTCAGGAGTAACAGCACCGCCTGTGTGAAATTCAGGAGTAACAGCACCGTGTGTGTGAAATTCAGGAGTAAAATCACCGTGTGTGCCAAATTCAGGAGTAACAGCACTTTGTGTTTGAAATTCTGGAGTAACAGCACCGTGTGTGTGAAATTCAGGTGTAACAGCACCCTGTGTGAAACTCAGGAGTAACAGCACCGTATGTGTGAAACTCAGGAGTAACAGGACCGTGTGTGTGTGAAATTCAGGAGTAACAGCACCGTGTGTGTGAAATTCAGGAGTAACAGCACCGTGTGTGTGAAATTCAGGAGTAACAGCACTTTGTGTTTGAAATTCTGGAGTAACAGCACCGTGTGTGTGAAATTCAGGTGTAACAGCACCCTGTGTGAAACTCAGGAGTAACATCACCGTGTGTGTGAAACTCAGGAGTAACAGGACCGTGTGTGTGTGAAATTCAGGAGTAACAGGACCGTGTGTGTGAAATTCAGGAGTAACAGCACCGTGTGTGTGAAACTCAAGAGTAACAGCAGCGTGTGTGTGTGAAATTCAGGAGTAACAGCACCGTGTGTGTGAAATTCAGGAGTAACAGCACCGTGTGTGTGAAATTCAGGAGTAACAGCACCGTGTGTGTGAAATTCAGTAGTAACAGCACCCTGTGTGTGAAATTCAGGAGTAATAGCACCCTGTGTGTGAAATACAGGAGTAACAGCACCGTGTGTGTGAAATTCAGGAGTAACAGCACCGTGTGTGTGAAATTCAGGAGTACAGCACTGTGTGTGTGAAATTCAGGAGTTCCAGCATCGTGTGTGTGAAATTCAGGAGTAACAGCACAGTGTGTGTGAAATTCAGGAGTAACAGCACCGTGTGTGTGAAATTCAGGAGTAACAGCAGCGTGTGTGTGAAATTCATGAGTAACAGCACCGTGTGTGTGAAATTCAGGAGTAACAGCACCGTGTGTGTGAAATTCAGGAGTGACAGCACCGTGTGTGTGAAATTCAGGAGTAACAGCACCGTGTGTGTGAAATTCAGTAGTAACAGCACCCTGTGTGTGAAATTCAGGAGTAATAGCACCCTGTGTGTGAAATACAGGAGTAACAGCACCGTGTGTGTGAAATTCAGGAGTAACAGCACCGTGTGTGTGAAATTCAGGAGTACAGCACTGTGTGTGTGAAATTCAGGAGTTCCAGCATCGTGTGTGTGAAATTCAGGAGTAACAGCACAGTGTGTGTGAAATTCAGGAGTAACAGCACCGTGTGTGTGAAATTCAGGAGTAACAGCAGCGTGTGTGTGAAATTCATGAGTAACAGCACCGTGTGTGTGAAATTCAGGAGTAACAGCACCGTGTGTGTGAAATTCAGGAGTGACAGCACCGTGTGTGTGAAATTCAGGAGTAACAGCACCGTGTGTGTGAAATTCAGGAGTAACAGCAGCGTGTGTGTGAAATTCAGCAGTGACAGCACCGTGTGTGTGAAATTCAGGAGTAACAGCACCGTGTGTGTGAAATTCAGGAGGAATAACACCGTGCGTGTGAAATTCAGGAGTAACAGCACCGCCTGTGTGAAATTCAGGAATAACAGCACCGTGTGTGTGAAATTCAGGAGTAACAGCACCGTGTGTGAAATTCAGGAGTAACAGCCCCTTGTGTGTGAAATTCAGCAGTGACAGCACCGTGTGTGTGAAATTCAGGAGTGACAGCAGCGTGTGTGTGAAATTCAGCAGTGACAGCACCGTGTGTGTGAAATTCAGGAGTAACAGCACCGTGTGTGTGAAATTCAGGAGGAATAACACCGTGCGTGTGAAATTGAGGTGAAACAGCACCGCGTGTGAAATTCACGAGTAACAGCACCGCCTGTGTGAAATTCAGGCGAAACAGCACCGTATGTGTGAAATTCAGGAGGAATAACACCGTGTGTGTGAAATTCAGGAGCAACAGCACCGTGTGTGTGAAATTCAGGAGCAACAGCACCGTGTGTGTGAAATTCAGGAGGAATAACACCGTGCGTGTGAAATTCAGGAATAACAGCACCGTGTGTGTGAAATTCAGGAGTAACATCACCGTGTGTGAAATTCAGGAGTAACAGCCCCTTGTGTGTGAAATTCAGCAGTGACAGCACCGTGTGTGTGGAATTCAGGAGTAACAGCACCGTGTGTGTGAAATTCAGGAGGAATAACACCGTGTGTGTGAAATTTAGGAGTGACAGCACCGTGTGTGTGAAATTCAGGAGTGACAGCACCGTGTGTGTGAAATTCAGGAGTAACAGCACCGTGTGTGTGAAATTCAGGAGCAACAGCACCGTGTGTGTGAAATTCAGGAGGAATAACACCGTGCGTGTGAAATTCAGGAGTAACAGCACCGCCTGTGTGAAATTCAGGAGTAACAGCACCGTGTGTGTGAAATTCAGGAGTAAAATCACCGTGTGTGTGAAATTCAGGAGTAACAGCACTTTGTGTTTGAAATTCTGGAGTAACAGCACCGTGTGTGTGAAATTCAGGTGTAACAGCACCCTGTGTGAAACTCAGGACTAACAGCACCGTGTGTGTGAAACTCAGGAGTAACAGGACCGTGTGTGTGTGAAATTCAGGAGTAACAGCACCGTGTGTGTGAAATTCAGGAGTAACAGCACCGTGTGTGAGAAATTCAGGAGTAACAGCACCGTGTGTGTGAAATTCAGGAGTAACAGGACCGTGTGTGTGAAATTCAGGAGTAACAGCACTGAGTGTATGTGAAAGTCAGGAGTAAAAGCAGCGTGTGTGTGAAATTCAGGAGTAACAGCACTGTGTGTGTGAAATTCAGGAGTAACAGAACCGTGTGTGAAATTCAGGAGTAACTGCACCGTGTGTGTGAATGTCAGGAGTAAAAGCACCGTGTGTGTGAAATTCAGGAGTAACAGCACCGTGTGTGTGTGAAATTCAGGAGTAACAGCACCGTGTGTGTGAAATTCAGGAGTAACAGCACCGTCTGTGAAATTCAGGAGGAACAGCACCGTGTGTGTGAAATTCAGGAGTGACAGCACCCTGTGTGTGCAATTCAGGAGTAACAGCACCGTGTGTGTGAAATTCATGGTGTAACACCACCGTGTGTGTGAAATTCATGGTGTAACAGCACCGTGTGTGTGAAATTCAGGAGTAACAGCACCGTGTGTGTGAAATTCAGGAGTAACAGCACCGTGTGTGTGAAATTCAGGAGTAACAGCACCGTGTGTGCGAAATTCTGGAGTAACAGCACCGTGTGTGTCAAATTCAGGAGTAACAGCACCGTGTGTGTGAAATTCAGGAGTAACAGCACCGTGTGTGTGAAATTCAGGAGGAATAACACCGTGTGTGAAATTCAAGAGTAACAGAACCGTGTGTGTGAAATTCAGGAGTAACAGCACCATGTGTGAAATTCAGGAGTAACTGCACCGTGTGTGTGAAATTCATGGTGTAACAGCACCGTGTGTGTGAAATTCAGGAGTAACAGCACCGTGTGTGTGAAATTCAGGAGTAATAGCACCGTGTGTGTGAAATTCAGGAGTAACAGCACCGTGTGTGTGAAATTCAGGAGTAACAGCACCGTGTGTGTGAAATTCAGGAGTAACTGCACCGTGTGTGCGAAATTTAGGAGGAACAGCACTGTGTGTGAAATTCAGGAGTAACAGAACCGTGTGTGTGAAATTCAGGAGTAACAGCACCATGTGTGAAATTTAGGAGTAACAGCACTGTGTGTGTGAAATTCAGGAGTTCCAGCATCGTGTGTGTGAAATTCAGGAGTAACAGCACCGTGTGTGTGAAATTCAGGAGTAACAGCAGCGTGTGTGTGAAATTCATGAGTAACAGCACCGTGTGTGTGAAATTCAGGAGTAACAGCACCGTGTGTGTGAAATTCAGGAGTGACAGCAGCGTGTGTGTGAAATTCAGCAGTGACAGCACCGTGTGTGTGAAATTCAGGAGTAACAGCACCGTGTGTGTGAAATTCAGGAGGAATAACACCGTGCGTGTGAAATTGAGGTGAAACAGCACCGCGTGTGAAATTCACGAGTAACAGCACCTCCTGTGTGAAATTCAGGCGAAACAGCACCGTATGTGTGAAATTCAGGAGGAATAACACCGTGTGTGTGAAATTCATGAGCAACAGCACCGTGTGTATGAAATTCAGCAGGAATAACACCGTGCGTGTGAAATTCAGGAGTAACAGCACCGCCTGTGTGAAATTCAGGAATAACAGCACCGTGTGTGTGAAATTCAGGAGTAACAGCACCGCCTGTGTGAAATTCAGGCGAAACAGCACCGTATGTGTGAAATTCAGGAGGAATAACACCGTGTGTGTGAAATTCAGGAGCAACAGCACCGTGTGTATGAAATTCAGCAGGAATAACACCGTGCGTGTGAAATTCAGGAGTAACAGCACCGCCTGTGTGAAATTCAGGAATAACAGCACCGTGTGTGTGAAATTCAGGAGTAACAGCACCGTGTGTGAAATTCAGGAGTAACAGCCCCTTGTGTGTGAAATTCAGCAGTGACAGCACCGTGTGTGTGAAATTCAGGAGTGACAGCAGCGTGTGTGTGAAATTCAGCAGTGACAGCACCGTGTGTGTGAAATTCAGGAGTAACAGCACCGTGTGTGTGAAATTCAGGAGTAACAGCACCGTGTGTGTGAAATTCAGGAGGAATAACACCGTGCGTGTGAAATTGAGGTGAAACAGCACCGCGTGTGAAATTCACGAGTAACAGCACCGTGTGTGTGAAATTCAGGAGTAACAGCACCGTGTGTGAAATTCAGGAGTAACAGCCCCTTGTCTGTGAAATTCAGCAGTGACAGCACCGTGTGTGTGAAATTCAGGAGTAACAGCACCGTGTGTGTGAAATTCAGGTGGAATAACACCGTGCGTGTGAAATTCTGGTGAAACAGCACCGCGTGTGAAATTCAGGAGTAACAGCACCGCCTGTGTGAAATTCAGGCGAAACAGCACCGTGTGTGTGAAATTCAGGAGTAACAGCACCGTGTGTGTGAAATTCAGGAGTAACAGCACCGTGTGTGTGAAATTCAGGAGTAACTGCACCGCGTGTGAAATTCATGGTGTAACAGCTCCGTGTGTGTGAAATTCAGGAGGAATAACACCGTGTGTGTGAAATTCAGGAGTAACAGCACCCTGTGTGTGAAATTCAGGAGTAACAGCACCGTGTGTGTGAAATTCAGGAGTAACAGCACCGTGTGTGTGAAATTCAGGAGTACAGCACTGTGTGTGTGAAATTCAGGAGTTCCAGCATCGTGTGTGTGAAATTCAGGAGTTCCAGCATCGTGTGTGTGAAATTCAGGAGTAACAGCACAGTGTGTGTTAAATTCAGGAGTAACAGCACCGTGTGTGTGAAATTCAGGAGTAACAGCACCGTGTGTGTGAAATTCAGGAGTAACAACACGTGTGTGTGAAATTCAGGAGTAACAGCAGCGTGTGTGTGAAATTCATGAGTAACAGCACCGTGTGTGTGAAATTCAGGAGTAACAGCACCGTGTGTGTGAAATTCAGGAGTGACAGCAGCGTGTGTGTGAAATTCAGCAGTGACAGCACCGTGTGTGTGAAATTCAGGAGTAACAGCACCGTGTGTGTGAAATTCAGGAGGAATAACACCGAGCGTGTGAAATTGAGGTGAAACAGCACTGCGTGTGAAATTCACGAGTAACAGCACCGCCTGTGTGAAATTCAGGCGAAACAGCACCGTATGTGTGAAATTCAGGAGGAATAACACCGTGTGTGTGAAATTCAGGAGCAACAGCACCGTGTGTATGAAATTCAGCAGGAATAACACCGTGCGTGTGAAATTCAGGAGTAACAGCACCGTGTGTGTGAAATTCAGCAGTGACAGCACCGTGTGTGTGAAATTCAGGAGTAACAGCACCGTGTGTGTGAAATTCAGGAGTAACAGCCCCGTGTGTGTGAAATTCAGGAGGAATAACACCGTGCGTGTGAAATTCAGGTGAAACAGCACCGCGTGTGAAATTCAGGAGTAACAGCACCGCCTGTGTGAAATTCAGGCGAAACAGCACCGTGTGTGTGAAATTCAGGAGGAATAACACCGTGTGTGTGAAATTTAGGAGTGACAGCACCGTGTGTGTGAAATTCAGGAGTGACAGCACCGTGTGTGTGAAATTCAGGAGTAACAGCACCGTGTGTGTGAAATTCAGGAGCAACAGCACCGTGTGTGTGAAATTCAGGAGGAATAACACCGTGCGTGTGAAATTCAGGAGTAACAGCACCGCCTGTGTGAAATTCAGGAGTAACAGCACCGTGTGTGTGAAATTCAGGAGTAAAATCACCGTGTGTGTGAAATTCAGGAGTAACAGCACTTTGTGTTTGAAATTCTGGAATAACAGCACCGTGTGTGTGAAATTCAGGTGTAACAGCACCCTGTGTGAAACTCAGGAGTAACAGCACCGTGTGTGTGAAACTCAGGAGTAACAGGACCGTGTGTGTGTGAAATTCAGGAGTAACAGCACCGTGTGTGTGAAATTCAGGAGTAACAGCACCGTGTGTGTGAAATTCAGGAGTAACAGCACCGTGTGTGTGAAATTCAGGAGTAACAGGACCGTGTGTGTGAAATTCAGGAGTAACAGCACTGAGTGTATGTGAAAGTCAGGAGTAAAAGCAGCGTGTGTGTGAAATTCAGGAGTAACAGCACCGTGTGTGTGTGAAATTCAGGAGTAACAGCACTGTGTGTGTGAAATTCAGGAGTAACAGAGCCGTGTGTGAAATTCAGGAGTAACTGCACCGTGTGTGTGAATGTCAGGAGTAAAAGCACCGTGTGTGTGAAATTCAGGAGTAACAGCACCGTGTGAGTGTGAAATTCAGGAGTAACAGCACCGTGTGTGTGAAATTCAGGAGTAACAGCACCGTCTGTGAAATTCAGGAGTAACAGCACCGTGTGTGTGAAATTCAGGAGTGACAGCACCGTGTGTGTGCAATTCAGGAGTAACAGCACCGTGTGTGTGAAATTCATGGTGTAACAGCGTCGTGTGTGTGAAATTCATGGTGTAACAGCACCGTGTGTGTGAAATTCAGGAGTAACAGCACCGTGTGTGTGAAATTCAGGAGTAACAGCACCGTGTGTGTGAAATTCAGGAGTAACAGCACCGTGTGTGCGAAATTCTGGAGTAACAGCACCGTGTGTGTCAAATTCAGGAGTAACAGCACCGTGTGTGTGAAATTCAGGAGTAACTGCACCGTGTGTGCGAAATTTAGGAGTAACAGCACCGTATGTGAAATTCAAGAGTAACAGAACCGTGTGTGTGAAATTCAGGAGTAACAGCACCATGTGTGAAATTCAGGAGTAACTGCACCGTGTGTGTGAAATTCATGGTGTAACAGCACCGTGTGTGTGAAATTCAGGAGTAACAGCACCGTGTGTGTGAAATTCAGGAGTAATAGCACCGTGTGTGTGAAATTCAGGAGCAACAGCACCGTGTGTGTGAAATTCAGGAGTAACAGCACCGTGTGTGTGAAATTCAGGAGTAACTGCACCGTGTGTGCGAAATTTAGGAGGAACAGCACTGTGTGTGAAATTCAGGAGTAACAGAACCGTGTGTGTGAAATTCAGGAGTAACAGCACCGTGTGTGTGAAACTCAAGAGTAACAGCAGCGTGTGTGTGTGAAATTCAGGAGTAACTGCACCGTGTGTGAAATTCAGCAGTAACAGCACCGTGTGTGTGAACGTCAAGAGTAACAGCACCGTGTGTGTGAAATTCAGGAGTAACTGCACCGTGTGTGTGAAATTCAGGAGTAACAGCACCGTGTGTGTGAAATTCAGGAGTAACAGCACCATGTGTGTGAAATTCAGGAGCAACAGCACCGTGTGTATGAAATTCAGCAGGAATTACACCGTGCGTGTGAAATTCAGGAGTAACAGCACCGCCTGTGTGAAATTCAGGAATAACAGCACCGTGTGTGTGAAATTCAGGAGTAACAGCACCGTGTGTGAAATTCAGGAGTAACAGCCCCTTGTGTGTGAAATTCAGCAGTGACAGCACCGTGTGTGTGAAATTCAGGAGTAACAGCACCGTGTGTGTGAAATTCAGGAGGAATAACACCGTGCGTGTGAAATTCAGGTGAAACAGCACCGCGTGTGAAATTCAGGAGTAACAGCACCGCCTGTGTGAAATTCAGGCGAAACAGCACCGTGTGTGTGAAATTCAGGAGTAACAGCACCGTGTGTGTGAAATTCAGGAGTAACAGCACCTTGTGTGTGAAATTCAGGAGTAACTGCACCGTGTGTGTGAAATTCATGGTGTAACAGCACCGTGTGTGTGAAATTCAGGAGTAACAGCACCGTGTGTGCGAAATTCAGGAGTAACAGCACCGTGTGTGTGAAATTCAGGAGTAACAGCACCGTGTGTGCGAAATTCAGGAGTAACAGCACTGTGTGTGTCAAATGCACGAGTAACAGCACCGTGTGTGTCAAATTCAGGAGTAACAGCACCTTGTGTGTGAAATTCAGGAGTAACTGCACCGTGTGTGCGAAATTTAGGAGTAACAGCACCGTGTGTGAAATTCAGGAGTAACAGAACCGTGTGTGTGAAATTCAGGAGTAACAGCACCATGTGTGAAATTCAGGAGTAACAGCACCGTGTGTGTGAAACTCAAGAGTAACAGCAGCGTGTGTGTGTGAAATTCAGGAGTAACAGCACCGTGTGTGTGAAATTCAGGAGTAACAGCACCGTGTGTGTGAAATTCAGGAGTAACAGCACCGTGTGTGTGAAATTCAGGAGTGACAGCAGCGTGTGTGTGAAATTCAGCAGTAACAGCACCGCATGTGTGAAATTCAGGAGGAATAACACCGTGTGTGTGAAATTCAGGAGCAACAGCACCGTGTGTATGAAATTCAGCAGGAATAACACCGTGCGTGTGAAATTCAGGAGTAACAGCACCGTGTGTGTGAAATTCAGGAGTAACAGCACCGTGTGTGAAATTCAGGAGTAACAGCCCCTTGTGTGTGAAATTCAGCAGTGACAGCACCGTGTGTGTGAAATTCAGGAGTAACAGCACCGTGTGTGTGAAATTCAGGAGGAATAACACCGTGTGTGTGAAATTCAGGTGAAACAGCACCGCGTGTGAAATTCAGGAGTAACAGCACCGCCTGTGTGAAATTCAGGCGAAACAGCACCGTGTGTGTGAAATTCAGGAGGAATAACACCGTGTGTGTGAAATTTAGGAGTGACAGCACCGTGTGTGTGAAATTCAGGAGTGACAGCACCGTGTGTGTGAAATTCAGGAGTAACAGCACCGTGTGTGTGAAATTCAGGAGCAACAGCACCGTGTGTGTGAAATTCAGGAGGAATAACACCGTGCGTGTGAAATTCAGGAGTAACAGCACCGCCTGTGTGAAATTCAGGAGTAACAGCACCGTGTGTGTGAAATTCAGGAGTAAAATCACCGTGTGTGTCAAATTCAGGAGTAACAGCACTTTGTGTTTGAAATTCTGGAGTAACAGCACCGTGTGTGTGAAATTCAGGTGTAACAGCACCCTGTGTGAAACTCAGGAGTAACAGCACCGTATGTGTGAAACTCAGGAGTAACAGGACCGTGTGTGTGTGAAATTCAGGAGTAACAGCACCGTGTGTGTGAAATTCAGGAGTAACAGCACCGTGTGTGTGAAATTCAGGAGTAACAGCACTTTGTGTTTGAAATTCTGGAGTAACAGCACCGTGTGTGTGAAATTCAGGTGTAACAGCACCCAGTGTGAAACTCAGGAGTAACATCACCGTGTGTGTGAAACTCAGGAGTAACAGGACCGTGTGTGTGTGAAATTCAGGAGTAACAGGACCGTGTGTGTGAAATTCAGGAGTAACAGCACTGAGTGTATGTGAAAGTCAGGAGTAAAAGCAGCGTGTGTGTGAAATTCAGGAGTAACAGCACCGTGTGTGTGTGAAATTCAGGAGTAACAGCACTGTGTGTGCGAAATTCAGGAGTAACAGCACCGTGTGTGTCAAATTCAGGAGTAACAGCACCGTGTGTGTGAAATTCAGGAGTAACAGCACCGTGTGTGTGAAATTCAGGAGTAACAGGACCGTGTGTGTGAAATTCAGGAGTAACAGCACGGAGTGTATGTGAAAGTCAGGAGTAAAAGCAGCGTGTGTGTGAAATTCAGGAGTAACAGCACCGTGTGTGTGTGAAATTCAGGAGTATCAGCACTGTGTGTGTGAAATTCAGGAGTAACAGAACCGTGTGTGAAATTCAGGAGTAACTGCACCGTGTGTGTGAATGTCAGGAGTAAAAGCACCGTGTGTGTGAAATTCAGGAGTAACAGCACCGTGTGTGTGTGAAATTCAGGAGTAACAGCACCGTGTGTGTGAAATTCAGGAGTAACAGCACCGTCTGTGAAATTCAGGAGTAACAGCACCGTGTGTGCGAAATTCAGGAGTGGCAGCACCGTGTGTGTGCAATTCAGGAGTAACAGCACCGTGTGTGTGAAATTCATGGTGTAACAGCACCGTGTGTGTGAAATTCATGGTGTAACAGCACCGTGTGTGTGAAATTCAGGAGTAACAGCACCGTGTGTGTGAAATTCAGGAGTAACAGCACCGTGTGTGTGAAATTCAGGAGTAACAGCACCATGTGAGAAATTCAGGAGTAACTGCACCGTGTGTGTGAAATTCATGGTGTAACAGCACCGTGTGTGTGAAATTCAGGAGTAACAGCACCGTGTGTGTGAAATTCAGGAGTAATAGCACCGTGTGTGTGAAATTCAGGAGTAACAGCACCGTGTGTGTGAAATTCAGGAGTAACAGCACCGTGTGTGTGAAATTCAGGAGTAACTGCACCGTGTGTGCGAAATTTAGGAGGAACAGCACTGTGTGTGAAATTCAGGAGTAACAGAACCGTGTGTGTGAAATTCAGGAGTAACAGCACCATGTGTGAAATTCAGGAGTAACAGCACCGTGTGTGTGAAACTCAAGAGTAACAGCAGCGTGTGTGTGTGAAATTCAGGAGTAACTGCACCGTGTGTGAAATTCAGCAGTAACAGCACCGTGTGTGTGAACCTCAAGAGTAACAGCACCGTGTGTGTGAAATTCAGGAGTAACTGCACCGTGTGTGTGAAATTCAGGAGTAACAGCACTGTGTGTGTGAAATTCAGGAGTAACAGCACCATGTGTGTGAAATTCAGGAGTAACAGCACCGTGTGTGAAATTCAGGAGTAACAGCACAGCGTGTGTGAAATTCAGGAGTAACAGCACTGTGTGTTTGAAATTCATGAGTAACAGCACCGTGTGTGTGAAATTCAGGAGTAACAGCACCGTGTGTGTGAAATTCAGGAGTAACAGCACCGTGTGTGTGAAATTCAGGAGTAACAGCACCATGTGTGTGAAATTCAGGAGGAATAACACCGTGTGTGTGAAATTGAGGTGAAACAGCACCGCGTGTGAAATTCACGAGTAACAGCACCGCCTGTGTGAAATTCAGGCGAAACAGCACCGTATGTGTGAAATTCAGGAGGAATAACACCGTGTGTGTGAAATTCAGGACCAACAGCACCGTGTGTGTGAAATTCAGGAGGAATAACACCGTGCGTGTGAAATTCAGGAGTAACAGCACCGCCTGTGTGAAATTTAGGAATAACAGCACCGTGTGTGTGAAATTCAGGAGTAAAATCACCGTGTGTGTGAAATTCAGGAGTAACAGCACCGTGTGTGTGAAATTCAGGAGTAACAGCACTTTGTGTGTGAAATTCTGGAGTAACAGCACCGTGTGTGTGAAATTCACGTGTAACAGCACCCTGTGTGAAACTCAGGAGTAACAGCACCGTGTGTGTGAAATTCACGTGTAACAGCACCCTGTGTGAAACTCAGGAGTAACAGCACCGTGTGTGTGAAATTCAGGAGTAACAGGACCGTGTGTGTGTGAAGTTCAGGAGTAACAGCACCGTGTGTGTGAAATTCAGGAGTAACAGCACCGTGTGGGTGAAATTCAGGAGTAACAGCACCGTGTGTGTGAAATTCAGGAGTAACAGGACCGTGTGTGTTAAATTCAGGAGTAACAGCACCGTATGTGTGTGAAAGTCAGGCGTAAAAGCAGCGTGTGTGTGAAATTCAGGAGTAACAGCACCGTGTGTGTGTGAAATTCAGGAGTAACAGCACCGTGTGTGTGAAATTCATGAGTAACAGCACCGTGTGTGAAATTCAGGAGTAACAGCACCGTGTGTGTGTGAATGTCAGGAGTAAAAGCACCGTGTGTGTCAAATTCAGGAGTAACAGCACCGTGTGTGTGTGAAATTCAGGAGTAACAGCACCGTGTGTGTGAAATTCAGGAGTAACAGCACCGTGTGAAATTCAGGAGTAACAGCACCGTGTGTGTGAAATTCAGGAGTGACAGCACCGTGTGTGTGAAATTCAGGAGTAACTGCACCGCGTGTGAAATTCATGGTGTAACAGCTCCGTGTGTGTGAAATTCAGGAGGAATAACACCGTGTGTGTGAAATTCAGGAGTAACAGCACCCTGTGTGTGAAATTCAGGAGTAACAGCACCGTGTGTGTGAAATTCAGGAGTACAGCACTGTGTGTGTGAAATTCAGGAGTTCCAGCATCGTGTGTGTGAAATTCAGGAGTTCCAGCATCGTGTGTGTGAAATTCAGGAGTAACAGCACAGTGTGTGTTAAATTCAGGAGTAACAGCACCGTGTGTGTGAAATTCAGGAGTAACAGCACCGTGTGTGTGAAATTCAGGAGTAACAACACGTGTGTGTGAAATTCAGGAGTAACAGCAGCGTGTGTGTGAAATTCATGAGTAACAGCACCGTGTGTGTGAAATTCAGGAGTAACAGCACCGTGTGTGTGAAATTCAGGAGTGACAGCAGCGTGTGTGTGAAATTCAGCAGTGACAGCACCGTGTGTGTGAAATTCAGGAGTAACAGCACCGTGTGTGTGAAATTCAGGAGGAATAACACCGAGCGTGTGAAATTGAGGTGAAACAGCACTGCGTGTGAAATTCACGAGTAACAGCACCGCCTGTGTGAAATTCAGGCGAAACAGCACCGTATGTGTGAAATTCAGGAGAAATAACACCGTGTGTGTGAAATTCAGGAGCAACAGCACCGTGTGTATGAAATTCAGCAGGAATAACACCGTGCGTGTGAAATTCAGGAGTAACAGCACCGTGTGTGTGAAATTCAGCAGTGACAGCACCGTGTGTGTGAAATTCAGGAGTAACAGCACCGTGTGTGTGAAATTCAGGAGTAACAGCCCCGTGTGTGTGAAATTCAGGAGGAATAACACCGTGCGTGTGAAATTCAGGTGAAACAGCACCGCGTGTGAAATTCAGGAGTAACAGCACCGCCTGTGTGAAATTCAGGCGAAACAGCACCGTGTGTGTGAAATTCAGGAGGAATAACACCGTGTGTGTGAAATTCAGGAGTAACAGCACCGTGTGTGTGAAATTCAGGAGCAACAGCACCGTGTGTGTGAAATTCAGGAGGAATAACACCGTGCGTGTGAAATTCAGGAGTAACAGCACCGCCTGTGTGAAATTCAGGAGTAACAGCACCGTGTGTGTGAAATTCAGGAGTAAAATCACCGTGTGTGTGAAATTCAGGAGTAACAGCACTTTGTGTTTGAAATTCTGGAATAACAGCACCGTGTGTGTGAAATTCAGGTGTAACAGCACCCTGTGTGAAACTCAGGAGTAACAGCACCGTGTGTGTGAAACTCAGGAGTAACAGGACCGTGTGTGTGTGAAATTCAGGAGTAACAGCACCGTGTGTGTGAAATTCAGGAGTAACAGCACCGTGTGTGTGAAATTCAGGAGTAACAGCACCGTGTGTGTGAAATTCAGGAGTAACAGGACCGTGTGTGTGAAATTCAGGAGTAACAGCACTGAGTGTATGTGAAAGTCAGGAGTAAAAGCAGCGTGTGTGTGAAATTCAGGAGTAACAGCACCGTGTGTGTGTGAAATTCAGGAGTAACAGCACTGTGTGTGTGAAATTCAGGAGTAACAGAGCCGTGTGTGAAATTCAGGAGTAACTGCACCGTGTGTGTGAATGTCAGGAGTAAAAGCACCGTGTGTGTGAAATTCAGGAGTAACAGCACCGTGTGTGTGTGAAATTCAGGAGTAACAGCACCGTGTGTGTGAAATTCAGGAGTAACAGCACCGTCTGTGAAATTCAGGAGTAACAGCACCGTGTGTGTGAAATTCAGGAGTGACAGCACCGTGTGTGTGCAATTCAGGAGTAACAGCACCGTGTGTGTGAAATTCATGGTGTAACAGCGTCGTGTGTGTGAAATTCATGGTGTAACAGCACCGTGTGTGTGAAATTCAGGAGTAACAGCACCGTGTGTGTGAAATTCAGGAGTAACAGCACCGTGTGTGTGAAATTCAGGAGTAACAGCACCGTGTGTGCGAAATTCTGGAGTAACAGCACCGTGTGTGTCAAATTCAGGAGTAACAGCACCGTGTGTGTGAAATTCAGGAGTAACTGCACCGTGTGTGCGAAATTTAGGAGTAACAGCACCGTATGTGAAATTCAAGAGTAACAGAACCGTGTGTGTGAAATTCAGGAGTAACAGCACCATGTGTGAAATTCAGGAGTAACTGCACCGTGTGTGTGAAATTCATGGTGTAACAGCACCGTGTGTGTGAAATTCAGGAGTAACAGCACCGTGTGTGTGAAATTCAGGAGTAATAGCACCGTGTGTGTGAAATTCAGGAGCAACAGCACCGTGTGTGTGAAATTCAGGAGTAACAGCACCGTGTGTGTGAAATTCAGGAGTAACTGCACCGTGTGTGCGAAATTTAGGAGGAACAGCACTGTGTGTGAAATTCAGGAGTAACAGAACCGTGTGTGTGAAATTCAGGAGTAACAGCACCGTGTGTGTGAAACTCAAGAGTAACAGCAGCGTGTGTGTGTGAAATTCAGGAGTAACTGCACCGTGTGTGAAATTCAGCAGTAACAGCACCGTGTGTGTGAACGTCAAGAGTAACAGCACCGTGTGTGTGAAATTCAGGAGTAACTGCACCGTGTGTGTGAAATTCAGGAGGAACAGCACCGTGTGTGTGAAATTCAGGAGTAACAGCACCATGTGTGTGAAATTCAGGAGCAACAGCACCGTGTGTATGAAATTCAGCAGGAATTACACCGTGCGTGTGAAATTCAGGAGTAACAGCACCGCCTGTGTGAAATTCAGGAATAACAGCACCGTGTGTGTGAAATTCAGGAGTAACAGCACCGTGTGTGAAATTCAGGAGTAACAGCCCCTTGTGTGTGAAATTCAGCAGTGACAGCACCGTGTGTGTGAAATTCAGGAGTAACAGCACCGTGTGCGTGAAATTCAGGAGGAATAACACCGTGCGTGTGAAATACAGGTGAAACAGCACCGCGTGTGAAATTCAGGAGTAACAGCACCGCCTGTGT
The DNA here is from genome assembly GCF_047496885.1 of Scyliorhinus torazame. Lineage (NCBI taxonomy): Eukaryota > Metazoa > Chordata > Chondrichthyes > Carcharhiniformes > Scyliorhinidae > Scyliorhinus > Scyliorhinus torazame. The sequence goes on along the minus strand of NC_092738.1, from coordinate 21,131,036 downwards.
GAAATTCAGGGGAAACAGCACCGTGTGTGTGAAATTCAGGAGTAACAGCACCGTGTGTGTGAAATTCAGGAGTAACAGCACCTTGTGTGTGAAATTCAGGAGTAACTGCACCGTGTGTGTGAAATTCATGGTGTAACAGCACCGTGTGTGTGAAATTCAGGAGTAACAGCACCGTGTGTGCGAAATTCAGGAGTAACAGCACCGTGTGTGTGAAATTCAGGAGTAACAGCACCGTGTGTGCGAAATTCAGGAGTAACAGCACTGTGTGTGTCAAATGCACGAGTAACAGCACCGTGTGTGTCAAATTCAGGAGTAACAGCACCTTGTGTGTGAAATTCAGGAGTAACTGCACCGTGTGTGCGAAATTTAGGAGTAACAGCACCGTGTGTGAAATTCAGGAGTAACAGAACCGTGTGTGTGAAATTCAGGAGTAACAGCACCATGTGTGAAATTCAGGAGTAACAGCACCGTGTGTGTGAAACTCAAGAGTAACAGCAGCGTGTGTGTGTGAAATTCAGGAGTAACAGCACCGTGTGTGTGAAATTCAGGAGTAACAGCACCGTGTGTGTGAAATTCAGGAGTAACAGCACCGTGTGTGTGAAATTCAGGAGTGACAGCAGCGTGTGTGTGAAATTCAGCAGTAACAGCACCGCATGTGTGAAATTCAGGAGGAATAACACCGTGTGTGTGAAATTCAGGAGCAACAGCACCGTGTGTATGAAATTCAGCAGGAATAACACCGTGCGTGTGAAATTCAGGAGTAACAGCACCGTGTGTGTGAAATTCAGGAGTAACAGCACCGTGTGTGAAATTCAGGAGTAACAGCCCCTTGTGTGTGAAATTCAGCAGTGACAGCACCGTGTGTGTGAAATTCAGGAGTAACAGCACCGTGTGTGTGAAATTCAGGAGGAATAACACCGTGTGTGTGAAATTCAGGTGAAACAGCACCGCGTGTGAAATTCAGGAGTAACAGCACCGCCTGTGTGAAATTCAGGCGAAACAGCACCGTGTGTGTGAAATTCAGGAGGAATAACACCGTGTGTGTGAAATTTAGGAGTGACAGCACCGTGTGTGTGAAATTCAGGAGTGACAGCACCGTGTGTGTGAAATTCAGGAGTAACAGCACCGTGTGTGTGAAATTCAGGAGCAACAGCACCGTGTGTGTGAAATTCAGGAGGAATAACACCGTGCGTGTGAAATTCAGGAGTAACAGCACCGCCTGTGTGAAATTCAGGAGTAACAGCACCGTGTGTGTGAAATTCAGGAGTAAAATCACCGTGTGTGTCAAATTCAGGAGTAACAGCACTTTGTGTTTGAAATTCTGGAGTAACAGCACCGTGTGTGTGAAATTCAGGTGTAACAGCACCCTGTGTGAAACTCAGGAGTAACAGCACCGTATGTGTGAAACTCAGGAGTAACAGGACCGTGTGTGTGTGAAATTCAGGAGTAACAGCACCGTGTGTGTGAAATTCAGGAGTAACAGCACCGTGTGTGTGAAATTCAGGAGTAACAGCACTTTGTGTTTGAAATTCTGGAGTAACAGCACCGTGTGTGTGAAATTCAGGTGTAACAGCACCCTGTGTGAAACTCAGGAGTAACATCACCGTGTGTGTGAAACTCAGGAGTAACAGGACCGTGTGTGTGTGAAATTCAGGAGTAACAGGACCGTGTGTGTGAAATTCAGGAGTAACAGCACTGAGTGTATGTGAAAGTCAGGAGTAAAAGCAGCGTGTGTGTGAAATTCAGGAGTAACAGCACCGTGTGTGTGTGAAATTCAGGAGTAACAGCACTGTGTGTGCGAAATTCAGGAGTAACAGCACCGTGTGTGTCAAATTCAGGAGTAACAGCACCGTGTGTGTGAAATTCAGGAGTAACAGCACCGTGTGTGTGAAATTCAGGAGTAACAGGACCGTGTGTGTGAAATTCAGGAGTAACAGCACGGAGTGTATGTGAAAGTCAGGAGTAAAAGCAGCGTGTGTGTGAAATTCAGGAGTAACAGCACCGTGTGTGTGTGAAATTCAGGAGTATCAGCACTGTGTGTGTGAAATTCAGGAGTAACAGAACCGTGTGTGAAATTCAGGAGTAACTGCACCGTGTGTGTGAATGTCAGGAGTAAAAGCACCGTGTGTGTGAAATTCAGGAGTAACAGCACCGTGTGTGTGTGAAATTCAGGAGTAACAGCACCGTGTGTGTGAAATTCAGGAGTAACAGCACCGTCTGTGAAATTCAGGAGTAACAGCACCGTGTGTGCGAAATTCAGGAGTGGCAGCACCGTGTGTGTGCAATTCAGGAGTAACAGCACCGTGTGTGTGAAATTCATGGTGTAACAGCACCGTGTGTGTGAAATTCATGGTGTAACAGCACCGTGTGTGTGAAATTCAGGAGTAACAGCACCGTGTGTGTGAAATTCAGGAGTAACAGCACCGTGTGTGTGAAATTCAGGAGTAACAGCACCATGTGAGAAATTCAGGAGTAACTGCACCGTGTGTGTGAAATTCATGGTGTAACAGCACCGTGTGTGTGAAATTCAGGAGTAACAGCACCGTGTGTGTGAAATTCAGGAGTAATAGCACCGTGTGTGTGAAATTCAGGAGTAACAGCACCGTGTGTGTGAAATTCAGGAGTAACAGCACCGTGTGTGTGAAATTCAGGAGTAACTGCACCGTGTGTGCGAAATTTAGGAGGAACAGCACTGTGTGTGAAATTCAGGAGTAACAGAACCGTGTGTGTGAAATTCAGGAGTAACAGCACCATGTGTGAAATTCAGGAGTAACAGCACCGTGTGTGTGAAACTCAAGAGTAACAGCAGCGTGTGTGTGTGAAATTCAGGAGTAACTGCACCGTGTGTGAAATTCAGCAGTAACAGCACCGTGTGTGTGAACCTCAAGAGTAACAGCACCGTGTGTGTGAAATTCAGGAGTAACTGCACCGTGTGTGTGAAATTCAGGAGTAACAGCACTGTGTGTGTGAAATTCAGGAGTAACAGCACCATGTGTGTGAAATTCAGGAGTAACAGCACCGTGTGTGAAATTCAGGAGTAACAGCACAGCGTGTGTGAAATTCAGGAGTAACAGCACTGTGTGTTTGAAATTCATGAGTAACAGCACCGTGTGTGTGAAATTCAGGAGTAACAGCACCGTGTGTGTGAAATTCAGGAGTAACAGCACCGTGTGTGTGAAATTCAGGAGTAACAGCACCATGTGTGTGAAATTCAGGAGGAATAACACCGTGTGTGTGAAATTGAGGTGAAACAGCACCGCGTGTGAAATTCACGAGTAACAGCACCGCCTGTGTGAAATTCAGGCGAAACAGCACCGTATGTGTGAAATTCAGGAGGAATAACACCGTGTGTGTGAAATTCAGGACCAACAGCACCGTGTGTGTGAAATTCAGGAGGAATAACACCGTGCGTGTGAAATTCAGGAGTAACAGCACCGCCTGTGTGAAATTCAGGAATAACAGCACCGTGTGTGTGAAATTCAGGAGTAAAATCACCGTGTGTGTGAAATTCAGGAGTAACAGCACCGTGTGTGTGAAATTCAGGAGTAACAGCACTTTGTGTGTGAAATTCTGGAGTAACAGCACCGTGTGTGTGAAATTCACGTGTAACAGCACCCTGTGTGAAACTCAGGAGTAACAGCACCGTGTGTGTGAAATTCACGTGTAACAGCACCCTGTGTGAAACTCAGGAGTAACAGCACCGTGTGTGTGAAATTCAGGAGTAACAGGACCGTGTGTGTGTGAAGTTCAGGAGTAACAGCACCGTGTGTGTGAAATTCAGGAGTAACAGCACCGTGTGTGTGAAATTCAGGAGTAACAGCACCGTGTGTGTGAAATTCAGGAGTAACAGGACCGTGTGTGTTAAATTCAGGAGTAACAGCACCGTATGTGTGTGAAAGTCAGGCGTAAAAGCAGCGTGTGTGTGAAATTCAGGAGTAACAGCACCGTGTGTGTGTGAAATTCAGGAGTAACAGCACCGTGTGTGTGAAATTCATGAGTAACAGCACCGTGTGTGAAATTCAGGAGTAACAGCACCGTGTGTGTGTGAATGTCAGGAGTAAAAGCACCGTGTGTGTCAAATTCAGGAGTAACAGCACCGTGTGTGTGTGAAATTCAGGAGTAACAGCACCGTGTGTGTGAAATTCAGGAGTAACAGCACCGTGTGAAATTCAGGAGTAACAGCACCGTGTGTGTGAAATTCAGGAGTGACAGCACCGTGTGTGTGAAACTCAGGAGTAACAGCACCGTGTGTGTGAAATTCATGGTGTAACAGCACCGTGTGTGTGAAATTCAGGAGTAACAGCACCGTGTGTGTGAAATTCAGGAGTAACAGCACCTTGTGTGTGAAATTCAGGAGTAACTGCACCGTGTGTGTGAAATTCATGGTGTAACAGCACCGTGTGTGTGAAATTCAGGAGTAACAGCACCGTGTGTGTGAAATTCAGGAGTAACAGCACCGTGTGTGTGAAATTCAGGAGTAACAGCACCGTGTGTGCGAAATTCAGGAGTAACAGCACTGTGTGTGTCAAATGCAGGAGTAACAGCACCGTGTGTGTCAAATTCAGGAGTAACAGCACCTTGTGTGTGAAATTCAGGAGTAACTGCACCGTGTGTGCGAAATTTAGGAGTAACAGCACCGTGTGTGAAATTCAGCAGTAACAGAACCGTGTGTGTGAAATTCAGGAGTAACAGCACCATGTGTGAAATTCAGGAGTAACAGCACCGTGTGTGTGAAACTCAAGAGTAACAGCAGCGTGTGTGTGTGAAATTCAGGAGTAACAGCACCGTGTGTGTGAAATTCAGAAGTAACAGCACCGTGTGTGTGAAATTCAGGAGTAACAGCACCGTGTGTGTGAAATTCAGGAGTAACAGCACCCTGTGTGTGAAATTCAGGAGTAATAGCACCCTGTGTGTGAAATACAGGAGTAACAGCACCGTGTGTGTGAAATTCAGGAGTAACAGCACCGTGTGTGTGAAATTCAGGAGTAACAGCACTGTGTGCGTGAAATTCAGGAGTAACAGCACCGTGTGTGAAATTCAGGAGTTCCAGCATCGTGTGTGTGAAATTCAGGAGTTACAGCACCGTGTGTGTGAAATTCAGGAATAAAGAGTACTGTGTGCGTGCTTGAGTAATGTACAAATCTGTGTCTGAGCCTTTGAAGTATATCCAGTCCTTTGGATGCATTTTGCTGATTATAGACCACTTTATGGAAGATTGAGGAATATTTGGTGCAAATGTCAGAAGGAAATGTAGGTATCATGTTATAATTGTGTCAATTCTCCATCTGGAGACATCAGTGTCCTGACCTTCTCACCAGTACCAGTATTCTGAATCTTTATCGAATCACATCGATCTGTGGATTGTCTGGTTACCTAACCCGAGTACTTGACTTCCAACCGTACGTTTCAAATTCAGAGCTTAGGGCTACTGTAACTCAACCTCCCATTCTCCATCTGACTCGCTATCACTTCATTCCAGCTGGGACATTCATTGATTGTCAGGCTGATGGTAAGGTGATCTGTCTTGAGTGACTCAGGAGGGCCAAGAACATTGCAGTTTTGTTTGTGTAGTTCCACCTGCTAGTCCCCAGTAGAACTGTTTATGGAAAGCAGCCCTTGAGAAGGTCATTACTGTCTCGAGCCCCCACGCTCCCAAGCAGCAGGAGGGTATGCAATGTTACAAGCAAGGAAAGCAACCTGACACAAGCGTTGTTGAAACGAAGTGTATTGGTTACCCGTAGCAACTTGGAGAAATTTGTGTCAAAATGTTATTCCTAACAGGAATTACTCTAATAAGCTTCGAGTTACACAACATCCTTGCTTAATTAGTACCATGCAGTAAATTACTCTTAGTGTAGTTGCCATAAAGGCCCACTCATTGATTTCGTTTTCATGAAACAAGATGACTATAAATGTAACAAACGAACGTTGTTAAGGAAGTGTCCAGACATCAAGTCATGCAGGTTTTCTTTGCTTTTATCCATAATATACAGCTTTTGAATCCTGCTGAGATTCTTGTAAACACATCATCAGAGTCTATAGGTCACAGGATGAGTGGTAATTCTGCTTCCTCACACTGCTGGATTCAGTAATTCCTCTCGGCCAGCTTTTCCAGTGTCATCAGGACACACAGATCAAACCCAATTATTAGTAGCATGTAGCAAACAGACAGAATCAAGGGACATCGCAATTCTTTGATTTGTTTTTCAAAGGGTGCTGCGCAAGGCGATGGAAATCCGGCAAAATGCATCATGGTGTGTCCAACAGCATTGTGCATTAATGTAGCACCTTGAACATAGGAAAACATCCTGTGGCGCCTTCACAGGATCGATTACATAGAAACATAGGAATTAGGAACAGAAATAGGCAATTCAGTCTGCTCCACCATTCAATCAGATCAGATTTCTCGAGGAATTAAGGGCTATGGAGAGAGAGCGGGTAAATGGAGTTGAAATCAGCCATGATTGAATGGTGGAGTGGACTCGATGGGCCGAGTGGCCTTACTTATGTCTTATGGTCTTATGGTCTTAAGGCTGATCTCTTCCTGGTCTCAAATCCACCTCCCCACCTGTTCCCATATCCCTTTAACCCATTTTGAAAATCAGAAACATATCTTGAAACCATTTAATGATTCCGATTCCACCGCACTATGGGGCAGCGAGTTCCACGGATTTGCCAGCTCTCTCCGAGAAGTATTTCCTCCTCATCTCAGTTCGAAACAAAGTTTGACTTTGAGTCACTTAAGGAGGTATTAGAGCAGGTGACCACCGAGGGTTTAGTAAAAGAGGTGGGTGACAAAAGTCACCTTAAAGAAGGAGAGAGAGAGAGACAGAGCTGTTTAGGGAGGGAATTGAAGTGCTTAGTGCCTCAGACACTGAAAGCATGGTTATCAATGGCGGGGTGATTAGAATCAGAGATTTGCAAGAGGCCAGAATCAAAGGAATGCAACTATTTTGGAGGGTTGTAGGGATAGAGGAGGTTATGGAGATGGGGATGGAAAGGCGGTAATCTTTCCCAGGGTAATACTCTGGAGAGTCAGGTTCAAAGCTCACTCTGGCAGATGGTGGAATATGCATGAATGAATAAATAGAAATCTGGGGCGAGATTCTCCGACCCCCCGCCGGGTTGGAGAATCGCCGGGGGCTGGCGTGAATCCCGCCCCCGCCGGTTGCCGAAGTCTCCGGCACCGGATATTCGGCGGGGGCGGGAATCGCACTGTGCGGTTGGCGGGCCCCCCCGCTCGATTCTCCGGCCCGGATGGGCCGAAGTCCCGCCGCAAAAATGCCTGTCCCGCCGGCGTAAATTAAACCACCTACCTTACCAGCGGGACAAGGCGGTGCGGGCGGGCTCCGGGATCCTGGGGGGTGCCCCCACGGTGGCCTGGCCCGCGATCGGGGCCCACCGATCCGCGGGCGGGCCTGTGCCGTGGGGGCACTCTTTTCCTTCCGCCTCCGCCACGGTCTCCACCATGGTGGAGGCGGAAGAGACTCCCTCCACTGTGCATGCGCGGGAATGCTGTCACCGTCCACTGACGCTCCCGCGCATGCGCCGCCCGGAGACGTCTTTGCCACGCCAGCTGGCGGGGCACCAAAGGCCTTTTCCGCCAGCTGGCGGGGCGGAAATTCGTCCGGCGCCGACCTAGCCCCTTAAGGTTGGGGCTAGGCCCCCAAACCTTTGGGGCGGCGCGATGCCCGACTGATTTGCGCCGTTTTGGGCGCCAGTCGGCGGACATCGCGCCGTTTCCAGAGAATTTCGCCCCTGGAATTCAAAGCTTAAATATGTCGTAAAACCCAATCTGGTTCATTTTAGGGGAGGAAATCTGTCATCCGTACCTGGTCTGGCCTGCATGTGACTCCAGACCCATAGAAATGTGGGCGCCTCTTAAATGCCCTCTGAAATGGCCGAGCAAGCTATCTCGTTGCATTGAAGAAGGCCTAGCAAGCCACTCAGTTCAAGAGCAATTAGGGATGGGCAATAAATGTTGGCTCCGCAAAGCGACGCCCACATCCCGTGACTGAAGTAAGAAAGGCTTTAAAAGGATTTGAAAATGAGGAAAAACAATGGTTTTCTTCACCTCCCTCAGCCTGTCTCCATTCCCCACTGTTGGCCATGTCTCCATAGGATTGAGCCAAATATGTTGCCGAGTTAGCTCGCATCTTGCCTTTTGTTCAGTTTCCAGTTTTGCAAGTCCTCCCTAGGCCTGGAAACCGGCCAGCTACCCCCTTGAACACCCATATTTTCATTCCTCCCAGCGTGGCCTTGTTGCTTCCCTCTTATCACAATGTGAGAGGATTCAAGACAAATTCTCAGACTTCTGCGGAGCTAGTGATCACAACTCATGGCATAATAATAATAATAATCGCTTATTGTCACAAGTAGGCTTCAATGAAGTTCAATGTCGCCCCTAGTCGCCACATTCCGGCGCCTGTTCGGGGAGGCTGGTACGGGAATTGAACCCGCGCTGCATTACAAGCTAGCTGTTTAGCCCACTGAGCTGGGGTATCCAGGGTCGTGTGGGGGCAAGTTGCAACATTCTTTTGATAGCAGTGAGTATCTACCACTATGGGTGTCTCTCGGGAACCTATGGGAGGAAGCAGGAAAAAGGGTATTGGCTTGCCTATAAACACTGCTGAATTGTCCGCGTCAATATGCCCAAATCTCTCTCTACCCAGTTGGCCAAACAATTTCCTTCTGTATTGTAATGGTTCTATGGACGCGATTTAACAGCCTGGCTACGCCCGACCTGGTGTCAGGACGAGGGCGTTGAATCTCGCGAGAGGCATCTCACGAGATTCGTGACGCTCAAAAAGTCTCGCCAGATTTAACGGAGTCTCGCGAGATGTTGCGATCTGGATCTCGCCAAGAAACACCCTGCTGAACATGCCCAAAACCGGACATGGATTTGTTTCGGTTAAGTCGTTCCCTATAACTTAACCAGCTTCCCAAGTGGGAATCTAGGGCAGGACCTAGACCTGGATACGCAGCTAGGCCCCATTTTGCAATGGTTAGCATTGCTGCCTCATGGCGCCGAGGTCCCAGGTTCGATCCCGGCTCTGGGTCACAGTCCATGTGGAGTTTGCACATTCTCCCCGTGTCTGCGTGGGTTTCACCCCCACAACCCAAAGATGTGCAGTGTAGGTGGACTGGCCACGCCAAATTGCCCCTTAATTGGAAAATACAGAATTGGATACTCTAAATTTAAAATAAAAGATAGGCCCCATTTCTGTTGCCCCAATGATTGGGTTTGTGCTGGCTCACAGGGCATTGGAGAGACTGCAGATAAAGACATTTCCAGCATGGGCAAATTTCTCCCACATCTGGGACCTGATGTATCCAGGCCCTGGATGATTTGCCTGTGGCCACACTACCATCCTTGAACATTTAGGCCAGGAGTGCGTAACTGGTTTTGTGGAAATGCAGAACTTTAAAACCAGTTGCAGTTAAAAACATAAAGCAAACCAATGATTTTGACACATAAGTTGGAGATTTTTAGTCAAACTGTAGGCTTGAGGGAAGGAATCAAGCTGCTTTTGATCAAACGCATGACACCTGGATTTTCCTGAAGAAAGCCCACTCGATTGCTGAGTAGTGTGGAGGTGGCCTGGTGAAAATGGCTTCTGCCTAGCCTCAGCCCAGAGTCCCTCCTGTGGCCTAGCTGTGATCCTAATCCACCTTCTGGGAGTGCAGCCATTGGAATAAATTGGGGCCGGGGGAAACCTGAGCATTTCCAGGGACTTTGGTGAAACTTAAAAGAGAGCATCTGGACACTGAAATCATGGGTTTTATTCTGGGAATTCCAATACTACTGTTCCTTGAGGAAGAGGTGGATGACACGATGATGGAAGAAGTAAGGTTTCTGTCTGAATCTGTTTTCAGTGATGTTGATTGAGGGACATGTATTGACCAGACACCAGGGGAACTCTTTTTCAAAGAGTGCCGTTGGATTTTTTGCATTCGGCACAAGAGCAGGGTTAACGTTCATCCAACAGTGCAGCACTCAATATTGTACAGGAAGTGTCAGTCAAGATCATGTGCCCAAGTCCCTGGGGTGAGGCTTAAACCCACAACCTTCTGAGTAAGACTTTAAATTTTGATTTCGATTTATTGTCACATGGACCGAGATACAGTGAAAAGCATTGTTCTGCGTACAGTCCAGACAGATCACTCCATACATGAAAAAGCATAGGACATACGATAAATACACTGACACAGACATCGGGTGAAGCATATGGAGTATAGTGCTAGACAGTAGAGAAGATGCGTAGAGAGATCAGTTCAGTCCATAAAAGGGTAATTCTGGAGTTGGAAGCGGGGAAGAAGCTGTTTTTGAATCTGTTCGTGCATGTTCTCAGACTTCTGTATCTCCTGCCCGATGGAAGAAGTTGGAAGAGTGAGTAAGCCGGGTGGGAGGGGTCTTTGATTATGCTGCCCGCTTTCCCCAGGCAGCGGGAGGTGTAGATGGAGTCAATGGATGGGAGGCGGGTTCGTGTGATGGACTGGGCGGTGTTCACGACTCTCTGAAGTTTCTTGCGGTCCTGGGCCGAGCAGTTGCCATACCAGGCTGTGATGCAGCCCGATAGGATGCTTTCTGTGGTGCATCTGTAAAAGTTGGTAAGAGTCAATGTGGACATGCCGAATTTCCTTAGTTTCCTGAGGAAGTATAGGCGCCGTTGTGCTTTCTTGGTGGTAGCGTCGACGTGGGTGGACCAGGACAGATTGTTGGTGATGTGTGTGCCTCGGAATTTGAAGCTGTCAACCATCTCCACCTCGGCCCCGTTGATGCAGACAGGGGTGTGTACGACACAGTGCTTCCTGAAGTCAATGACCAGCTCCTTAGTTTTGCTGACATTGAGGGAGAGATTGTTGTCGCTACACCCCCGCGCCACTAAGCTCTCTACCTCCCTCCTGTCAGAAGTGCCACACGCACTGAATCAAGCCTGGCTGTAGAATAACCTGCATAGTACACACTCCAGAACAACTGAGCTGTGTTTGTATAAAGGATGAAAGCGATACACAACTCATACAAGAGAGGAGGGACATCCTGTACCTCCCTGAGATGGTAACTGAACACTGGCCTCAATTTGCAAACAAACAGCTTCTTCATTCATTCCAAAAAATCATTGGAATTTGATTCAATGACATTTATGCAAAAGTTATTTTAATATATTAGTTAGTACAATCAAAGATCCCAGCGCTTCAAAAAATATATGTAGCCTTTAAATGAAAATGATTTGTTGCTCGCAGCCAAATTTATACCCACAGAGAACGTCTAAAAGCAAAGTTAACTGTGTGTTCACATCACTTTAAAACACGCTTTACAAAGAAATAGTGTCGTGTCAAGAACAGTAGAAAAGTCAGGCATAAGAAGGAGCTTCTCATCCCCTGCACAGGGGGCAGAGACTGCGTAATGTCACAATAAGAATAAAGGGAGATTTTTCACATAGAGGGTTATTCAAACGCCGAAAGCTTTGCCACAAGTGGCTATTGAGACCAAGGACTGTAACATCATTTAAGAGGCAATTGGATAAATATCTGAAAAGGAAAAATACAAAAGCTCGTACAGAAAGGGAAATGGGATTTGATTGCTCCTGTTGAAGAGTCAGCACTAGCACAGGCAATGTAGGCAAACTAGCTTCCTCCTGTACTGAAATTGTTGTGATTCGGTTCAGATATTGAGACTGATCCCTTTGGAAACAGCATGGTATCTAATAGTATTTTAAATAACCCCAATATTTTGCCTTTATTACCTTTGCTTGGTAGCTTATTCCTAATACTTAGCACTCTTTGGCTGAAGAACAGACAAATAAATGCATAAACTCCGGGATTAAATTCATACAGATTGGAAACAAAGCTCAGGTTTATAACTGAAAAGTGGTCATTTTGTTGAGCTATTAACTGGCCCAGAGGAAGACTTGGTACCTCGAGGGGGACAATTCCAAGAAAATTGACAAACCGACCCTTGTTGTCAACATCTGATAAACGAATGGTCATTAGGGCAGCATGGTCGCACAAGTGGATAGAACTGTGACTTCACAGCTCCAGGGTCCCAGGTTCAATTCCCAGCTTGGGTCACTGTCTCTGCGGAGTCTGCACGTTCTCCCCGTGTGTGCGTGGGTTTCCTCTGGGTGCTCCGGTTTCCTCCCACAGTCCCCAAAGACATGCAGGTTAGGTGGATTGGCCATGATAAATTGCCCTTAGTGTCCAAAAAGGTTAGGAGGGGTTATTGGGTTACGGGGATAGGGGGGAAGTGAGGGCTTAAGTGAAATGAAATGAAATGAAAATCGCTAATTGTCACAAGTAGGCTTCAATGAAGTTACTGTGAAAAGCCCCTAGTCGCCACATTCCGGCGCCTGTTCGGGGAGGCTGTTACGGGAATTGAACCGTGCTGCTGGCCTGCCTGGGTCTGCTTTCAAAGCCAGCGATTTAGCCCAAGTGGGTCGGTGCATACTCGATGGGCCGAATGGCCTCCTTCTGCACTGTATGTTCTATGTTCTATTCTCCTATTTCCGATTACCTCACTCGTTCGTCAGACCGTGAGTTGGATGTGCACAGTCAGGAAGGCCAGCTTCTATATTTCATTCAATTTGCTTACATTTTCATCATGGTTCTCTTGTTCGGTGCAATAAAGTCCCTGCCTGCCTGGGGACCTTGGGTTTTTGTAACAAGGAGGAGAATGTGACCATCGTCCTTCTTATCTTTTTGATTCTGCTCAAACAGAATCCCCATGGAGCCAGTTAAATATCAAATGCAATCAGGATTTCGTGAGCCTGCAAAACAGGAGGCCGTTTAAATCGGTGAAGTGTGCTCATCACAACGAAGACCCCCATCCCTTCGAGACAAAGAGTGAAGTCAAGATTTTGCAGGAAAGATGAGCACTTCTATTCAAGCAGGGAGCATCGCTCACTTCTGAAAAGAAGCTCTATTTTAAGTTGTACCTTTTGTATATGCTGTCTTTCTGATGGGAATATTTGTGTTTGATAATAAGATCGTTTGGAACTGACTTGCAGAAATTACCGAAACCAGCAACATGAGGGGGCTGAATTTATGACACAATTAAACTGACAAGTTCACTAAAACACCCTGGGTTAATGGACTGTAGCTCCACTAAAATTAATTCAGCTATTTTGCACTGTCAGTTCAGAGTCTCCTCCAATTCAGTGTCTCTTAATGATGTCACCACTGAACACTGCTTAAAGAACAATATTTATAAAGGGAGTCAGGGGAGATAGTCAGCGTTGTGTTTGATAATTTGCTTTTAAAAGGGGCACATTATCATCTTTCTGATCAGATATTAAACTGGCCCGTGTTGATGGATAATCCCATAGGACTATTGCAAAACAAGTACGGTGACCTAACATTCATCCCTCACCTCATGCCATCCAAAACAGATTAACCCGTCATTCATTCCTGTAACAGCCTCCCCGAACAGGCGCCGGGATGTGGCGACTAGGGGCTTTTCACAGTAACTTCATTTGAAGCCGACTTGTGACAAGAAGCGATTTTCATTTCATTTCATCTCATTGCTACTTGTGGGTGTTTGCTGTGTAAAGATTGGATGCCGTTCTTGTGATGTGGAAACAATTTGCATGAAGTGTTCTGGGATGCTTCTTGCCGAAACGATGAGGTGCTATAATAATAATAATAATAATCGCTTATTGTCACAAGAAGGCTTCAATGAAGTTACTGTGAAAAGCCCCTCGTCGCCACATTCCGGCGTCTGTTTGAGGGGGCCGGTACGGGAATTGAATCCGCGCTGCTGGCCTTGTTCTGCATCAGAAGCCAGCTGTTTAGCCCACTGTGCTAAACCAGCCCCTATACAAATGCAAGTCCTTTCTTTATTAATAATAATAATCTTTATTAGTGTCACAAGTAGGCTTACATTAACACTGCAATGAAGTTACTGTGAGAATCCCCTAGTCGCCACATTCCGGCGCCTGTTCGGGTACACAGAGGGAGAATTCAGAACGTCCAATTCACCTAACAGCACGTCTTTCGGGACTTGTGGGAGGAAACCGGAGCACCCGGAGGAAACCCACGCAGACACGGGGAGAACATGCAGACTCCCCACAGACAGTGACCCAAGCTGGGAATCGAACCTGGGTCCCTGGTGCTGTGAAGCAACGGTGCTAACCACTGTGCTACTGATCCACTTCAAGTCATTCCATAGGAACATAGGAATTTCAATTTGTTCCCATTTGTGTTCTGCAAGTGATGCATCCTGGACCTCAGCTGAGAGGTTGAGCTTCTAACATTCCTGCTCCATCATTCGTTAATGAGATGTGTGATTCCCCACAAAAGTGGAACTTGCACCTGCAAACAAAACTTGCTATTACTTATCAATGGTCATTTTCCCAAGATGGGGCACTTTAATTGGAAATATAATGCAGTTCATATGTGGGTATTAAGAACAAAGAACAATACAGCACAGGAACAGGCCCTTCGGCCCTCCAAGCCTGTACCGGTCATGATACCAACCTTTAACAAAACCCTCAGCACTTTCTAGTGCCGTATCGCTCTATACCCATCCTGTCCATGTGTTTGTCAAGATGCCTTTTGAACGCCGTTAATGTATCTGCTTCCACAACCTCCCCTGGCAACGCGTTCCAGGAACTCACCACCCTCTGTGTAAATAACCTGCCTCGCACATCTCCTCTAAACTTTGTCCCACGGACCTTGAACCTATGCCCCCTGGTGACTGACCCCTCCACCCTGGGAAAGAGTGCCTGCCCATCCACTCTATCCATGCCCCTCATAATCTTGTAAACCTCTATCAGGTCACCCCTCAACCTCCGTCATTCTAATCATAGAATCATAGAATTATAGAATTTACAGTGCAGAAGGAGGCCATTAAGCCCATCGAGTCTGCACCGGCTCGTGGAAAGAGCATCCTACTTAAGCCCATGCTTCAACCCTATCCCTGTAACCCAGTAACCCCACCTAACCTTTTTGGATACTAAGGGCAATTTAGCATGGCACATCTTTGGACTGTAGGAGGAAACCGGAGCACCCAGAGGAAACCCTCACAGACATGGGGAGAACGTGTAGACTACACAGACAGTGTCCCAAGCCGGGAATCGAACCTGGAACCCTGGAGCTGTGAAGCAACTGTGCTAACCACTGTGCTACGATGTTGAAAATAGTCCAAGTCTATTCAGCCCATCCGCACAGCCAACACCCTCCAGACCAGGCAACATCCTGGTAAACCTCCTCTACACCCTCTCCAACACCTTCACATCCTTCTGGTAGTGTGGCGACCAGAATTGTGCGCAATATTCCAAGTATTAGAAGAACGGTCCAAATATTTAGCACTCTTGAAATCATAACTTATGGGAATTAGCTTTTTTAAAAATTCATTCATGGGATGAGGACATCACTGGCTAGCATTTATTGCCCTTGAATTGAGTGCTTTGCTCGTAGGTAAGAGTCCACATTGCTGTTTAGCACAATGGGCTAAACAGCTGGCTCGTAATTCAGATCAAGGCATCAGCACGGGTTCAATTCCCGTACAGGCGGCAGAATGCGGTGACAATAACTTCATTGAATCCTACTTGTGACAATAAGCGATTATTATTATTATTATAATAAACATATAATCTACACTCATCTACTAATAATCTCTACACTATCATAATAACTATGATCTGCTCTCACTCACACTATCTTTCCGTCAGTCTGTACTCTAGCTTTCTCCTCAACCTCTCGCCCACAAGGCTTAGCATCGATGCCTTATAGAGTTGTACATCTAGCTCCCTCGAGTGGTTGATTTAGACATTGCATTAACCCTTGCAGTTCTTAACATTTATGAAAATGTCACCCCTCCCCCCCCCCCGGATTTTCTGCCCCCCCTGTACAGGGGTGACCCGACCCCCCCCCCCCCCCCCCCACAGAGACCCCCTAAATAAAGTGACCCCCCCACAGATGCACCATAAAAGAATCCCCTGTCAGGAAGCCCTCCAGATCTGAGTACAGATTTCCTTCCCTTAAGGGCATTAGTGAACAATTGATGATCATCATTAACTTTTCATTCCATATTGAACTCGAATATCACCATCTGCCATCTGGGATTCAAACCCAGGTCCCCAAAGCATTTTCCTGGTTCTCTGGCTTACTAATTCAGTGACAATACCACCACCACCCTTGCTTTTCTGGCTCAGTCAAGTGCCTTCTGTTTGTTTGGTTTGAATTGTATCCAAGAAGCTGGTAGACTGACGTTATTGGATTTAAAATCACTTCAACAGATTTTGTAGCAAAGCAGTGCAAATTAACTTTTCTGGCTGCAGTTTTCCCATAGTCTGATTGTGAAATTCTCCGTTTGGGAGACTGCTCTCCCGCCGGAGCTGAATTGCGTCTGGCTTGCGCTCCAGAGCACAAATCAGGAAGCGATTTCCAATGCTTGGCCATGCAAATTTATGCATGGCAAGGGTTGTGAGGAATTCCCAAGGGATTCCCGCTATGGGGCCACCATTTTGAGCAAGCGGCCCAATGAGGAGGTTCCGTGGCTGGCTACCCCCCCTGCATCACAATTTAACCCCCCCCCCCCCACCCACCCCCCCCCACCCACCCCCCGTGGTGTTCTTTGTGTCGCTAAATTTGGGATGGTTGGCGTAGTGTTCACAAAGACCACAAATAGCTTGAAATTGAACAAAGCTATACATTTATTAACACTACTTATTTGGATTCGACACTTACTCCTATATATTGGGGCTGGTTTAGCACAATGGGCTAAACAGCTGGCTCATAATGCAGAACAAGGCATCAGCACGGGTTCAATTCCCGTACCGGCCTCCCCGAACAGGCGGCAGAATGTGGTGACTAGGGGCTTTTCACAATAACTTCATTGAAGCCTACTTGTGACAATAAGCGATTATCATTATTATTATAATAAACATATAATCTACACTCATCTACTACTAATCTCTACACTATCATATTAACTATGATCTGCTCTCACTCACACTATCTTTCCTTCAGTCTGTACTCTAGCTTTCTCCTCAACCTCTCGCCCACAAGGCTTAGCATCGCTGCCTGAAAGAGTTGTACATCTAGCTCCCTCAAGTGGTTTATTCAGACATTGCATTAACCTTACAGTTCTTAACATTTATGAAAATGTCACCCCTCTCCCCCCGGATTTTCTGCCCCCCCAGTACAGGGGTGACCCGAACCCCCCCCCACAGAGACCCCCTAAATAAAGACCCCCCCACAGATGTACCATAAAATAATCCCCTGTCAGGAAGCCCTCCAGACCTGCCAGGAAGCCGTCCTAGCCAGGTTTCTTCAGGCCCATCTGCAGCAGTGGGCAGGGCCAGAAAATTATACCTATAAAGTTACCGCATCAATGGTTTCAAATGAAATTCTAATATTTGTTTGTTAGCTCATGCTTTATGAACATCATTGGTGAGGCTAGCATTAATTGCACATTGTCCTTGAGAAGGTGGTGATGAGCTGCCTGCTCGAACCGATGCAGTCCCTGTGGTGTAGGTACACCCACTGTGCTGTTAGGGAGGGAGTTCCAGGATTGTGACCCAGCGACAGTGAAGGAACGGCCGATATATTTGCAAGTCAGGATGGTGAGTGACTGGGAGGGGAACCTCCAGGTGGTGGGGTTCCCAGGTATCTGCTGCTCTTGTCCTTCTAGATGGTAGAGAGCGTGGGTTTGGAAGGTGCTGTTGATGGAACCTTGGTGAGTTGCTGCAGTGCATCTTGTAGATGGTACACACGGCTGCCACTGTGCATCGGTGGTGGAGGGAGTGAATGTTTGTGGATGGAGTGCCAATCAAGCGGGGCTGCTTTGTCCTGGATGGTGTTGAGCTTCTTGAGTGTTGTTGGAGCTGCACTCATCCAGGCAAGTGGAGAGTATTCCATCACACTCCTGACTTGTGCCTTGTAGATGGTGGACAGGCTTTGGGGGGTCAGGAGGAGAGTGAAGGGCAATTGGTCCATTCTGAACTTTTCACAACAATGCATTCTAATAGTTGAAAATAAGATAGAAATATAATGCACAAAAGTTTAGCAAATACTACAAGTGAAATCTGTACTGTCCAGAAAACCTGGGGCAGGATTCTCCAATCGGCGACGGCGAAATCCTGTTCGGCGATCGGCTGGAGAATCCCCGTTTACGCCGTTATCGGGGGGCGGCGCTGTCTTTGTGATGCCCCGCCTCCTCAAAAACGGCGTACTCGGGGAGTAAGCCGCACGCCGTATAGATGGCCTCAGGACGTCACCTGAGGCCCTCCCCTGATGCTCCGCCCCCGATGGGCCGAGCCTCCGACGGCGTGGGACACGGGTGCTCACACCGTGCCGGGACCTCGCATGGTGGTCCAGCGGCGGGGAGCCGTTCCACTGGCGGGGGGGGGCTTTGGGGGCTGGAGGGACTGGTGGGGGTGGTCCAAGGGTGGTGAGGCCAGTTACAGGGGGCAATATTTGGCAGGCCGGGTCAGCATGTGCGCAACATGGCCGGAGAATGACCCGGCCATTCTCCGGCCGTATCTGCAGGTAAAGCCGGGGGCTTTACGCTGCGTGGCTGCTAGCCCCCCCATCGGACGGATGATCGGTGCAGGGATGGTGCCGACTTTCTGGTCGTAAGACCAGACGGATCCTGTGGACATAGCTGCAGGATCGGAGAATCCAGCCCCTGATCACTGAGATCTGCCAATCCAGTGAGTGCAGTTCTGTAAAACATTTTCATGATTAGCATTCTCTAAATATGGTGATTGATTATCCTAGGGTTACAGAAGTCTGCAAGGGCCGCTTCCTGAAAGGGGTGTTTTCCAAATCATGGGAGACAATGAGGTCCTCTATGGAACTGTAATGAAACTATAGAATAAAAGCCAGAAATTTGACTCTTTATTTCCTCTAAGCAACTGGGAAACAATTTTGCCGAACGCTGAGATGGCAGAAGTTATGTTGGGAACATCATGAAAGAGGTGTCGCTGGCAAGAACATTGCTCTTTCATCTCTACGTCCTGGGTTTGAACCTAGCCAAGATAGATCAAAGCCTTCTCTCTCTGATAGCCGATAAAAAGTCCTAAATGAAACTGAATTGGGCCAATTTGAATCAATTTCCCAGCAGATGTGAATACACAACGCCAAGCTGGCCTACCAAATCAGCACAGTTGCCGCTAAGTTAGAAATCTCATTGGGAGAGATCAGAATAAGAGTTTCGGGAATATATAAACCACGCTGGTGCAGTTGGCAGTCCTCATGTGCAGATGGGACCGAGATTCATTGCTGCATCGATGAAGAAAGAGTTGCATATTGATTGTGATCCTCACTGCGCCTGACCTGGGAGCCCTCAAAGCTATCAGTAAATGCAGAGCAGAAAATATGCTATTGTCCCAAGATAATGCTTTAAGTATGAATCCTTTTCAAAAGTGGATGAAAAAAACCAATTATTGTGCTGCAGTTTCCGATTTTAAAATGCAGTTATATCCTGCTGTAGAATGGCGAAGGAGTTGACCCAGGGAAAGACTGGAACTTTTCAACACTCTACTCTATTCTACTTCCTCTTCAAGTACAAGTATAAATATTTATAACGGCCAGGTACCACAATTTGCAGTTTCCACTGTGTCAAATCAGTGAAGAAACCATTGCCAGTTGCCCAACATTTTCCTTCTCTTCAGTACTTCTCAGGACACTCTCCGAGCACTGACTGCACAAAGCTTGAAAATAGCAAGGTCCCAGCTGATCTTAATAGTGGACAATCCAGATCGCAGAGTGGAATCTGGCTTGATAGATCGTGGGCGGGGTTATCCGTTCCCCGAATCCGAAATCATAATCGGCGATCGGGCGGAAAATCCTTTTTGATGCCAAAATCGGGGGGGGGGGTGGGCAACGTCTGTTTTCGGATGCTCCACCCTCTCCAAAACAGCGTCATCAGGGAGTACGCCGCACGCCGTCGGGATGGCCTCAGGACGTCACCTGAAGGCCCTCCCCCGATGCTCCGCTCCCGATGGGCCGACATCCCGACGGCAGGGGTCACGTGTGCTCTGAGTTTTTTGTCAACCTCGCGTGGCGTCTGCGGACTGCGTCCAGCACCGTCACAGTCAGGGGAGGGGGGGGGGGGGGGGGGGGGGAGCCGTTCCGCTGGCCAGGGCTGCTGGTGGGGGGTGGTCCGAGGGTGGCCAGGGAGGTTACAGGGGGGGCACTACCTGGCAGGCCGGGTCCGCGCACGACTGGCGCCATGTTGTATGGCGCGACCCGGCAATTCTCCGGCCGTTTATGTCGGGAACGTCGGGAGTTTTATGGGGGGCGACTGCTAGCCTCCCACCAGGGGGAGCATCGGTGCGGGGGCGCCACCGACTTTTTCATCGCACAACTAGACACTTCCTGCGGACATAGCCTCAAAATCGGAGAATCCAGCCCCATAACTTTTATTTGATTTTTAAACTGTGGAGGGCAGTTACTGCACTGATTCACAAGAGTCTGCTGATGAACTTTTAACAAAAGAAGAAAACATTTATGAAGCAAGAAACTATATTATACGAGACCAAAAGGTTGGAAATATTTCAACACAGATACCAGAAACTTGTTCAAACTCACACTACTCCTTATATCCCAGCAACTCTTACAGACACATAGCCCCAGTGAAGATTTACCACTGTCACAACACCAAGGCTTCTTGCTGAGTTGACCCAGCTTCAAATAGTTTTCTTCTGGCAGACTTCTGAGCATTTAATAGATGCTTTCTTAGTTGAGATCCACAATAGCTTGCTTTGGTACAAATGTTGAGGGATCTACGTTGAGGTAACCAGAACTGTGCACCACTTACACTCTCTTTTTCTCATTGCCCACACAATTACAATAAAAAATGTTAATGCCACGTGGTGTGCATGGAAAACACATGCGATTCAATGGTGGGTGTAGCATTTCAGTGGTGAAGTCTGCTGTCAGCTGACGATGCTGCAGCCATGAGTGGGCTAGAAAAGAGGCCCCTGGTCAAACAGGGAGGCTGTGCGTCACGGCCAAAACTTTCCTGCCCAACTCCATTGCCATTAACATAAGACTTACTGGGAGCACAAAGGTGCCACGGGCGGTTTTCAAAGATAAATTTCTCTTGCATATGTTTCACATGACCTTGGCTTCACCTTATCCGTGTGTGAATCATTATTATATATTGAGGCCAGCTCAGTCGCAGAGCTAAATGCACCTGGTACGCCTCATCATTAACACACATTGAGGGTTGCTGGGGATTTCCTTTATTGTGGAAGAAACAATGTTGTGTTCTTTTGTTTGCTCTTTATTGAATGTTCATCTCCGTGTCCAGTGTTATACTCACCATTCTGTGGGACTTGGCTGAACTCATAAGCTCAGCTGCCCCTCCCTTCTGTGCATTATAAAGGACAATCTTAATGGGGGTGTGGTTGTCTGTGCAGAGGTATTACGGTACCTGGTAATGCTGGAACACCATTGGTAGATATTGTATGTTTCCTATTGGTCAAGCTGTATGGTAGCTCCGCCCTGCAAGGCAGGGTATAAGAGCCCGTGCCGCCCTAGCAGACTTCATTCTGTACCTGAGCTGCTGGGGGAAACATCTAGTTTATTAAAGCCTTCAGTTGGACTACAACCTCGCTTTGGTGGTCATTGATCGTGCATCAGGGGGTAATTAAAATGTTGCAGGTTGACTTGGGAGTCCTTGTTCAAGATTCTCTTAAGGTTAACGTGCAGGTTCAGTCGACAGTTAAGAAGGCAAATGCAATGTTAGCATTCATGTCGAGAGGGCTAGAATACAAGACCAGGGATGTGTTTCTGAGACTGTATAAGGCTCTGGTCAGACCCCATTTGGAGTACTGTGAGCAGTTTTGGGCCCCGTATCTAAGGAAGGATGTGCTGGCCTTGGAAAGGTGTCCAGAGGAGGTTCACAAGAATGATACCTGGAATGAAGAGCTTGTCGTATGAGGAACGGTTGAGGTCTCTGGGTCTGGGCTTGTTGGAGTTTAGAAGGATGAGGGGGATCTTATTGAAACTTACAGGATACTGCGAGGCCTGGATAGAGTGGACATGGAGAGGATGTTTCCACTTGTAGGAAAAACTAGAACCAGAGGACACCATCTCAGACTAAAGGGACGGTCCTTTAAAACAGAGATGAGGAGGAATTTCTTCAGCCAGAGGGTGGTGAATCTGTGGAACTCTTTGCCGCAGAAGGCTGTGGAGGTCAAATCACTGAGTGTCTTTAAGACAGAGATAGATAGGTTCTTGATTAATTAAGGGATCAGGGGTTATGGGGAGAAGGCAGGTGAATGGGGATGAGAAAAATATCAGCCATGATTGAATGGCGGAGCAGACACGATGGGCCGAGTGGCCTAATTCTGCTCCTATGTCTTATGGTTTTATCAACTTGAAGTCCTGTGAGGACCTTTCCAGCCAAAACCCTGAGATGGCTACAAAGTCCTGAGGAGCCCTTTCAGCCCCTATTTTCTCCAGCATCCCAGCATCCCTATCCTCATCACAACCTGGATGCCATGCCCTTCCCACTCCAAGCCCCCAACACTGTTAAACATGTGAACTTTAATTTACTGAATTAGGCAGCAGAAGATAATTCACAACTGTTTTATTGTGATACTATCATTTAGTTCCACTCTTCCCTTCTGGATCTTCTACCTGTCCCAAAGCATCCCCAACTGGGAGGGAACACAGCTCTTAAACAGTAGCACAGTGGTTAGCACTGTTTCATAGAATTTACAGTGCAGAAGGAGGCCATTCGGCCCATCGAGTCTGCACCGGCTTCTTGAAAGAGCACCTTACCCAAGCCCACACCTCCACCCTATCCCATAACCCAGTAACCCCACCCAACACTAAGGGCAATTTTGGACACTAAGGGCAATTTATCATGGCCAATCCACCCAACCTGCACATGTTTGGACTGTGGGAGGAAACCGGAGCGCCCGGAGGAAACCCACGCAGAAACGGTGAGAATGTGCAGACTCCGCACAAACAGTGACCCAGCGGGGAATCGAACCTGGGACCCTGGAGCTGTGAAGCAACTGTGCTAACCACTGTGCTACCGTGCTGCCCACGTATAATGATGTACATGACCTCCGACCAGCAGGTGGCAGTGTAAACCCAACATGTGAATCTGTGCCTGGGGGAGTTGGGAGTAGGTCGTGTTAGTGGATAGACGTATTTTGCATTAGCTCTAGATTAATTAGTTAGTGCTAGTAGTTTGTAATATATTTATTCCAGTTATCTTTACCACCCATTTGTTTTATAATAAATTATTTTAACTAGTCAAGAACTAGATATTCGGTAGTGCATCATTCATACCAGCCAGTGTACAGAACATGCATGGTACCAGGAGTGATAATCAACTAAGGACAAGAAGATTCTGCAATGATCCAAACAATTAAAGATAACTCCAAGTAAGAAGAAGGTACAATAAGAAAACAATTTTTTTTCTGCTAACCTCATAAGCTACTGGGAACTAGTATTCAACGCACAGTAAGAATTTGAAGCCCAGGATGCATGGTCTCAAGGCCACAGCTTTGGGTCAGCAGTAACGTAGATGGGAATTGGCGGGTGTTTAAGCAGCAGTTCAAACTCTATGTTGCAGCTGTTGGTCTGCACGCACAGCCCGACGAGAGGCATATCGCGTTGCTGCTCACTGTAACAGGTCCTGAAGCAATTGAAATGTTTAACTTTTTGTCTTCAGTAGCGAGGTGGATAGCAAGAACTTCGACGAAGTTCTCAAGCAATTTGATCGGGATTTCTCTCCGAAAGAAAATGAAACATTCGAGCGCTACATATTTTGCACGTGCACCCAGAAAGCAGGCGAATCATTTGATAGTTTACCAACCGACTTGCGGTTGAAGGCACAGTCATGTAATTTTAGTACTCTCCAGGCATCGAAGATCCGCGATCAGATCGTGTTCAGGATTTCTTACGACAAGGTACGCGAGAGGCCTTTGAGAGAAAATGAGCTTCAACTTGATGATGCTATCAAAATATGTCACGCGAGCGAGCTTGCAGCAAAGCAGACTGGGACATTGAATCCCACACATTTTGCCGCAAAGATAGAAGAGACAGCCAACGCCATTAGTGTGGTGATGCACTCGAATAAAAACTGTGATCCCAGCGCAGGCAACCATTTTGAGCGGCCAACCCGATCCTCCATTTCATGCCAGCGATGCGGCAAACAACATTTGCTACGACAATGTCCAGCGTTTGGAAAGACATGCTCCAACTGTAACAGCAAAAATCATTTTGCGACACAATGTTTTTCCAGGAGAAAAGCGGAACAAACAACAGCCATCAACAAAGTTGATGAAGTGTGCCTCGAAGACACGTTCTTCATTGACATGATTTCTCGTGAGGACAAGGATAGTCCAAGTCATGCAAAATGACAACGCTTTCATGACAATTTGCAGCAACAGTGAGAATTAAATGCTAATACTCCAAAAGACAAATGGGAAGTTCCGTTAATGATTAATGACACAGTAATAAACTTCAAACTCGACACAGGTGTGAGGACCAACCTTATCAGTTTGTCAGATTTAAAAGAACTGATAATTAAACCGCAAGAATTAAACAAAGCAGTACTGTCAGGAGACTACAACGGAAATGAAATTATGATGCTAGAAACATGCAAGCTCGATGTCAATGTGAAAAGCAGAGTTCACACTGTCAAATTTTTCATTGTAGAGGCGGAACGCGAATCTCTACTCGGAGTAGAAGCGTGTGAGGACCTTCAGCTAATTAAGCGGGTTTACAGTGCAGACAGCACTGTAACCAGACAACATGTATCAGCAGATTCCATACTGAAGGGATTTCCTGAGATTTTTCAAGGCTTTGGAACTTTACCGTACACGTATAAAATCCAACTAAAGGAGAAAGCGAAGCCATTAATTCACGCACCGAGACGTGTACCAGCTCCATTGAAAGACAAATTGAAGGCTGAGCTAGAGAGGATGACAGCTTTAGGCATAATTAAACGCATAGAAGAGCCTACAGACTGGGTGAACTCTCTGGTTTGTGTCAAGAAGAGAAATGGCGACGTACGAATCTGTATGGACCCCAAAGTTATGAACCTCAACAGTAAAAGAGAGCATTATCCGATACCGAAAAGGAAGGAAGTAACATGCGAGATGGCAGGAATAGCATGTTTCAGCAAGTTAGGCGTGTCACAAGGCTTCTGGCAGATTAAATTAGACAAAGAAAGTACAAAGCTGTATACGTTCAACACACCTTTGGAAGATATTGCTTTTTAAGGATGCCATTTGGCATAATTTCTGCTTCAGAAATTCTCCATCGTGCCATGGAGCACAGAGTAAAAGCATTCTTGGAGTCAGAGTTTATGTGGATGACATAATCATCTGGGGAACGACACGGGAAGAACATGACAAAAGGTTTCTCCGGGTCCTGAAGAGCATTAAAAAGAATGGCTTAAAGTTGAACAAGACTAAATGTCAAATTGGTGTGGACACTATCGCCTTCATTGGAGATAAGCTCTCTGCACAAGGCACTCAGCCTGATCACGTTAAATAAAGGCAATCTTGCAGATGCCACATCCCAATGATACAAAAGGTATACTGAGAATGTTAGGGATGATAAATTTTGTTGGAAAATTCATTCCCAATCCAGCAGGTAAAACTGCACACCTCAGAGAAACTATCAAGAAAGATGCAATATTCCAATGGTTTACTAGACATGAACAGGACTGGCAAGCATTGCAAGTATCATTGACAACAACACTAGTCCTGATGTTTTTCAAGCCCAGCGAAAAGTACGAAAATTTCGACAGACACATCAAAGGATGGTTTGGGAGAGGTCCTACTACACCAAGATCTGGAAGAAACCTGGCTTTCAGTAGCATATGCATCCAGATCAATGTCAGATACGGAACACAGGTATGTGCAAATTGAAAAGGAATGCCTTAATTCAATCAATGGTCTTACTAAATTCCATGATTATGTATATGGTCTACCAACGTTTGTGGTGGAAACTGACCACTGGTCGCTATAATTAAGAAAAATCTTAACGAGATGTCCTCGAGGATTCAGCAAACGATCATGAAGTGCCAACGGTATTTGAGCTGATTTACACATGGGGTAAGTATCTCATTGTCGCTGATACACTATCTTGGGCCGCAGGCATAGAAGAGACACACCAGTTGGATGAAGATGTTCAAGTCCATGTGAACCATGTCACTGAGTCTCTGCCGATATCTGATGATAAGTCAAGAATCATAAAGGAAGGAACAACCAAAGACACTGGGCGGGATTCTCTGACCCTCCGCACCGGAATCGCGCCCAGCGCGGGAGCGGAGAATAGCCATTCATGCCGGAAATCCAGCACAACGGCACTTCCGTGGACCCACCAGTCGCGTGCGTGTGGTCGACGCGGCGCCGGTCGGGGGCCGCTGAAAGAGGCCCCCGCGGTGATTCTCCGCGGTCGACCGGCTGAAATCCTGCTGGCGTGGTTTACATCTGGTACCACCCACCGGGAGCTCGGACCCGCAACCGCTGTGCCGGTCCTGGTGGGGGGCGGGGGGTATCTGACTCCGGGGGGGCCTCAGCGGTGGCCAGGTCCGCGATCGGGAGCCACCAATCGGCGGGCCATCGTGATCTGGGGGGGACCTACCTTACTCCTCGCGAGCCCGCTGTGTGGGTCCGCCATGTCGGCAGCCCCCGCGCTGAGGTGTGCCGTCGCGCGCATGCGGGGCCGCGCAGTCTGGACAGCAGGGCCCCACGGGCAGCCAGAGCTGCGGGACGCATGCCGGGGCTCTGCTAGCCCCCTGGATAATGGAGAATCATCCCGGACTTTCGAGGAAAAAGCCCGGAGCGATTCTCCCCCGTTTTCCAGTGGGTGTGGGGACTTAGTCCTCTAAAGGGAGTAACCCGACCACAGTCTTGCAAAAAGATGATAACATATCTCCACAAGTGATGGCCTAAAGTTTCCTGCTCAAGTTTATATAATGTAAGGGCAGAGATAAGTGATGCAAATGAGTTTTTGCTTCGACAACAAAGTATTGTAATTCCCCAATCATTAAGGTCAATGTTCCTGAAGAAAATCCATGAAGGGCACTTGGGAAGAAAAAAGCGCAAGAAAAAAGCCGAAGGCACAATAGATTGACAGGGCATCAACCAAGATATTGAAGCAACGGTAAAAAACTGCACACAGTTGTTATAACCTGCTTGTTTACCACTGGCTAGGGACTAATGGCAATCCCACAATCCTTAGGGAGTATGAGCTTCCCCAATGAGGGGGCGGAGAAATCATTAGCAGAGTCCCTGCGTAATTAGAGCTGGCCAGTATGGAACCAGCCAGGGAGGAGTGAGAAGCAAGGGAGTTGCTGCTGTTGTATATATATGTTATTGTAAATAAATGTTATTTCTTTCTATTCTACAACTCGTGCTGGATTCTTCGTGGCCCTCACAAAACCGCCGACGAGGACGGGATTGCCATTAGTCCCCAGCCAGTGGTAAGCAGGCCATAACAACAGTGTAGGAAGCTTCAGTTCAAACTGCCGAAAGACTCCGTTACTCCAAGTTTAGAGAGGAAACCGATCTTTCAAAAAAGGAGGCAAAGGAGATTTGTTGACAAACCTGCGAGAAGACGCCAACCATTGCAGCCAGATGACACAGTCAGAACGGACGATTCCAAAGTATGGTCTAAGTATGCGTCAGGCAGGTCCAAATTTGTATCTAATCATCACGGATGACGGCATAGTCTTAAGGAGAGACAGAAGATGGCGCTGGAGCGTGCCGTCTCTGCGAGCTCTCTCACACAGATCCTCTTCTTACAACTCCTATAACCGTACTAATCTCGTAAAACTTAATTCTAATGCTATCACTAATCTTTCTCTTTTATCTTCTCTTGCAGGTTTGAAGACATCCGAGGTGCGTGGAGTGGACCCGATGACCCGACTCGAATACTACACTCCTGTAATGCTTCACCCGATGCCGGTGTCTGTGTATTTCCATTGTGTACCTTGTGTTGCCCTATTACGCATTTTCTTTTCATGTACTAAAATGATCTGTTTGAGCTGCACGCAGAAAAATACTTTTCACTGTACGTGACAATAAACAAATCCAAATCGAAGAGCTGGGCTGAAAGTTCAGCAACCTTTTGTAATGCAACCTCAAGAAGATGTGGTAAGCAGTTCTGAGACAGCTGAAGAAGCTACCGTTCAGCATACAGAGCACCGACAACAAAGACAAACTATTACAAGAAGAACAAGAAGCAGCACCCACAACTGCAAAGGACGATGAAGTAACTTCACGAAATCAGCAGCCACTCAGAAGATCAACAAGGCTAAGATGGAAAACTGAGAGACTGAATTTGTGATGTACTGTAAATAGCTAAATGTTAGAATATTTATACATATCATATTGCGTTGTAAAAAATGAAGTCATGAATGCCCATTTCCAAAGGACAGGGGATGTGATGATATGCATAAGCAACCTTGTATATAATAATGTACATGACCTCCGACCAGCAGGTGGCAGTGTAAACCTACCATGTGACTCTGTGTCTGGGGGGAGTTGGGAGTAAGTTGTGTTGGTGGATAGATGTATTTTGCAGTCGCTCTAGATTAATTAGTTAGTGTTAATTGTTTGTAATACATTTATTCTAGTTATCTTTACCACGCATTTGCTTTATAATAAATTATTTTGACTAGTCAAGAACTAGATGTTCTGTAGTTCATCATTCATACCGTCCAGTGTACACCAGGGACCTGGGTTCGATTCCCGGCTTGGGTCACTATCTGTGCGGAGTCTGTACGTTCTCCCCGTGTCTGCGTGCGCTTCCTCCGGGTGCTCCGGTTTCCTCCCACAGTCCCCAAAGACATGCAGGTTAGGTGGATTGGCCATGATAAATTGCCCTTAGTGTCCAAAAAGGTTAGGAGGGGTTATTGGGATTTTTTTAGTAATGCTGGTTGAGGAATAGGTGTTGGCCAGGACACTGGGATTCTCTTTGCTGTTATAGGAAAAAGAGCAATTTATCTTTCGAAAACGATGCCAGCAGAACACTCAAATAGGCCAAAAAAATAAATAAAAATCCTGAAAGAATAATCAGGCACAATCACTTCAACATTCACACCCAATATCTACAAAGGACAACGCCATAAACTTCAATAATCATCATTTGAAGAGATAAATGGGGAATATGATAGGAAGTTAAGAAGAACTACCTTTGCCCAAAGGGAAGAACATTGAAGGGGTCAGTGTGAATGGACAGGAAAAGCAGCTTTGGTTCTGTAGAGAAATGGGATTGAAAGATTGAAAGAACGGACTGACGTGTCGGGCATCACCTCTATATTTGTTACGCCAAATAGACTTTTCCGTTTGAAAAAAAAAATCACCCTGGCTGATAACAAACCTTATTATAATGATAGGCTTCTGTCTCTTTCAATTTCCTTTATTTCAACAAATGGTGGAAAACTTAAACAAAAACATATTTTACTCATTGTATAATTGCCATAAAGTCCCAGTGTGATATTATATTTTAAACATCTCATGGATCTGAAAAGATATAACAGTTTCATGACTTTGTTCCTATGTTGGATCTCTTGGCTGCATTATTTATGGATGGATCATTTGTAATGGAAATGCAGAAATAGATACAAGGATATTATTAATAACCTTCTGGCAGTGTGCTGCCACATTATAAGAGCTGGGGTAGGAGGAAAGACACTGAGGCAAGGACTTTGAGGAAAGATGGGGCGATGGGGACATGGGCGAAAGCTGCTTGGGCGAGAGGTAAATAGGGTTTGTTTGAGGTTGGAACAACTACAAGATGGCGTAGAAACCTCGGAAACAAGTCAACCCTCTGTGCTAGGCTTGTTTGTCTTATACTAGGCAGCTGTGTTGACATTTAATAGTAATCTGGGGTTGGTTTAGCACAGGGCTAAATCGCTGGCTTTGAAAGCAGACCAAGGCAGGCCAGCAGCACGGTTCAATTCCAGTACCAGTCCTCCCCGAACAGGTGCCGGAATGTGGCGACTAGGGGCTTTTCACAGTAACTTTGTTTGAAGCCTACTTGTGACAATAAGCGATTTTCATTTTCATAATCTTTATAAGTGTCACAAGTAGGCTTACATTAACACTGCAATGAAGTTACTGTGAGAATCCCCTCGTCGCCACATTCCGGCGCCTGTTCCGACACAGAGGGAGAATTCAGAATGTCCAAATTACCTAACAGCAAGGCTTTTGGGACTTGTGGGAGGAAACCGGAGCACCCGGAGGAAACCCACGCACACACGGGGAGAACGTGCAGACTCCACACAGACAGTCACCCAAGCGGGAGTCGAACCTGGGACCCTGGAGCTGTGAAGCAACAATGCTAACCACTGTGCTACCGTGCACATTTGACCAGTCAGCCAGGCTCGCTCATGGAATCTTGGTGGTGACGGCCCATCGCCGCGGCCTGCACTTGTTCTGACGTGGCTCCAGATAATCTTGGAAATTCCATGTGCCAATGGGTGGGGTGGTCATTTTGGGGCAGGAAGAATCTCTACCAGTTAATCTCCAGCAGATACCCTTCACCCTCAGCTCTGCCAATCTCCATCTAAGCTCCCTGGACATGTGCAAATGGGATGTGTCCCGAAGGGGGAGCGCTATATTCCAAACAGAGACACTGCAAGTGGGTGTAATCTTATTAGCAACTTGAACTGGACTGTCCCACTGAAAGATATCTGCATTCGTTACGTACTCAGCGATCTTACCTCCCCTTCCAGTGACAGCAGCTCTGTAGTTTTTCCTCAGAATACCAGCATCACATGGTATGGACAGGGATGTAAGATATGAACATACGAATTAAGAGCAGGAGGAGGCCATTCGGCCCCTCGAGCCTGCTCCATCATTCAATAAGATCATGGCTACTCTGATTGCAACCTCAACTTCACATTCCCGCCGACCCCCGATAACTTTTAACTCCCTTGCTGGCCAGGAATATATCTACCTGGGTTTAAAAAAATATTCAATGCCCCCGGCTCACACATTGGGTGAATTTGCTCCGTGCAATAGGCGTAGGAACATTAGGGCAGGGTGGGGTGTGGGGGACTGGGCCACGGTATGATGCTCTTTCGAAGGGTCAGTACAGAACCTTCTGCACTGTAGGAATTCTTTGGATTCTATGTTATTGAGGGAGTCCTCAACTGTCGGAGGTGGCATTTGAAATGGAAAACTGAGATGTTAAAGCACTCTCTGGTGGTTGTAAAAAGATCCCATGGCCCTATTCCGAAGAAGAGTTGGGAAGTGGGGTGGGTAGATCCCATCGCCCCTCCCCCCCCCCCCCCCCCCCCCCCCACCACCCCCAGTGCCTTGGTTGATATTTATCCTTAGCAAGAACCACAAAAACGGACCATCTGGTCATTATATCGTTGTTGTCTGTGGGATCTCGCTGTGCACAGCTTGGCTGCAGTGACAGAACGTAATTCACTGACAGCTAAGTACTTGGATCGGGGAGTGTGAAAACTGCCAGGAAATGCGTGGCTTTTCCTGCTCTCAATTTCATCCTGGGACGCAAGTTAAAAAAGCTCCCCCCCCACCCCCTCGCTTTCTCCCCTCACTTTCTCCTCTCCCCTCACTCTCTCCCCCCTCACTCTCTCCTCTCACTCTATCCCACTCATTCTCTCCCCCTCACTCTCCCCCCTCAGTCTCTCCCCCTCACTTTCTCCCCCTCACTCTCTCCCCCTCACTCTGTCCCCCTCACTCTCTCCCCCTCACTCTCTCCCACTCACTTTCTCCTCCCCCTCACTCTCTCCCCTCACTCTCTCCCACTCCCCCTCTCCCCCTCAATCTTTCCCCCCTCACTCTCCCCCCACTCTCTCCCCTCACTCTCTCCCACTCCCCCTCTCCCCCTCAATCTTTTCCCCCTAACTCTCTCCCCCCACTCTCTCCCCCCTCACTCTCTCCCCTCACTCTCTCCCCTCGCTCTCTCCCCTCACTCTCGCCCCCTCACTCTCTCCCCTCACTCTCTCCCACTCATTCTCTTCCCCTCACTCTCCCCCCTCAGTCTCTCCCCCTCACTCTCCCCCTCACTTTCTCCCCCCCTCACTCTCTCCCCCTCACTCTCTCCCCCTCACTTTCTCCTCCCCCTCGCTCTCTCCCCTCACTCTCTCCCACTCTCTCCGCCTCACTCTCTCCCCCTCACTTTCTCCCCCCTCTCTCTCTCCCCTCACTCTGCCCACTCATTCTCTCCCCCTCACTCTCCCCCCTCAGTCTTTCCCCCTCACTCTCTCCCCCTCACTTTCTCCCCCCTCACTCTCTCCCCTCACTCTCTCCCACTCCCCCTCTCTCCCTCACTCTCTCCCCCTCACTCTCTCCCCCTCACTCTCTCCCCTCACTCACTCCCACTCACCCTCAATATCTCCCCCCTCACTCTCTCCCCTCACTCTCTCCCCCCTCACTCTCTCCCCTCACTTTCTCCCACTCATTCTCTCCCCCTCACTCTCCCCCCTCAGTCTCACACCCTCACTCGCTCCCCCTCACTCTCTCCCCCTCACTCTCTCCCCCTCACTCTCTCCCCCTCACTTTCTCCTCCCCCTCACTCTCCCCCCTCAGTCTCTCCCCCTCACTCTCTCCCCCTCACTCTCTCCCCCTCACTCTCTCCCCCTCACTCTCTCCCCCTCACTTTCTCCCCGCTCACTTTCTCCCCCTCACTCTCTCCCCCTCACTCTCTCCCCGCAGTCTCTCCCCCTCACTCTCTCCCCCTCATTTTCTCCCCCCTCACTCTCTCCCCTCACTCTCTCCCACTCATTCTCTCCCCCTCACTCTACCCCCTCAGTCTCTCCCCCTCACTCTCTGCCCCTCACTTTCTCCCCCTCACTCTCTCCCACTCCCCCTCTCTCCCTCACTCTCTCCCCCTCACTCTCTCCCCCTCACTCTCTCCCCCCTCACTCTCTCCCCTCACTCTCTCCCACTCACCCTCCCACCCTCAATCTCTCACCCCTCACTCTCTCCCCTCACTCTCTCCCCCCTCACTCTCGCCCCTCACTCTCTCCCATTCATTCTCTCCCCCTCACTCTCCCCCCTCAGTCTCTCCCCCTCACTCGCTCCCCTCACTTTCTCCCCCCTCACTCTCTCCCCCCACTCTCTCCCCCTCACTCTCTCCCCCTCACTTTCTCCTCCCCCTCACTCTCCCCCCTCAGTCTCTCCCCCTCACTCTCTCCCCCTCACTCTCTCCCCCCTTACTCTCTCCCCCTCACTCTCTCCCCCTCACTCTCTCCCCTCACTTTCTCCTCCCCCTCAATCTCCCCCCCTCAGTCTCTCCCCCTCACTCTCCCCCCTCACTTTCTCCCCCCCCTCACTCTCTCCCCCTCACTCTCTCCCCCTCACTTTCTCCTCCCCCTCGTTCTCTCCCCTCACTCTCTCCCACTCTCTCCGCCTCACTCTCTCCCCCTCACTTTCCCCCCCTCACTCTCTCCCCTCACTCTGCCCACTCATTCTCTCCCCCTCACTCTCCCCCCTCAGTCTCTCCCCCTCACTCTCTCCCCCTCACTTTCTCCCCCCTCACTCTCTCCCCTCACTCTCTCCCACTCCCCCTCTCTCCCTCACTCTCTCCCCCTCACTCTCGCCCCTCACTCACTCCCACTCACCCTCTCACCCTCAATATCTCCCCCTCACTCTCTCCCCTCACTCTCTCCCCCCTCACTCTCTCCCCTCACTCTCTCCCACTCATTCTCTCCCCCTCACTCGCTCCCCCTCAGTTTCTCCCCCTCACTCTCCCCCCTCACTCTCTCCCCCTCACTCTCTCCCCCTCACTTTCTCCTCCCCCTCACTCTCCCCCCTCAGTCTCTCCCCCTCAGTCTCCCCCCTCAGTCTCTCCCCCTCACTCGCTCACCCTCACTTTCTCCCCCCCTCACTCTCTCCCCCTCACTCTCTCCCCCTCACTTTCTCCCCGCTCACTTTCTCCCCCTCACTCTCTCCCCCTCACTCTCTCCCCGCAGTCTCTCCCCCTCACTCTATCCCCCTCATTTCCTCCCCCCCTCACTCTCTCCCCTCACTCTCTCCCACTCCCCCCCTCTCCCCCTCACTCTCTCCCCCTCACTCTCTCCCCCTCACTTTCTCCTCCCCCTCACTCTCTCCCCTCACTCTCTCCCACTCTCTCCCCTCACTCTCTCCCCTCACTCTCGCCCCCTCACTCTCTCCCCTCACTCTCTCCCACTCATTCTCTCCCCTTCACTCTCCCCCCTCAGTCTCTCCCCCTCACTCTCTCCCCCTCACTTTCTCCCCCTCACTCTCTCCCACTCCCCCTCTCTCCCTCACTCTCTCCCCCTCACTTTCTCCCCCTCACTCTCTCCCCTCACTCTCTCCCACTCACCCTCTCACCCTCAATCTCTCACCCCTCACTCTCTCCCCTCACTCTCTCCCCCCTCACTCTCTCCCCTCACTCTCTCCCATTCATTCTCTCCCCCTCACTCTCCCCCCTCAGTCTCTCCCCCTCACTCGCTCCCCCTCACTTTCTCCCCCCTCACTCTCTCCCCTCACTCTCTCCCCCTCACTCTCTCCCCCTCACTTTCTCCTCCCCCTCACTCTCCCCCCTCAGTCTCTCCCCCCTCACTCTCTCCCCCTCACTCTCTCCCCCCTTACTTTCTCCCCCTCACTCTCTCCCCCTCACTCTCTCCCCCTCACTCTCTCCCCTCACTTTCTCCTCCCCCTCAATCTCCCCCTCAGTCTCTCCCTCTCAGTCTCTCCTCCTCACTTTCTCCCCCCCTCACTCTCTCCCCTCACTCTCTCCCCCTCACTCTATCCCCTCACTCTCTCCCCCCTCACTCTCTCCCCTCACTCTCTCTCCCCTCACTCTCTCCCCCTTAGTCTCTCTCCCCTCACTCTCTCCCCTCACTCTCTCCCTCTCACTCTCTCCCCTTCACCCTCTCCCCCCAACTCTCTCCCCCTCAATCTCTCCCGTCACTCTTTCCCCTCGCTCTCTCCCTCACTCTCTCCCCCTCACTCTCTCCCCTCACTCTCTCTCCCCTCACTCTCTCCCCCTTAGTCTCTCTCCCCTCACTATCTACCTTCACTCTCTCCCCCTCACTCTCTCCCCTCACTCTCTCCCCTCACTCTCTCCCTCACTCTCTCCGCATCACTCTCTCCCCTTCACTCTCTCCCCCTCACTCTCTCTGCCTCACTCTCTCCCCCTTACCCTCACTCTCTCCCCCTCACTCTCTCCCCCTCTCTCTCCCCCCTCACTCTCTCCCCTCACTCTCTCCCCCTCACTCTCTCCCCCTCACTCTCTCCCCTCACTCACTCCCACTCACCCTCTCACCCTCAATATCTCCCCCCTCACTCTCTCCCCTCACTCTCTACCCCCTCACTCTCTCCCCTCACTTTCTCCCACTCATTCTCTCCCCCTCACTCTCCCCCCTCAGTCTCTCCCCCTCACTCGCTCCCGCCTCACTCTCTCCCCCTCACTCTCTCCCCCTCACTCTCTCCCCCTCACTTTCTCCTCCCCCTCACTCTCCCCCCTCAGTCTCTCCCCCTCAGTCTCTCCCCCTCACTCTCTCCCCCTCACTCTCTCCCCCTCACTCTCTCCCCCTCACTCTCTCCCCCTCACTTTATCACCGCTCACTTTCTCCCCCTCACTCTCTCCCCCTCACTCTCTCCCCGCAGTCTCTCCCCCTCACTCTCTCCCCCTCATTTTCTCCCCCCTCACTCTCTTCCCTCAGTCTCTCCCACTCCCCCTCTCCCCCTCACTCTCTCCCCCTCACTCTCTCCCCCTCACTTTCTCCTCCCCCACACTGTCTCCCCTCACTCTCTCCCACGCTCTCCCCTCACTCTCTCCCCTCACTCTCGCCCACTCACTCTCTCCCCTCACTCTCTCCCACTCATTCTCTCCCCCTCACTCTACCCCCTCAGTCTCTCCCCCTCACTCTCTCCCCCTCACTTTCTCCACCTCACTCTCTCCCACTCCCCCTCTCTCCCTCACTCTCTCCCCCTCACTCTCTCCCCCTCACTCTCTCACCCCCTCACTCTCTCCCCTCACTCTCTCCCACTCACCCTCTCACCCTCAATCTCTCACCCCTCACTCTCTCCCCTCACTCTCTCCCCCCTCACTCTCGCCCCTCACTCTCTCCCATTCATTCTCTCCCCCTCACTCTCCCCCCTCAGTCTCTCCCCCTCACTCGCTCCCCTCACTTTCTCCCCCCTCACTCTCTCCCCTCACTCTCTCCCCCTCACTCTCTCCCCCTCACTTTCTCCTCCCCCTCACTCTCCCCCCTCAGTCTCTCCCCCTCACTCTCTCCCCCTCACTCTCTCCCCCCTTACTCTCTCCACCTCACTCTCTCCCCCTCACTCTCTCCCCTCACTTTCTCCTCCCCCTCAATCTCCCCCTCAGTCTCTCCCCCTCACTCTACCCCCTCACTTTCTCCCCCCCTCACTCTCTCCCCCTCACTCTCTCCCCCTCACTTTCTCCTCCCCCTCGTTCTCCCCCCTCACTCTCTCCCACTCTCTCCGCCTCACTCTCTCCCCCTCACTTTCTCCCCCCTCACTCTCTCCCCTCACTCTCACCCACTCCCCCTCTCTCCCTCACTCTCTCCCCCTCACTCTCTCCCCTCACTCACTCCCACTCACCCTCTCACCCTCAATATCTCCCCCCTCACTCTCTCCCCTCACTCTCTCCCCCCTCACTCTCTCCCCTCACTCTCTCCCACTCATTCTCTCCCCCTCACCCTCCCCCCTCAGTCTCTCCCCCTCACTCGCTCCCCCTCACTTTCTCCCCCCTCACTCTCCCCCTCACTCTCTCCCCCTCACTCTCTCCCCCTCACTTTCTCCTCCCCCTCACTCTCCCCCCTCAGTCTCTCCCCCTCAGTCTCCCCCCTCAGTCTCTCCCCCTCACTCGCTCCCCCTCACTTTCTCCCCCCCTCACTCTCTCCCCCTCACTCTCTCCCCCTCACTCTCTCCCCCTCACTTTCTCCCTGCTCACTTTCTCCCCCTCACTCTCTCCCCCTCACTCTCTCCCCGCAGTCTCTCCCCCTCACTCTCTCCCCCTCATTTCCTCCCCCCCCTCACTCTCTCCCCTCACTCTCTCCCACTCTCCCTCTACCCCTCACTCTCTCCCCCTCACTCTCTCCCCCTCACTTTCTCCTCCCCCTCACTCTCTCCCCTCACTCTCTCCCACTCTCTCCCCTCACTCTCTCCCTCACTCTCGCCCCCTCACTCTCTCCCCTCACTCTCTCCCACTCATTCTCTCCCCTTCACTCTCCCCCCTCAGTCTCTCCCCCTCACTCTCTCCCCCTCACTTTCTCCCCCTCACTCTCTCCCACTCCCCCTCTCTCCCTCACTCTCTCCCCCTCACTTTCTCCCCCTCACTCTCTCCCCCTCACTCTCTCCCCTCACTCTCTCCCACTCACCCTCTCACCCTCAATCTCTCACCCCTCACTCTCTCCCCTCACTCTCTCCCCCCTCACTCTCTCCCCTCACTCTCTCCCATTCATTCTCTCCCCCTCACTCTCTCCCCACTCACCCTCTCACCCTCAATCTCTCACCCCTCACTCTCTCCCCTCACTCTCTCCCCCCTCACTCTCTCCCCTCACTCTCTCCCATTCATTCTCTCCCCCTCACTCTCCCCCCTCAGTCTCTCCCCCTCACTCGCTCCCCCTCACTTTCTCCCCCTCACTCTCTCCCCTCACTCTCTCCCCCTCACTCTCTCCCCCTCACTTTCTCCTCCCCCTCACTCTCCCCCCTCAGTCTCTCCCCCTCACTCTCTCCCCCCTCACTCTCTCCCCCCTTACTCTCTCCCCCTCACTCTCTCCCCCTCACTCTCTCCCCTCACTTTCTCCTCCCCCTCAATCTCTCCCCTCACTCTCTCCCCCTCACTCTATCCCCTCACTCTCTCCCCCCTCACTCTCTCCCCTCACTCTCTCTCCCCTCACTCTCTCCCCCTTAGTCTCTCTCCCCTCACTCTCTCCCCTCACTCTCTCCCTCTCACTCTCTCCCCTTCACCCTCTCCCCCCAACTCTCTCCCCCTCAATCTCTCCCGTCACTCTTTCCCCTCGCTCTCTCCCTCACTCTCTCTCCCCCTCACTCTCTCCCCTCACTCTCTCTCCCCTCACTCTCTCCCCCCTTAGTCTCTCTCCCCCTCACTATCTCCCTTCACTCTCTCCCCCTCACTGTCTCCCCTCACTCTCTCCCCTCACTCTCTCCCTCACTCTCTCCGCATCACTCTCTCCCCCTCACTCTCTCCCCCTCACCTTCGCCCTCCCCTCACTCTCTCCCTCATTCTCTCCCCATCACTTTCTCCTCTCCCCTCACTCTTTCCCCCCCTCACTCTCTCCCCCTCACTCTCTCCCACTCATTCTCTCCCCCTCACTCTCTCTGCCTCATTCTCTCCCCCTCACCCTCACTCTCTCCCCCTCACTCTCTCCCCCTCTCTCTCCCCCCTCACTCTCTCCCTCACTCTCTCCCCCTCACTCTCTCCCCCTCACTCTCTCCCCTCACTCACTCCCACTCACCCTCTCACCCTCAATATCTCCCCCCTCACTCTCTCCCCTCACTCTCTCCCCCCTCACTCTCTCCCCTCACTTTCTCCCACTCATTCTCTCCCCCTCACTCTCCCCCCTCAGTCTCTCCCCCTCACTCGCTCCCCCTCACTCTCTCCCCCTCACTCTCTCCCCCTCACTCTCTCCCCCTCACTTTCTCCCCGCTCACTTTCTCCCCCTCACTCTCTCCCCCTCACTCTCTCCCCGCAGTCTCTCCCCCTCACTCTATCCCCCTCATTTCCTCCCCCCCCTCACTCTCTCCCCTCACTCTCTCCCACTCCCCCTCTCCCCCTCACTCTCTCCCCCTCACTCTCTCCCCCTCACTTTCTCCTCCCCCTCACTCTCTTCACTCTCTCCCACTCTCTCCCCTCACTCTCTCCCCTCACTCTCGCCCCCTCACTCTCTCCCCTCACTCTCTCCCACTCATTCTCTCCCCTTCACTCTCCCCCCTCAGTCTCTCCCCCTCACTCTCTCCCCCTCACTTTCTCCCCCTCACTCTCTCCCACTCCCCCTCTCTCCCTCACTCTCTCCCCCTCACTTTCTCCCCCTCACTCTCTCCCCTCACTCTCTCCCACTCACCCTCTCACCCTCAATCTCTCACCCCTCACTCTCTCCCCTCACTCTCTCCCCCCTCACTCTCTCCCCTCACTCTCTCCCATTCATTCTCTCCCCCTCACTCTCCCCCCTCAGTCTCTCCCCCTCACTCGCTCCCCCTCACTTTCTCCCCCCTCACTCTCTCCCCTCACTCTCTCCCCCTCACTCTCTCCCCCTCACTTTCTCCTCCCCCTCACTCTCCCCCCTCAGTCTCTCCCCCTCACTCTCTCCCCCTCACTCTCTCCCCCCTTACTCTCTCCCCCTCACTCTCTCCCCCTCACTCTCTCCCCCTCACTCTCTCCCCTCACTTTCTCCTCCCCCTCAATCTCCCCCTCAGTCTCTCCCTCTCAGTCTCTCCTCCTCACTTTCTCCCCCCCTCACTCTCTCCCCTCACTCTCTCCCCCTCACTCTATCCCCTCACTCTCTCCCCCTCACTCTCTCCCCTCACTCTCTCTCCCCTCACTCTCTCCCCCTTAGTCTCTCTCCCCTCACTCTCTCCCCTCACTCTCTCCCTCTCACTCTCTCCCCTTCACCCTCTCCCCCCAACTCTCTCCCCCTCAATCTCTCCCGTCACTCTTTCCCCTCGCTCTCTCCCTCACTCTCTCCCCCTCACTCTCTCCCCTCACTCTCTCTCCCCTCACTCTCTCCCCCTTAGTCTCTCTCCCCTCACTATCTACCTTCACTCTCTCCCCCTCACTCTCTCCCCTCACTCTCTCCCCTCACTCTCTCCCTCACTCTCTCCGCATCACTCTCTCCCCTTCACTCTCTCCCCCTCACTCTCTCTGCCTCACTCTCTCCCCCTTACCCTCACTCTCTCCCCCTCACTCTCTCCCCCTCTCTCTCCCCCCTCACTCTCTCCCCTCACTCTCTCCCCCTCACTCTCTCCCCCTCACTCTCTCCCCTCACTCACTCCCACTCACCCTCTCACCCTCAATATCTCCCCCCTCACTCTCTCCCCTCACTCTCTACCCCCTCACTCTCTCCCCTCACTTTCTCCCACTCATTCTCTCCCCCTCACTCTCCCCCCTCAGTCTCTCCCCCTCACTCGCTCCCCCTCACTCTCTCCCCCTCACTCTCTCCCCCTCACTCTCTCCCCCTCACTTTCTCCTCCCCCTCACTCTCCCCCCTCAGTCTCTCCCCCTCAGTCTCTCCCCCTCACTCTCTCCCCCTCACTCTCTCCCCCTCACTCTCTCCCCCTCACTCTCTCCCCCTCACTTTATCACCGCTCACTTTCTCCCCCTCACTCTCTCCCCCTCACTCTCTCCCCGCAGTCTCTCCCCCTCACTCTCTCCCCCTCATTTTCTCCCCCCTCACTCTCTTCCCTCAGTCTCTCCCACTCCCCCTCTCCCCCTCACTCTCTCCCCCTCACTCTCTCCCCCTCACTTTCTCCTCCCCCACACTGTCTCCCCTCACTCTCTCCCACGCTCTCCCCTCACTCTCTCCCCTCACTCTCGCCCACTCACTCTCTCCCCTCACTCTCTCCCACTCATTCTCTCCCCCTCACTCTACCCCCTCAGTCTCTCCCCCTCACTCTCTCCCCCTCACTTTCTCCACCTCACTCTCTCCCACTCCCCCTCTCTCCCTCACTCTCTCCCCCTCACTCTCTCCCCCTCACTCTCTCCCCCCTCACTCTCTCCCCTCACTCTCTCCCACTCACCCTCTCACCCTCAATCTCTCACCCCTCACTCTCTCCCCTCACTCTCTCCCCCCTCACTCTCGCCCCTCACTCTCTCCCATTCATTCTCTCCCCCTCACTCTCCCCCCTCAGTCTCTCCCCCTCACTCGCTCCCCTCACTTTCTCCCCCCTCACTCTCTCCCCTCACTCTCTCCCCCTCACTCTCTCCCCCTCACTTTCTCCTCCCCCTCACTCTCCCCCCTCAGTCTCTCCCCCTCACTCTCTCCCCCTCACTCTCTCCCCCTTACTCTCTCCACCTCACTCTCTCCCCCTCACTCTCTCCCCTCACTTTCTCCTCCCCCTCAATCTCCCCCTCAGTCTCTCCCCCTCACTCTACCCCCTCACTTTCTCCCCCCCTCACTCTCTCCCCCTCACTCTCTCCCCCTCACTTTCTCCTCCCCCTCGTTCTCTCCCCTCACTCTCTCCCACTCTCTCCGCCTCACTCTCTCCCCCTCACTTTCTCCCCCCTCACTCTCTCCCCTCACTCTCACCCACTCCCCCTCTCTCCCTCACTCTCTCCCCCTCACTCTCTCCCCTCACTCACTCCCACTCACCCTCTCACCCTCAATATCTCCCCCCTCACTCTCTCCCCTCACTCTCCCCCCCTCACTCTCTCCCCTCACTCTCTCCCACTCATTCTCTCCCCCTCACCCTCCCCCCTCAGTCTCTCCCCCTCACTCGCTCCCCCTCACTTTCTCCCCCCTCACTCTCCCCCTCACTCTCTCCCCCTCACTCTCTCCCCTCACTTTCTCCTCCCCCTCACTCTCCCCCCTCAGTCTCTCCCCCTCAGTCTCCCCCCTCAGTCTCTCCCCCTCACTCGCTCCACCTCACTTTCTCCCCCCCCTCACTCTCTCCCCCTCACTCTCTCCCCCTCACTCTCTCCCCCTCACTTTCTCCTGCTCACTTTCTCCCCCTCACTCTCTCCCCCTCACTCTCTCCCCGCAGTCTCTCCCCCTCACTCTCTCCCCTCATTTCCTCCCCCCCTCACTCTCTCCCCTCACTCTCTCCCCACTCTCCCTCTACCCCTCACTCTCTCCCCCTCACTCCCCTCTCTCCCCCTCACTTTCTCCTCCCCCTCACTCTCTCCCCTCACTCTCTCCCACTCTCTCCCCTCACTCTCTCCCCTCACTCTCGCCCCCTCACTCTCTCCCCTCACTCTCTCCCACTCATTCTCTCCCCTTCACTCTCCCCCCTCAGTCTCTCCCCCTCACTCTCTCCCCCTCACTTTCTCCCCCTCACTCTCTCCCACTCCCCCTCTCTCCCTCACTCTCTCCCCCTCACTTTCTCCCCCTCACTCTCTCCCCCCCTCACTCTCTCCCCTCACTCTCTCCCACTCACCCTCTCACCCTCAATCTCTCACCCCTCACTCTCTCCCCTCACTCTCTCCCCCCTCACTCTCTCCCCTCACTCTCTCCCATTCATTCTCTCCCCCTCACTCTCTCCCACTCACCCTCTCACCCTCAATCTCTCACCCCTCACTCTCTCCCCTCACTCTCTCCCCCCTCACTCTCTCCCCTCACTCTCTCCCATTCATTCTCTCCCCCTCACTCTCCCCCCTCAGTCTCTCCCCCTCACTCGCTCCCCCTCACTTTCTCCCCCCTCACTCTCTCCCCTCACTCTCTCCCCCTCACTCTCTCCCCCTCACTTTCTCCTCCCCCTCACTCTCCCCCCTCAGTCTCTCCCCCTCACTCTCTCCCCCTCACTCTCTCCCCCCCTTACTCTCTCCCCCTCACTCTCTCCCCCTCACTCTCTCCCCTCACTTTCTCCTCCCCCTCAATCTCTCCCCTCACTCTCTCCCCCTCACTCTATCCCCTCACTCTCTCCCCCCTCACTCTCTCCCCTCACTCTCTCTCCCCTCACTCTCTCCCCCTTAGTCTCTCTCCCCTCACTCTCTCCCCTCACTCTCTCCCTCTCACTCTCTCCCCTTCACCCTCTCCCCCCAACTCTCTCCCCCTCAATCTCTCCCGTCACTCTTTCCCCTCGCTCTCTCCCTCACTCTCTCCCCCTCACTCTCTCCCCTCACTCTCTCTCCCCTCACTCTCTCCCCCTTAGTCTCTCTCCCCTCACTATCTCCCTTCACTCTCTCCCCCTCACTGTCTCCCCTCACTCTCTCCCCTCACTCCCTCCCTCACTCTCTCCGCATCACTCTCTCCCCCTCACTCTCTCCCCCTCACCTTCGCCCCTCCCCTCACTCTCTCCCTCATTCTCTCCCCATCACTTTCTCCTCTCCCCTCACTCTTTCCCCCCCTCACTCTCTCCCCCTCACTCTCTCCCACTCATTCTCTCCCCCTCACTCTCTCTGCCTCATTCTCTCCCCCTCACCCTCACTCTCTCCCCCTCACTCTCTCCCCCTCTCTCTCCCCCCTCACTCTCTCCCCTCACTCTCTCCCCCTCACTCTCTCCCCCTCACTCTCTCCCCTCACTCACTCCCACTCACCCTCTCACCCTCAATATCTCCCCCCTCACTCTCTCCCCTCACTCTCTCCCCCCTCACTCTCTCCCCTCACTTTCTCCCACTCATTCTCTCCCCCTCACTCTCCCCCCTCAGTCTCTCCCCCTCACTCGCTCCCCCTCACTCTCTCCCCCTCACTCTCTCCCCCTCACTCTCTCCCCCTCACTTTCTCCTCCCCCTCACTCTCCCCCCTCAGTCTCTCCCCCTCAGTCTCTCCCCCTCACTCTCTCCCCCTCACTCTCTCCCCCTCACTCTCTCCCCCTCACTCTCTCCCCCTCACTTTCTCCCCGCTCACTTTCTCCCCCTCACTCT